>NC_042978.1:19805432-20113345 GCF_901001165.1 Salmo trutta
GAATCAGAGAAAAGTAAAGTAAAGAGAGTGAGGAGGGAGGCCCCATCGGTTCTCTGATGAATGAGGACCGCTTGAGCATTTAAAGGTCAAAGGGAGGGGGTTGGGGGGGGGGTAACCACATGCAGATAACCTATCACAGGAAGGCCCATTAGCTGCACTCTATACTGGCTGCTCAGGAAATGAGAAATGACAGGGAAATATTTCCTCCCTTCCTCACTTCTGGTCACGGCCCTGGTCGAGGCCTCCTCAAGCCTGCTCCCTTTGAACCTCCTAGTTGCGCTACACTCTCTGGTGGATAGGCTGAGGCTGGGACTGCGGCCCATCAGGCCCCCAGTAGATGAAGATGGAGCTGGGAGAGCATGGGGGCAGGGGATTACCATCCATTTATCAGGGAACACCTGCTACTCCGGAAGAGTTCATAAGGTCTGCCATAGATCAGCTCGGCCAGGCACCGCCATCAACCATTAGATGGTTATAGCATGTGGTATGGAATGTTAATTATGTGTTATTGTTATATAAAGAACCAAGGCTAACTGGACTGATTTAGTGGAGGGACGATGGAGACAACTGTAGGAGGCATGGTCTTTAGGGGCCAAGGAGATAGAAGATAATGTCTTATTGCGTCATTTGTCTGGACCTGATAATACACCTATGAAGGTAAAGTGATTGTAATATGCTGAATTGACCCTAGTTCAGACTCCTAAACAGTGCTTATATTATGGCCAGTGATAATCATGAGGGTGTAGTCAGTGTGACAACATATACATACATACACATGTACAGTGTTTTTGACTGTTGAAATATGATCATACTGTAGCTGGTATGACCATAGAGAATTTATAGTACATGGTGTGTGACAACCATTTTAGTATTTTTTTTATTTAATCTTTATTCAACTAGGCAAGTCAGTTAAGAACAAATTCTTATTTACAATGACGGCCTAGGAACAGTGGGTTCACTGCTTTGTTCAGGGGCAGAACGACAGATGTTTACTTTATCAGCTTGGGGATTCGATCTAGCAACCTTTTGGTTACTGGCCCAACACTCTAACCACTAATCACCTGCCGCCCCAAAACCATAGTGTGTGGTCATAGTAGGTCAGGGCTTGATGGTAAGGTGTGTTAGTGCTGAGCCGGACCAAAAGCCTGTATCTTCAGGACCACGATGGAATAACACGGCTTTAGCCCCACTGGGTCTTCTAGCCCTGGTGGACGTACCTGTGAAGTGTCATGGTTGAAGATGATGGAGCTGAGGTCTCCACAGTTATAGTGTGTGATGAGGTCCTCTGTGGTGAAGGAGCCCTGCAGACTGCCTGCTCTCACACTCTCATGCTGCAGCAGGGTCTGGTTCAGAGCAAACAGCACCTGCAGACGGAGGAGGGAGGAACTGTTAGGGACTTTACCGTGTGGAACAATGAGAGCATAACAGCACTACTGGAAGTTTCCCTGTATTATGACTCACACTAACGCAAGCACACACATACTGTACTGTAGTGGAAATGTATGATGTATAGTTTACAGAAGCTTATTTGTATTAGTTTCCTAATGTTGCCCATCAAGTGCAAACTGGCTGCAGGTAAAAAAGACCACAAGACGGATGGCAGAGCTCCAGTGTCTCCACCCCTCTCCTCTCTCAGGGAAATAGAAGGGAGAGCTGAAAAGACAGAGAGTGCCCCTTTAAAAATAGCTCTCTCAGGGCCTCAACAATGTAAATTTACAGCCCCCATTAAAATAAAAAGTAAACCCTCTTTAGAGATAATTTATGGCGTGCAGCAGCAAGCAGGCCCAGCGACACTGCAGCTGTCCCAGACACCAGGGGTTAACCCTCCCAGCTCCCGCCCCCTCACTCCCACACCCACCTCTGACTGGCCCGGCAGCCCCCAGCCAGCTGTCAATCAGGGATAAGTGTTCTGACAGGAGCGCTAGGTGGAGGGTGCGAGGGAGAGAGTGGTTTACTCAGAGTACAGCGGATTGAGTTTCACGCTGTCTCACATTCCGCCCACTGACACATTCATATCCTACGGTGGTGCGGTCAGTTGATTTGCACCCTTGATTACGTACGTATGTACAGTATGCATGTATACTGTATATCATCACTATTTACTTCTCCACCCAGCCCTTTATTCCTAATTGCCTCCAGCCGGGTCAGTAAAGAAAAGTGATGGCTATGGTAAATACTGATGGTCGACAGCCTATCCACATGATTTGTGTGTAGGCTTAAGGCATACAGCCGTGCAACTGATCTATCCCAAATTCAACGCACTCTGAGTTATACGTAATAATTCACACAATTATGTTATGTTTTTGCAATCACTTATTGAACTGATAAATGCCTTATTGTATTGCCTTATTGAATGTTGCTTAAACTGTTACTAACCTTAACAATGAGCTCAGCACAACCTAATCCTCTCTCTCTCTCTCTTTCTCTAGTCTGTGTAGTCTGAGGTCATGTATTTGCTAACCAGTCTTCCAGGCAGTGCCTTAATAGGGTGCCTCTGTTCTAACGAGGGGAGAAAACACTAGAGAGCTGACAGCAGGGATGCCTCTCTCTCCCTTTCCCTCTTCGTTCGTCCCTCCCTTCCTCCCTCCCTCAGTCCACTCTCTAACCTCTTCTCATCTTTCCCAATCGCACGCACACAACCCCAGGACCTCACTCAGCCTCTCACACTGTAAGGAGAGAGGTGAGTAATCTTATTTATTTTATTAGACGCATTTCACAGAATCTATTTTCAGCTGAGAGCGCAGCGGCGTGCTGTCCTCCTGCCAAAGTGGTAATCCCAAAATGGGCCTTGATCAAACCTGTGGCCATAACGGCAAATATGCTTTCATTCCCGCTCCAGGACCCCCTGCCGGCTCCATAATGACAATACCTCATATATTTATTTCTATCTCACGTCTGCTTGCTTTATTGTCTTAATTTTCCCTCCCCCAACGCCGGGTCACGTTGGAGGGTGAGGCCTGGCGAGCTCAAGCACATATGTGCGTTGGCGTTGCCCAAATCCTTGACCCACACGGCTCTATGCCTGCCCAGGGCTTTGTACTGCTGCCAAGAGCAACGCCAGAGCAGGCCCTGGGTAGAAAGAGGGCTGAGGTACGGGCTGGGGTAGGGGCTGCCAGCCCCTCTGTACTGCTGCCAGTGCTGTGAGTTTCCTTAAATACAGAAAACTGCACCAGACACTCTGGACCTGGTGGAGGAAGAGGGAAGGAGTGAGGGAGTGAGGAAGGGGGTGGAGGGATTTTTGGAAAGGGGGCTGTGAGTGGTGAGGTGTGGTAAGTCAATATTTTTCTCACACTGCGGAGACTGCACATCTCTGTGCTGTTGCCATAGCGCCTTCGCTGTGATGTGTTGAATGAGTGTGTGTGTGTGTGTGTGTGTGTGTGTGTGTGTGTGTGTGTGTGTGTGTGTGTGTGTGTGTGTGTGTGTGTGTGTGTGTGTGTGTGTGTGTGTGTGTGTGTGTGTGTGTGTGTGTGTGTGTGTGTGTGTGTGTGGACGCTCCTCAGCAGAGGAAGTGGAGGACCATTGTCCTCAATGAATTTCATTATAAAAAAAATTGTTAAACATAAAAACTTTTTTTGTTTGTTGATAAAACAATACTAAATATATTAATGTCACCAAATAATTTATTTTAACACTCTTTTGCAATGATTGTCTAAAGTAGTCTCAACAGCACTCTATAGGGTAGTACCATAGTGATACTGCCATCCCACATTGTTTATGAAAATGTATAATATACCGTAACCCTAAAGACACTCTAGACCCAAACTGTTACAGACCTATATCCATCCTGCCCTGCATTTCTAAAGTCTTCGAAAGCCAAGTTAACAAACAGATCACTGACCATTTCGAATCCCACCGTACCTTCTCTGCTGTGCAATCCGGTTTCCGTGCTTATCACGGGTGCACCTCGGCCACGCTCAAGGTCCTAAACGATATCATAACCGCCATCGATAAAAGACAGTACTGTGCAGCCGTCTTCATCAACCTGGCCAAGGCTTTGGACTCTGTCAATCACCGTATTCTTATCAGCAGACTCAACAGCCTTGGTTTCTCAAATGATTGCCTTGCCTGGTTCACCAACTACTTCTCAGATAGAATTCAGTGTGTCAAATCGGAGGGCCTGTTGTCCGGACCTCTGGCAGTCTCTATGGGGGTACCACAGGGTTCAATTCTCAGGCCGACTCTTTTCTCTGTATATATCAATGATGTCGCTCTTGCTGCGGGTGATTCCTTGATCCAACTCTTCGCAGACGACACCATTCTGTATACATCTGGCCCTTCTTTGGACACTGTGTTAACAAACCTCCAAACGAGCTTCAATACCATACAACACTCCTTCCGTGGCCTCCAACTGCTCTTAAACGCTAGTAAAACTAAATGCATGCTCTTTAACCGATCGCTGCCTGCACTCGCCTGCCCGACTAGCATCACTACTCTGGACGGTTCTGACTTAGAATATGTGGACAACTACAAATACCTAGGTGTCTGGCTAGACTGTAAACTCTCCTTCCAGACTCATATTAAGCATCTCCAATCCAAAATTTCGCAACAAAGCCTCCTTCACTCACGCTGCCAAACATACCCTCGTAAAACTGACTATCCAACCGATCCTCGACTTCGGCGATGTCATTTTCAAAATAGCCTCCAACACTCTAGTCAGCAAACTGGATGCAGTCTATCACAGTGCCATCCGTTTTGTCACCAAAGCCCCATATAACACCCACCACTGCGACCTGTATGCTCTCGTCAGCTGGCCCTCACTACATATTCGTCACCAGACCCACTGGCTCCAGGTCATCTATAAGTCTTTGCTAGGTAAAGCTCCTCCTTATCTCAGCTCACTGGTCACCATAACAACACCCACCCGTAGCACGCGTACCAGCAGGCATATCTTACTGGTCATCCCCAAAGCCAACACCCCTTTGGCTGCCTTTCCTTCCAGTTCTCTGCTGCCAATGACTGGAACGAATTGCAAAAATCGCTGAAGCTGGAGACTTATATTTCCCTCATTAACTTTAAACATCAGCTATCTGAGCAGCTAACCGATCGCTGCAGCTGTACACAGCCCATCTGTAAATAGCCCATCCAACCTACCTACCTCATCCCCATATTGGTTTTATTTACTTTTCTGCTCTTTTGCACACCAGTAGTTCTACTTGCACATCATCATCTGCACATCTATCACTCCAGTGTTAATTTGCTAAATTGTAATTACTTCGCTACTATGGCCTATTTATTGCCTTACTGTACCTCCTTACTCCATTTGCACACACTGTGTATATATTTTTCTATTGTGTTATTGACTGTACTTTTGTTTATTCCATGTCTAACTCTGTTGTTGTTTTTTGTCGCACTGCTTTGCTTTATCTTGGCCAGTTCGCAGTTGTAAATGAGAACTTGTTCTCAACTGGCCTACCTGGTTAAATAAAGGTGAAATAATTATATATATTTTTTAAAGTAGGCTGCGTGTAGTGGTTAGTGGTTAGAATATGATGGTTTGGTTTGAAACGTTTTGTTCGCCTGGTCACAGCCAGCTGATGTGTTGTGCACTGAAGACCACAAGCAAAGGGAAAAGGTGAGAGGAGAAGAGCGTTGATGCAAGAAGGACGAGCAAAGTGATCATGCTGTTTGTAAGTGGCTGCTATGAAAGTGAACTGTGTTTCCATGTGCTCAGGTGTGTATTCATTCCCCCAATTCTGTTGAAAAAAATGTCTTAAAGAAGCAAACGGAACGAAACGGGGATAAACATACCTGCATTTGTTCAATAGAAAATCTTGTTTGCAACTGTTGTACTAATGATTACACTCTAGATCAGTTAGATGTAGGCAAGAGTGTGCAAGCAGTATTGCAGCTTTTGGGGTGGCAGGTAGCCTAGTGGTTAGAGTGTTGGGCCAGTAATCGAAAGGTTGCTAGATCAAATCCCTGAGCTGACAAGGTAAAAATCTGTTGTTCTGCCTGTAAACAAGGCAATTAACCTGCTGTTCTTAGGCTGTATTTGTAAATAAGAATTTGTTTGTAACTGACTTGCCTAGTTAAATAAAATTGAATGTGTTGCTGTCTGTCAGAATGATAACCATAATTACAAAAGTATGTGGACACCTGCTCATTGAACATCTCATTCCAAAATCATGGCATTAATATGGAGTCGGTCCCCCCTTTGCCGCTATAACAGCCTCCACTCTTCTGGGAAGGCTTTCCACTAGATGTTGGAACATTGCTGTGGGGACTTGCTTCTATTCAGCCACAAGAGCATTAGTGAGGTCAGGTACTGATGTTGGGCGATTAGGCCTGGCTTGCAGTCGTCATTCCAATTCATCCCAAAGGTGTTAGATCGGGTTGAGATCAGGGCTCTGTGCAGGCCAGTCAAGTTCTTCCACACTGATCTCGACAAACCATTTCTGTATGTGCCTTGCTTTGTGCACAGGGGTATTGTCATGCTGAAACAGGATAGGGCCTTCCCCAAACTGTTGCCACAAAGTTGGAAGCACAGAATCATCTAGAATGTCATTGTATGCTGTAGTATTAAGATTTCCCTTCACTAGAACTAAGGGGCCTGAACCATGAAAAACAGCCCCAGACCATTATTCCTCTTCCACCAAACTTTACAGTTGGCACTATGCATTCAGGCAGGTAGCGTTCTCCTGGCATCCGCCAAACCCAGATGTGTCCATCGGACTGCCAGATGGTGAAGCGTGATTCATTACTCCAGAGAACGTGTTTCCACTGCTCCAGAGTCCAATGGCGGTGAGCTTTACACCACTCCAGCCGACACTTGGTATTGTGCATGGTGATCTTAGGCTTGTGTGCGGCTGCTCGGCCATGGAAACCATTTCATGAAGCTCCCGATGACCAGTTCTTGTGCTGACGTTACTTCCAGAGGCAGTTTGGAACTCGATAGTGAGTGTTGCAACCGAGGACAGACGATTTTTACGCGCTATGCTCTTCACCACTCGGCGGTCCCGTTCTGTGAGTTTGTATATCCTACCACTTCGCGGCTGAGACGTTGTTGCTCCTAGACGTTTCCACTTTACAATAACAGCACTTACTGTTAAGCGGGGCAGCTCTAGCAGGGCAGGAATTTGACGAACTGACTTGTTGGAAAGGTGGCATCCTATGACGGTGCCACGTTGAACGTCACTGAGCTCTTCAGTAAGACCATTCTACTGCCAAAGGTTGTCTATGGAGATTGCATGGCCGTGTGCTCAATTTTATACACCTGTCAGCAACGGTGTGGCTGAAATAGCCGAATCCACTGATTTGAAGGGGTGTCCACATACTTTTGTTCGTGTAGCAACCTCATGATGGGTATAGGGAAAATTAGAGTACTTTGTACTGGGTGAATGGAATAGGAATGACAGTCATCCAATATGTTCTAATAGAAATAAGGCCATGCTCATAAAAAAAAAGAATTGTGCTCCCTCGTCTTAAACGGAATCGATCCCCACTGGTGTGTGTGTGTGTGTGTGTGTGTGTGTGTGTGTGTGTGTGTGTGTGTGTGTGTGTGTGTGTGTGTGTGTGTATGTGTGTGTGTGTGTGTGTGTGTGTGTGTGTGTGTGTGTGTGTGTGTGTGTGTGTGTGTATGTGTGTGTGTGTGTGTGTGTGTGTGTGTGTGTGTGTGTGTGTGTGTGTGTGTGTGTGTGTGTGTGTTGACAGACAGAGTGGCTGTCTTTCAGATGAAAAAAGCCTGTGGGCTCTCCTTCTCCGTGGTCAACGTGAGTAAAACATTTAAACGTGTTAACCCTCGCAAGACTGCGTCCCTGAGCTGCGTCCTCAGAGCATGCGTAGACCAGCTGGCTGGTGTGTTTATGGACATATTCAATCAATCTCTATCCCAGTCTGCTGTGCCCATATGCTTCAAGATGGCCACCATTGTTCCTGTTCCCAAGAAAGTAAAGGTAACTGAACTAAATGACTATCTCCCCGTAGCACTCACTTCTGTCATCATGAAGTGCTTTGAGAGACTAGTTAAGGATCATATCACCTCCACCCTACCTGATACCCTAGACCCACTCCAATTTGCTTACCGCCCCAATAGGTCCACAGACGATGCAATCGCCGTCAGACTGCACACTGCCCTATCACATCTGGACAAGAGGTATACCTGTGTAAGAATGCTGTTCATTGACTACAGCTCAGCATTTAACACCATAGTACCCTCCAAACTCGTCATTAAGCTTGAGACCCTGGGTCTCGACCCCACCCTGTGCAACTGGGTCCTGGACTTTCTGACGGGCCGCCCCAAGGTGGTGAGGGTAGGAAACAACATCTCCACCCCGCTGATCCTCAACACTGGGGCCCCACAAGGGTGCGTTCTCAGCCCTCTCCTGTACTCCCTGTTCACTCATAACTGCGTGGCCATGCACAACTCCAACACAATCATCAAGTTTGCAGATGACACTACAGTGGTAGGCTTGATTACCAGCAACGACGAGACGGCCTACAGGGAGGAGGTGAGGGCCCTCGGAGTGTGGTGTCAGGAAAATAACCTCTCACTCAACGTCAACAAAACAAAGGAGATGATTGTGAACTTCAGGAAACAGCAGAGGTAGCATCCCCCCATCCACATCAACGGGACAGTAGTGAAGGTGGAAAGTTTTAAGTTCCTCGGCGTACACATCACGGACAAACTGAAATAGTCCACCCACACAGACAGCGTGGTGAAGAAGGCGCAACAGCGCCTCTTCAACCTCAGGAGGCTGAAGAAATTTGGCACCTAAAACACTCACTATGTTTTACAGATGCACAATCGAGAGCATCCTGTCGGGCTGTATCACCGCCTGGTATGGCAAATGATTCGTCCACAACCGCAAGGCTCTCCAGTAGTAGTGCGGTCTGCACAACGCATCACCGGGGGCAAACTACCTGCCCTCCAGGACACCTACAGCACCCGATGTCACAGGAAGGCCAAAGAAATCATCAAGGCGTGGTCAGTGCAGGTGCATCAAAGCGGGGACCGAGAGACTGAAAAACAGCTTCTATCTCAAGGCCATCAGACTGTTAAACAGCCATCACTAAAATAGAGGCTGCTGCCAACATACAGACTCAAATCTCTGGCCACTTTAATAAATGTAATAAATGGATTCAATAAAGGTATCACTAGTCACTTAAAAAACGTTACTTTAATAATTCCTACATATCCTACATTACTCATCTCATATGTATATACTGTATCCTATACCATCTACTGCATCTTGCCTATGCCGTTCGGCCATCGCTCATCCATATATTTATATGTACATATTCTTATTCATCCCTTTACACTTGTGTATATAAGGTAGTGTTGTGAATTTGTTAGATTACTTGTTAGATATTACTGCATGGTCGGAACGTGAAGCACAAGCATTTCCCTACACTCGTGTTAACATCTGCTAACCATGTGTATGTCACCAATAACATTTGATTGAATTAGATTTGATTTCTCTCTCTGCCTATGGGACAGGTTGTCACAGGCTAGACCCCTGACATAGGCCATCACAGTACCTTGCAGAAGTGGGTGGTGATTATCGCATGTGATTTATCAACACGCTTCACTTCACACAGGTTACTCATCACAACGCCTTCGTGAGAACCTCAAATTATAATTTAGTAAAGATTGCATAAAGATCCAAGCTGGAAAGTGCTCCACGCTGACAGTCTTGGAACGTCAGCATTCCAAAATTTCATTAGTGGTCTGTGGAAAGAAAGAGAGATAGAAAAAAACGAGAGAACGTTAACATTCTTTTCCAAAAAGGAGAAGGAGCCGAAAAAACCCCCACATTTATCAACACGTGTGTGCATAGAAGCAATTGACCTTGAAGTGTATTAGACTCTGGCTGTTTGTTAGCATTAGCGTTCCTGCTTTTCCCTCTGAGACTTTTATGCTGTTATAACATGTAACGAGTAGGTGCTGTTGACAAGGTGTTGGACTGCTCGCTCATGTCAATTACCTCACTCCTCCCACTCCCTTTCCTCCCCAACGCTCTTTCTCTCTCTTTCTCGCTCTTTCACTCTTTGAAAAAAGGTGTTAAAACTCAAACTCTTTTTCCTACTCTTTCTCTCTTTCTCTCTCTCTCGCTCTCTCTCACTCTCTCTCTCTCTCTCTCTCTTTTTCTCCACTGAGACTGAGGAATGGGGCACCCTTCTACCCTCTCAAAGTACATTGACAGAACAAAATAAATGAGGAGCGAAATAAAGAGACAGGTGGAGAAGGTTAAACAGATAAGGGCAGGTTGTAATGGAACCATGTGTTATGCAGATGGAGGGGTATTTCCTCTGGAGGAGTGGTCAGGATAGGGAGGCATCATTACTGGAAGTGGGCACTGGGTCTAATGTTGAATAGGCACAGGTGCATGAGCGGCATGAGAAGCATGGAGAGGCCTGCCAGCATCAGGCAAGAGATCTGAGAAGTATTTGAAGAAGTCTGCTCACAGATATTTAATCACCACTGATCAAGATACATAGAGAAACAGCTTAAGGCATTGTTCCTCTCCACTGCCTGCCTCTCCCTGGGAGCTCCTAGAGGTGGTTGTGTTTCATCAGCAGACCCCGGACCCCTAACCCAGGGACACGCTCGGCCGGGCTCGGCTGGGAAGGCCCCATGCCTTTGCTTAGCCCAAAGGGAATGGGATTCAGAGTGGCCTGGGACCACGGGGGTGAACGTGGCTGTAATAACATCCAGAGTTAACTAGGGTTGGGATCATCGTACACACACTCTGCTGAGTGGCTCCACTACGGGGGATACTATAGGTTTTGTGAGTGTGTGATCTCTTTGAAGCGTGCAGGCGTGTGTGCGTGTCTGTGTGTGTGTGTCTGTGTGTGTGCACATAGCCGCGGGAAGATGTTTGGGGGTGGGGGTGCAGATGTTGTTTTTGGCCCGCGGTACAGACGGCTATATCGGTCAGCTAATACAGGACTAGTAAATGCCCAGGCCACTGCTTTTGTGAAATAACTTATATATTCATATTTTTCTTGGATTCTGATTTATCAGGGGTTGCTACAGCACCCTCAGCGCCCCTACTTCCTGCGGCTATGTGTGTGCGTGCATGCTTGTGCGTGCATGCCTGAGAGAACCTGTGCATTGCTGCCTATGAAAAGACACCAAGTCCCAATCCCCTAAACTCTCCTAAACTCCCATCGTCTACTGTCTGATCACAGAAGTCTGAAAAGTATACATTTCCTCTTTTCACCTAATATCTTTATAGTGTCTGCTTGATGCCTGTTTGAATGTCATACTGACCATGTCATTATTGCTCTTTCAAAAGCAACGTTGTCTGATCTTTTACATTCAGTCTGAAACACACCTTGAATAGATTACTGTAGGAAATGGAGATTGTGACGCACAAGAACACTTCAAAGTTGTCTGTACAATCTCTGCTGGTAGTAGCTTCACCATTGTCTCCAACAGTTTTATCAGCTATCCTTCACACGTGCTCTTTTTTCTAGGTAACCCTGTAACCTGTCAGTGCTATAAAACATAACAATGCTTTCAAATGGGATTTCCAACTTCCAAGAATTGCCTAAATATTTTTACAACCCCTTGGCGCCTCTTTTGTGTAACTTTCGCTTATTCGAAGGTAAGCAATGCCTTCAGCTGATCACATCTGGCAATAGGAACAGCCAGGTCCCTTACAGTCTTTACCCTGGTTAATACCCACTCTCATGCAAGCACACACACACACACACACACACACACACACACACGCACACGCACACGCACACACACACACACACACACACGCACACACGCACACACGCACACACGCACACACGCACACACGCACACACGCACACACGCACACACGCACACACACACACACACAACACACACACACACACACACACACACACACACACACACACACACACACACACTCACACAGCCAGATTAAACTATTGTCCCTTGAAGACATCCTTTCTAGTTTTGACTTTCCCTATCTCTCTATCTTTCTTCTTCCCACTCTATCTCTCCTGCTCTCTCTCTCACCCTTCTGTCTCTCTCAGCCCAGGAAATCCAGGGATTACCTGGGGACAATCCCAGTGGCAGCAGCCTGGTGCTCCCAGCTTCTACAGAAAGCCTCCCTCTTCTCTCTTTCCTCCCCTCTCTCTCCCAACCCAGGGGCTCCGGTGATGGGCACTGCAGGACCATCTCAGCCTGGCGGAGGACAAATCTCCTCATCCTTTTCTCTTATCCCTCCTTTCTGACCTTCTCCCTTGGTCAATCTCTCCGTCTCCTAGCCTCCACTCTTTGCTCTCCTTCAGTCCCCATCTCTCTCAGTCCAAACCCTGGCCTTGGCTCCAAAGCCCCTCTCCCTAGCCCCCAGCCCAGTAAATAAGAACTTGTGGGGGGATCGACCCGGCTCTCTTTACACTTGTCCACAAACAAACCCTGCTGTTTGATTTAGCAGCCCAAATACAACACCATTCATCCATTCCTTCCCGCCTGAACATTTTGAAAACAATAAAGTATCATTTGAGCTGGAGACCAGCTGCCTCTTCACCGTGAATACCCAGAAATGGGGTGAGAAAAAGAGAAAGACAGAGTGGGAGGAATGAAATAAGAAAGAAGGGAAGGTGGGAAATAGTGCTCAATCTTACTGTCTTTCAGCACTGCTGGGTGTTGAGGTGTAGAGAAAGGAGCAGAGGAACATAGCAGTACCGTTGTTAGGTCACAGAAAGACCTGACCTGTGTAAGCCAGCAGCCCACAGCCTACAGACAGGCCTGTACTGTGAGCACCAACACATTCTGCATATAGCTCCTCTTTTCCCAGGGAATGATGTTATTGAATCCCATGGGCTTCATCGGCCTCCATTATGATGTGTGATGCTATCAGAACCAGATGAGTGGACTCATTCCTTAGTCAGAAAGACCAGGGAGACTCCTGCATGTATAAAACATACAGCTCCAACCAAGGGGCCACTTTTCTCTTATCTTGCAGTCTGCTTTGGTTCATTTAATAGCTTTAGACAGTGTAATTCCCTAAGAATGATTTGTATTTCTGCAACGTCCCGTTCTAAGGTCCTGCTGAAACATGAGAGTAGCACATAATCTTGTGTATGATTGAAGATAAATTGTGCCATGGCCAGAAAACTCATGCAGATTCAGGGGATATGAGCAGCAGTGTGGGAGTAGGACCAGTCCCTTTGCAAGACTTAATTCCTCCGAGGTTGTGCTGAGTGGTTCCTGTCACCAGAGCTGTGTGTGTGTGAAGGCAGTGCCAGGTACAGCCCATCTCTCACACACAGCTCAGATGAAGTGTGACGTGAAGTCCTCATGCCTCATACATCTGATCTTGGGCCTGTGTCAGTTCAGACTGACGTTACTGGAGCCTGCACTGATTGATAAGCGGCACTCTCAATTTGCTCCATATTGCCTGTGTAGTGTGCAGGACTATGGCATTGTATAGCATTTACATAACTGCAGCATTTCCATATAAAAGGAGCATGATTGAAAGGCTATTATGTATGAGTTAATGTCTGTGTGTAGTGCATTGTGTGTCCATTTGTGAAGGGGGGGTAAGAGTGAAACAGAGAGAGAGGGGGATAGAGAGAGCGAAAGCCATGTGTTTATTGTTAGCAGGAGAGCAGGAGAGAAAGCCTCTGTGCTCTTCCCCTGCCCACCCCATCCATCCATCCCCCTCTTCGATCAGGTCTGGAGCACAGCTGGCCCTGCATTGCCCTCCACCAGCCCACCTCTCCTCTCCTCAGCCCTCCATCCAGACAGACCTCGATCCTCCACACAGTTATCAACAACATCACTCACCCTCTCTCTTCATTCCCCTCTCCTCTCCTTCTTCTTCCTCTGATTGGTTGCCTCTCCCTCCCACCACCATCTGTCTGAACCCTGTTTATTTAGCTTTCATCTTCTCTTCCTCCTTCCTGCGTTCTGCTCCCACTCCTTTCTACATTACTTGTGTCTATGTGTGTGTGTGTGTGTGTGTGTGTGTGTGTGTGTGTGTGTGTGTGTGTGTGTGTGTGTGTGTGTGTGTGTGTGTGTGTGTGTGTGTGTGTGTGCCATGCATGTATGTTATAGTGCGGTCAGTGTGTATTTGTGTGTGTGTGTGTGTGTGTTTGTGTGTTATTGTGCGGTCAGTGTGTGTTTGTGTGTGTGTGTATGTTTGTGTGTTATGGTGCGGTCAGTGTGTGTGTGTGTGTGTTTGTGTGTTATGGTGCGGTCAGTGTGTGTTTGTGTGTGTGTGTTTGTGTGTTATGGTGCGGTCAGTGTGTGTTTGTGTGTTATGGTGCGTGCAGTGTGTATTTGTATGTATGTGTGTATGTGTGTTTGTGTGTTATGGGCGGTCAGTGTGTGTTTGTATGTATGTGTGTATGTGTGTTTGTGTGTTATGGGCGGTCAGTGTGTGCTTGTGTGTATGTGTGTGTGTTTGTGTGTTATGGTGTTGTCAGTGTGTCTTTGTGTTTTATGGTGCAGTCAGTGTGTGTGCTGAGTGTATGTGTGTGTGTTTGTGTGTTATGGTGCAGTCAGTGTGTGTGCTGAGTGTATGTGTGTGTGTTTGTGTGTTATGGTGCAGTCAGTGTGTGTGCTGAGTGTATGTGTGTGTGTTTGTGTGTTATGGTGCAGTCAGTGTGTGTTTGTGTGTTATGGTGCAGTCAGTGTGTGTTTGTGTGTTATGGTGCAGTCAGTGTGTGTGCTGAGTGTATGTGTGTGTGTTTGTGTGTTATGGTGCAGTCAGTGTGTGTGCTGAGTGTACAGTGCAGTGTCTGTCTGACTGAGCAGCAGCAGCCAAAGGGAAGAGGGCAGACTCTGCTCCCCTCAGTCACGGCTCCTCCAGACACCAAACACTAACGCAGCGTAATCCCAGACAAACACACCATTTCACGGCAAATCAGAGGGAGAAATGTCAAATTTTACGGAGCACAGTCAATCTGGAGAGGCTGTACCTTGAGGGCAGTGAAAAATACACGGAGATAGTATGTGTGTGTGTGTTGGGGGGGCGTGTCAGGGGGAATCACAAGGTGCCTGAGGGTCATGCTGCCCTGTCATTTTCAATGTATTTTATTCTATTTTGAAAAACTTCTGTCAGCACATCCGTTGAAGACAGATCAGAAATCATCTCAAGCTGTCTGAGAAAGAGTGTGTAAGAGAGGCACAAACCCCGCTCAGCTCTCCACTGCAGGCCCGACGGCATGCACTCGTAACGATGGGAGAGCGCTGGGAAGAACCCCAATTCAGATGCTGTATCTTAATTTTATCATCCTGTTTCTGCAGGAATTTTCCAATGAAAACTTGTAGTGTATTTGAGGTTTAAAAAGGCCTCTAAAGTTTGTAATTTCCACTTAAAAATGTCACACTTGATTTGCCCTAACGAAAAATGTATCAACCCCTACAAAAAATGTCCATTAATTATAATCCACATAATAATTCACATTGCCTTTTGCTGCAGGATAATTTTTCTGCTGTAGCAAACTGGCTCAAATTAAGATCCTACATATGTCCTTCAAAAGACACAACTGCTTTTTTCTTGGTGAAAAATCTTTGTGGATATTTGTGGATTCCCCCTCACTGGACAGCCTGTCAGAGAACCCTGCTGCTCAGACATGTCCTCTTACTCTCCCCACACAAGGGTTGTGCTCAATTCAGGGTTGAACTGAGAATGCCTCATAAATTCCAGTTCAATTCTTGAATTGATACAGAATTGTAATTAGAATTTAAATTAAAGGAAATATAATGGAATTCAGTGCCTCTTCTATTCTATATTAGGTGTGGTCTATACAAATATACATATTGTACATAAAACATTAAACATGTCACTATATACATGCATATAAAATATTGATGAACCAACTGAAAAGAAAAGAATGATCAAGGAAAACGAATGTATATGAATATTACAAGTTACTATATTTCATGAATTACTTACATTTAGTCTAACCCTTAAGTTGACCCTAAAGCCTTCAAAAAGAAGCCAAACAAATGGAATGGTTGATGGAAATATAATTTGCTATTCTACACTCTTAGAAAAATGGTTCCAAAAGGGTTCTTCGGCTGTCCCATATGAGAACCCTTTTTGGTTCAAGGTAGATCCCTTTTTGGTTCCAGGTAGAACCCTTTTAGGATCCATGTAGAACCCTCTGTGGAAAGGGTTCAACATGGAACCCTAAAGGGTTCTACCTGGAACCAAAAGGGTTCTACCTGGAACCAAAAAGTGTCCTTCAAAGGGTTCTCCTATAGGGACAGCCGAAGAACTCGTTTAGATTCTAGATAGGACCTATTTTCTGAGAGCGTAAGCACTCAGGTTAAAAGAGTATATAAATATTGTTTCCAAAGAAATGTGATATATTCTTTGGTATCTGAAAGTGTGACCTGTCAGACTCAATGAAATTCTCATGTTCTATGACTGAGTGGAATTTCTTTGAATTGCACTGTATAAATTCTACTTCCTGTCACTCAAACTCAAATTCTACACTCTTAGAAAAAAGGGTTCCAAAAATGTTCTGCGGCTATCCCCATAGGAGAACCCTTTTTGGTTACTGGTAAATCTCTTTTGGGTTCCATGTATAATCTTCTTTGGAAAGGGTTCTACCAGGAACCAAAATAGGTTCTTCAAATGGTTCTCCTATGGGGACAGCCGAATAACCTTTTTTGGTTCTAGATACTGTAGCACCTATTTTTCTAAGAGTGTACATCCTGTGGGGTGTGTCCAGTTCAATTCGAATTTCAATTCATGAGTTGGGAGTCAGTTCCAAAATTCTAAATTAAGCACAAATCTGACACACACACACACGCACACACACACACACACACACACACACACACACACACACACACACAGAGTATACACACACACAGAGTATACACACACAATACACCCCCCCTCCCCCCAGTGGTCAGAGGAATACGTCATGTTAGCCCCTGGCATCCCCTCTCCCTCTCTCTGTCTCTCCAACCCTCTCTCCCCTTCTCTCTCAGTCTCTCCAGAGGACTGTCCAAAAGTACCTTGGAAGCAGAGAGTGTGAATTGAAAGCAGATGAAGTAACAGCCAGTCTGAAGCCTTTTATTCTTTAATCTACATTAACAAGGGTACACTTGAGCCTTCTCTTTCCACTTCCTGACTACCCCTTTCCCCCCCAACATTCTCTGCCAACACCCCTACAACCCCCCAATAACCCCACCTTCACCACTGGCCAATCCATGACAGGGAGCCAAGCCAACCCAACCTGCATGATGGAGAGAAAAAGTGAAAAAAACTGAGGGAGCGATGGAGAACGATCAGAGGGAGAGAGAAACAGACAGACAGATGACAGGAAGAAAGAGAGAGTGAGAATTGAGAGAGAGAGATGAGTTATCCAACAGGCTGGCAGTGAGAGAGAGGCTCCCTGTTTACTGCTAGTCCTAATTAGTCCACAACTCGTCCCCCATGTCCAAACCCTAAACCTACATTACTGTAGAATCAACAGCTCTTCTAATCCTCTACCCTCTGTTACACCTAGCCTAGATACAGTTCTCACCATATATAACCTTCACACCCTGACAATACACAGAGCCCTCGCCCCTTAGACCTAACCTAAACACAAAGCTCTCCAAAAGGATCCACTATAAGAGAGACACTTGAAATGTACCCCAGATCCCTTGAGGCCTGTTTGAAAAAGAAACAATGGGAGTAGAGTCAGTCATATTGGGCAGCAACCACTGATGGCTCTCCCATTCATGATAATAACACAGTCATAACTCCATGGGTCTGATTGGTGCATTAACACTTATCAGGACAGGAGGTGTCCTATGGGCATACTGTAGTAGATGAATAATAATAGCGATTAACAGTAAGGGTTACTGTACTGTATGTTGGTGGTGGTAATGGTGGCTGCTGGGGGGTAAAATGGGTAAGACAGTGCTGACCATTGGTGAGAACAGAGCTGGATGTCATATCAGAGCTGGGGCCTTTTACTACTCTCATAAGCCTATAATTATTTCATGACTCTTTAGTTAGGCTCTGGGTTGTGTTGATTTGAGCGTTGTCCAAGATTTAGAATGTTTATGTAATCTCTCTCATTTATTTACGAGAAGGTTTATTCCTTCTCATGTTTTGTGTGGACGCGGGAAGAGGGTGTGTGAATCTCATGTTCTGTTTTGTTTGTTTGTTGTTTTGTCTGGCTCGCTGAGTACATGCATCTGGGTGAGGTGGTGCATGCAGGCTTTGGAAAAGGATGATAACAGAGAGGCGTAAACACTGCTCTGCTCTGTCCCTCTCTGCTCTGCTCTGTCCCTCTCTGCTCTGGTCTGTCCCTCTCTGCTCTGGTCTGTCCCTCTCTGCTCTGGTCTGTCCCTCTCTGCTCTGCTCTGTCCCTCTCTGCTCTGGTCTGTCCCTCTCTGCTCTGTTCCTCAATGCTCTGCTCTGCTCTGTCCCTCTCTGCTCTGTCCCTCTCTGCTCTGCTCTGTCCCTCTCTGCTCTGTTCTGTCCTTCTCTGCTCTGTCCCTCTCTGATCTGCTCTGTCCCTCTCTGCTCTGCTCTGTCCCTCTCTGCTCTGCTCTGTCCCTCTCTGCTCTGCTCTGTCCCTCTCTGCTCTGTCCCTCTCTGCTCTGCTCTGTCCCTCTCTGCTCTGCTCTGTCCCTCTCTGCTCTGTCCCTCTCTGCTCTGCTCTGTCCCTCTCTGCTCTGTCCCTTTCTTCCCTTCTTGAGACATGAGCTAAAGCAGCTCTGGTGTCTGTCTGGCTCCCCACAACAGAACCACAGTTCGGTAAATGTTGCCACCAGCGCTGCCCCCACCACCCCTACTTCCCCCTGCTGCCTCTCTCCATCAATGCTGCCCCTGCATTAGCCAAACACTCCCTCCCTCCCCGCTTCCATAACCTCCCACAGCCTGAAAGCCAGCCACCACGGCCACGGGGAAGAAACTGCTCACTATGCAGAAATATGATGATGACTATGATTGAGATTAGTAATAGTTTTAGCACTCCCCTTCTATTTGGAAAAACATTTGGTTTGAACCACAGCTGAGCGGAGCTCTTGACAGAGAGAATTGGTGCATGGGAACGGCCCGTGTAAGAGTAGCAACTTAAACACAAAGCCTGCTGGGCTCAAGGGCAGACGCGGCGTGGCGCTGAGGAGCTGTGGTCAGGGGGACCAACAAATCACAGGATTGTGGTTTTAAATGGCCCACTAATCATCCCCCAAGTCCACAAATGAGGGGAAAAGCAGAGAAAGACAGGCGATGTAAGCAAGATTGGAACTCCTCTGTAGTAGGGCAGAGTTCTCCGTTCTGAAACCATTCATGGAAGAGTACAGTACAGTGAAGATGAATGCACAGACAACAGTAGAGGCTGGACTAGTATCTCCCTTGTATTTTCCAACTACAGAATTCAACCACATCCATTCCTGTTGTTGGTTAAGTGGCCAAACAAAGTGTCATAACTGTTCTCCTTAACAATATAAACATGGCAGAGTGGTAATTGTAGGGTAGTGTTCTGGAGATTCTGGGGTAGGGTTACCTGTTCTGGACCCAGACCTTCTGTGTGTACAATAGTAAAGTTGGACTGTCTGGTTTCTGCTGATTGCATCCAATGAGTCGTTCCCTTCCTGCTTTAGAATGGGGAGTCCTGTTCCTCCTTCTGTCCCTAAAACAGAGAAGCCTCCACAGGCTGGGGCAGTCAGAGTCAGTCACCCAGACACAGACCCTGTACTGGGCAGCATCACAGCATATAGGTTTTTTTTCTGATAGGTGGTCCACACATTTCCAGGCAGGTTGCCTCTAAATGTGGGAGCTATAGAGAGGCTGGAGGGAGTGTAAGGAAACCGATACTTTAACAAACGAGGCAATTACTCACGGTAGGGAGGGAGGTGTCCTTTAGGGATTGAGTCATGCGACTCAACGGTCAGTGGAAAATTGGTATTGTGTTTCTGCACCACACAGGGTTGTGCCCATGGAGTAGGGACACACAAGCTTTCAAGTGTGCCTACATATGAGTAGGTTTGCTGATGCACATATGTAGTGTGGTTTCCTATTTCACCATACTGAAGCTACAGTGGACCTCTTGTTCTTGTTTAACAAACAGTTAGCTATAGAGAAGCAATGACCCCTTGCTGCTAGGATCATGTGAATCAGCGTGTACTACCACAGTATATCCTATTCCTTACTGTTCTTTACTATTGCATTGTGGGTCCTGAGAAGGGACTCAGTCTGGCCCCCATGGTGCATCTGGCTGCTGTGTCACCTCTGGGTCTGAGGGGGGAGCTGGGGGAGGAAAGGGTGCTGTTAGAGCACAAACACCCTCCATACACTCCCTACACACATACCCTCCTCCTATACCCCCTCCTCTCACCCTCACCTCACTCACCCCGTTCTGACCCTGTCCTGACCGTGATGCTATCTCTCCTCAGATCTGTGCCTGAGAGCTGAGACTGCAGCCCTACTGTCTGCCTGGGCTGACCATGGGGCCTGAGCTCTCGCCCCCCCCTTCCCCTCTCTCTACAACCACACCAAACCCCACACCCTCTCACACCGCTCCCTCTAATAGGCCAGGGTCTCACCACAGAAGAAGCAATTTCCCATCGGCCGCGATCACTTTCTAAAGCTGTTTATTTCAGTGTTGTTGTAAAGGAAGAGATCCCTCCTCTGTTATAGGGTATAGAATACATGGATGTGTGTAAAGTACTGTATACTGCTGTTGTGGAGTTGACGGTGGCCTTGTCTTTTTGCCAACCCTCCTCCTCGTCTCTATCTCACCACATTCCCTGCTGGGCCCAAGCCCCTCTTAATTAACATTTACTTTTATTTAGTAGTTGTTGTTTAGACTAGGCTAGGCTCCTGTATTACACAAGAGAGAGGGAGGTGTCACAGTGGAATCAGAAATCAGCTGTCTGTACTATATACAGGATCCAGCACACATGGTCACGGAAAACCATATCTGTCACAATCAATGAAGGAAATTCTGAGTTCAGTGACGTTCAACGTGGCACCGTTACAGGATGCCACCTTTCCCACAAGTCAGTTCGTCAAATTTCTGCCTTGCTAGAGCTGCCCTGGTCAACTCTAAGTGTTGTTATTGTGAAGTGGAAATGTCTAGGAGCAACAATTACTCAGCCGCAAAGTGGTAGGTCATACAAGCTCACAGTACGGGACCGCCAAGTGCAAGCACGTAGTGCGCAAAAATGTTCTGTCCTCGGTTGTGACACTCACTACCGAGTTCCAAACTGCCTCTGGAAGCAACGTCAGCACAAGAAGTGTTCGTCGGGAGCTTCATGAAATGGGTTTGCATGGCCGAACAGCCGCACACAAGCCTAAGATCACCATGCGTAAGTCCAAGCATTGGCTGGAGTGGTGTAAAGCTCGCCGCCATTGGAATCTGGAGCAGTGGAAACGCATCTCTGGAGTGATGAATCATGCATCACCATCTGGCAGTCCGACGGACGAATCTGGGTTTGGCGGATGCCAGGAGAATGCTACCTGCCTGAATGCATAGTGCCAACTGTAAAGTTTGGTGGAGGAGGAATAATGGTCTGCGAATTTCTTTCAGGGTTCGGGCTAGGCCCCTTAGTTCTAGTGAAGGGAAATCTTAACGCTACAGCATACAATGACATTCTAGACAATGCTGTGCTTCCAACTTTGTGGCAACAGTTTGGGGAAGGCCCTTTCCAGTTTCGGCATGCCAATGCCCCCGTGCAAAAATGATTTGTTGAGATCTGTGTGGAAGAACTTGACTGGCCTGCACAGAGCCCTGACCTCAACCCCATGGAACACCTTTGGGATAAATAGGAACACCGACTGAGAGCCAGGCCTAATCGCCCAACATCAGTGCCCGACCTCACTAATGCTCTTGTGGCTGAATGGAAGCAAGTCCTCGCAGCAATGTTCCAACATCTAGTGGAAAGCCTTCCCAGAAGAGTGGAGGCTGTTATAGCGGCAAAGGGGGGACCAACTCCATATTAATGCCCATGATTTTGGAAAGAGATGTGCGACGAGTAGGTGTCCACATACTTTTGGTCATGTAGTGTATGACTTGTTAAGCAAATTTTATACCCCAATCTTATTTAGGCTTGCCATAACAAAGATGTTGAAAACTTATTGACTCAAGACATTTCAGCTTTTCATTTTTCAATAATTTATAAAAAATTCTTAAAAACATAATTCCACTTTGAGATTATGGGGTATTGTGTGTGGGCCAGTGATACAATATCTCAATTTAATCAATTTTCAATTCAGGCGACCGTAACACAACACAATGTGGAAAAAGTCGAGGGGTGTGAATACTTTCTGAAGGCACGGTATACCACGTAGTCATAGGCCTATTAGGCTATAGGCCTACTGCAAATGATTGTTGTTAGTTTGTGGTTTGGCCGAATGGCAGCGCCATCTTTCAGCTATTCTTCAACACCACAAGTTCTTGAACATCACTGCGAAATCCTGGCACAGTGGCGCTGTCCTTTCAGCACCACGAAGGGCCCTCCAATCGCTTAAAATGACATCTCATTAAGATCTGTTGCTTATGTCTAATGGTCATAATTCTCATATTATTATTATTACAAATAGAAGATTATCACTTCTCACAATGGTGCTTGTTTAGTAAAGTTAGATCAAAGATGAATCAGTGTCTCGCAACATTAGGTAATGACTCATTTGCATTTCACATAACAGAAGCAAATATAATACCATAGCATAGTAGGCCTATAAAGTTACTGTTACACAAAAAACACCTCCTGTCATGTCCTGACCAGTAAAGGGGTTATTTGTTTTTGTAGTTTGGTCAGGACGTGGCAGGGGGCATTTGGTTTATGTGGTTCGGGGTGTGTGTCTATGTAGAGGGGTGTTTGATTTATGTATTCCGGGGTTTTGGGGCACTGTTCTATGTTAGTATATTTCTATGTTCTGTCTAGTCTAGTCTATTTCTATGTTTAGTTTATTGGGGTTGGACCTTCAATTGGAAGCAGCTGGTTATCGTTGCTTCTGATTGAAGGTCCTATAATTAGGAGTTTGTTTTCATGGGTTTTTTGTGGGAGATTGTGCTGTGTATAGCTTTGTGCCTTACCGGCCTGTTATTGGTCGTTGTGTTTTTGTGCACGTGTTTGTTTTGGTTTACCTTCTTTGTCCATTTAATAAAAGAAGATGAGTGCACATATTCCTGCTGCGTTTTGGTCCACTCTACCCTACGACAACCGTGACACACCTTGTCGTTTTTCCTATTTTGTTGCATTACAACCTGTAATTTAAATGGACTTTTATTTGGATTTCATGTGATAAACCTCCACAAAATAGTCCAAAATTGGTGAAGTTAAAATAAAAAAATAACTTGCTTCAAAAAATTCTAAAAAATTTAAAGCGGAAAAGTGGTGCGTGCATATGTATTCACCCTCTTTGCTATGAAGCCCCTAAATAAGATCTGGTGCAACCAATTACCTTCAGAAGTCACATTATTAGTTAAATAAAGTCCACCTGTGTGCAATCTAAGTGTCACATGATCTCAGTATATATACACCTGTTCCGAAAAGCCCCAGAGTCTGCAACACCACTAAGCAAGGGGCACCAACTAGCAAGTGACACCATGAAGAACAAGGAGCTCTCCAAACAGGTCAGGGACAAAGTTGTGGAGAAGTACAGATCAGGGTTGGGATATAAAAAAATATCTGAAACTTTGAACATCCCACTGAGCACCATTAAATCCAATATTAAAAAATGGAAAGAATATGGCACCACAACAAACCTGCGAAGAGAGGGCCGCCCAGCAAAACTCACGGACCAGTCAAGGAGGGCATTAATCAGAGAGGCAACAAAGAGACCAAAGATAACCCTGGAGGAGCTGCAAAGCTCCACAGCGGAGATTGGAGTATCTGTCCATAGGACCACTTCAAGCCGTACACTCCACATAGCTGGGCTTTACGGATGAGTGGCCAGAAAAAAAGCCATTGTTTAAAGAAAAAAATAAGCAAACATGTTTGGTGTTTGCCAAAAGGCATGTGGGAGACTCCCCAAACATATGGAAGAAGGCACTCTGGTCAGATGAGACTAAAATTGAGCTTTTTGGCCATCAAGGAAAACGCTACGTCTGGCACAAACCCAACACCTCTCATCACCCCGAGAACACCATCCCCACAGTGAAGCATGGTGGTGGCAGCATCATGCTGTGGGAATGTTATTCAATGGCAGGGACTGGGAAACTAGTCAGAATTGAAGAAATGATGGATGCCGCTAAATACAGGGAAATTCTTGAGGGAAACCTGTTTCAGTCTTCCAGAGATTTGAGACTGGGATGGAGGTTCACCTTCCAGCAGGACAATGACCCTAAGCATACTGCTAAAGCAACACTTGAGTGGTTTAAGGGGAAACATTTAAATGTCTTGGAATGGCCTACTCAAAGCCCAGACCTCAATCCAATTGAGAATCTGTGGTATGACTTAAAGATTGCTGTATACCAGCGGAACCCATCCGACTTAAAGGAGCTGGAGCAGTTTTTCCCTGAAGAATGGGCAAAAATCCCAGTGGCTAGATGTGCCAAGCTTATAGAGACATACCCCAAGAGACTTGCAGCTGTAATGGCTGCAAAAGGATGGCTCTACAAAGTATTGACTTCGGGAGGGGGGGGGGTGAATAGTAATGCACGCTCAAGTTTTCAGTTTTTTGTGTTATTTCTTGTTTGTTTCACAATAAAAATATTTTGCATCTTCAAAGTGGTAGGCATGTTGTGTAAATCAAATGATACAAACCCCCCAAAAATCTATTTTAATTCCAGGTTGTAAGGCAACAAAATAAGAAAAATGCCAAGGGGGGTGAATACTTTCGCAAGCCACTGTATGTGTGGGCATAGGCTGATGTTGCAATTGGAAGATGCACTTTATGCATATTCTATCATTACAGGCTATTCAATTGGCCACATCTGTCGGTACAAACATTGATTGAGGACATTATTATGTTATGTAAAAAAAAACACTCCCTCTCCTTAAATAATGTCACTACACCCCTGCTCATTGCCAAAATCCCAAAGTATTCATTTAAAGATGTAAATTCCCCTGTTTTGGGGACATGCATGGTTCTGACCAACATATGGCTTGCATTGAGCGGTAGCCCTGATTCTCACAGACACAGGAGTATGTCTCTTCTGCCTGTGTGAAGCCGGATGTGAAATCTAACAGCACTTGAAGCTGGGATGTCCCATCTACCATTTTATTCGCTCTTCCATCTGTCCATCAACTCCTGGCTGAACCCTACATCACAGCCACTGCCTGGAACCCAGTAGCGTGGGTAAAATCACATGGGAAGCCAATGCAGAAAAACATCCATATTACAACCTATGTGTTGTGATAATTGTGTTGTTTGCTCTAAAACCTGTTAGTTCATATGCCTTGACACCCTGATATATAGGCCTAAGGCCGAGACAATGAGAAGACAGAGTGGCAGAATAATTTCAACCACACATTTGTTCATTAAAAACCGGAGAGCAACATCAGTCTGGTGAAGTCGACAAAACATATTGTATGTTACAAACAATTACACGACCTACAGCATGGTCAAGCAAGGTAATGTTTCCGACATTTTCGGACTAAACAACTATTGATTTAGAACCCCAGAGAGTAACCGCAAGTAGCAAAGAAGACTGGAGCTGCCTCCACTATTCCAGCACCATTTCAACATCATCTAATCACCTTCTTAGTCTAATACAGTAACAACTAAAAGATACAAAAAAAACTATTTAGTCCAATCAATGTAAGCTAAATATGATGTGGCTGGCCATGGTACTGATTTCTATGCGCATTCGTGCAAGTAGAAAAACATGTTGACTCACCCTACTTGAAGAGAAACACAATACCATCCTCCTCTTTCATGTTGCCTAAACGGTCTATGACTCTGTCATACAGTACATGCTTTTAGTTTTTGCTGTCCTAGGCTACCTGGATAAAATACTTGCTTGCTAGCCTAACTTGCTTTCATGGGCAATGATGCACCAGGCCAGCTAGTTAACGTTAGCATATTACATCTAGCTTCATATTGAACTTCCATCCTCTCAGGCCAGGGGCACAACAATGAATGAATTTATGGTTGAATCAGAATCGCCATTATAATCATTGGCCAGTATGGAGAATTAAGTTAAACCACAAGTCCAAATCTCAATCTCCATCCGTGGCTAATTTAGGAAAGGGACGATTTTAGCTAGCTAGCGAACCACTAGATGACATCAGCACAACGAGATGCAACAATTCAAGTTTTCTTCTGTCAATAATGATGTTTGGCTTGTGATGTGATTGGCCTGAAGCCAAATCCAAACTGTCTTCCCTTGACACTTTTTTTTTGGTGTGCCAGGACCATTCACAGCTGCGCTCACTAAGTTTAGCTCAACGCTGATTGGCTATTATTATTTTTTTAAATATCATGGGAGTCCGAATGCTCGCTGGCTTCCCTTGCAATCAGGGCGGCAACAATGTCATACTCTTTCTGACCAGACAGCATCAGATAGATACGCTACACATACTGAGGCAGAGGGGTGCTGTTTCATTCGCTCTGATACTTTCTCCAGGGAGATATATTCAGCCTCTTGTGAATTGAAAGAAATGTGTGAAACACAGAGACGAAAGATAAATTATTTTGTATGTTTTTTTTTGGTACATTTTTTGGGAAAGTCTGGCTTCCCTTGGCATCCATGGTATACACGCCACTGCTGGAATCCTTACATCGTAACGCAGCAGGAGAGCGTGGTTTCGTCGCTGTAACGCATTCAGAGATCGATGTATAGCCAGTCATTTAAAATAATTCAGCGATTTTTAACAAAAAACACTTTTTGCTTGTCATAGATGGACAATATTAATATAGATGAAAGGCGAGTTACTAACAAGTTTAGGAAGCCAAAACATCTGTGGGGGCAAACGTTTGAATCAAGCGAGAACTTTATAAAATATGTACATTTTCTCTAACACTAAATATATAAGTATGTATTTTACAGTTATAAGGAAGTTGAAATCTTATAGTTAGAAGTTTTCTAAATGTATTATGCTATATTTAGAAAAAAATATAAGTAATTTCAAGCCTTATTTACACAGTTTTGTTGAATAGGAAATACATTTTATAAAATATTTCATATTATTTTTCATAATTGTACTGTGTACTTCAGCTTGTGTCCTCAAATGTCACTACACCTTTGTTATTCATAACTATTTTTACCAGAAAGGTAAGATGTTATCCTTTCTTGGAGTATGCAGCATTACTAGTTACTGTTTATGGCACTCTCATGATCAATAATTACTTTTGGGGATTATTTAGATTACATTTTAGATTACATTTAGTTACATTTAAGAGGTTTTAAGGCAGAAACTTAAATAACGCAAAAGTCTAGCAACCCAAACGTTGAGTGTGTGAATCTCATTACAGACAACTTTAGCATTTTAGCTAATTAGCAACTACTTACTACTTTTTAACTACTTTGCAACTATTTGCATGCTACCTAACCTTTCCCCTAACCCTATCCTTGACCCTTTAACCTAACTCCTAACCCTAACCTTAACCCTTTAACCTAACTCCTAACCCTATCCTTGACCCTTTAACCTAACTCCTAACCCTAACCTTAACCCTTTAACCTAACTCCTAACCCTAACCTCAACCCTTTAACCTAACTCCTAACCCTAACCTTAACCCTTTAACCTAACTCCTAACCCTAACCTTAACCCTTTAACCTAACTCCTAACCCTAACCTTAACCCTTTAACCTAACTCCTAACCCTAACCCTAACCTTAACCATAACCCAGAGTCTGTGAGTCTGTGAATGTGTGTCACTGTCTTTACTGTGCATGTGTCTGTGTGTGCATGTGTGTGTGTGTGTTTCTTTGTGTGTGCGTGTGTGTTAGTGTGTGTGTAAATAAATAAAGTTGCACACTCTAATAATGCTCCCAAACATTTAATGGGTGTAACAACCAACATTTCGGCATGCAGAGCCTTCTTCAGGCTTGTGTGTGTGTGTGTGTGTGTGTGTGTGTGTGTGTGTCAGCAACATGCTTTTGTGAATGTATGTGTGTGAGTGTCCCAGGCTCAGTGTGGGTGAGTGGCGGTGGTTGTCGTGGCTCCACGCCGGCGGTCTGTAGAACATTAATGACACAGCCATGCCCCGTACACACAGCCATGTTGACCACAGCTGTTAAACAACCATGTTTGCTGGAGCTCACATGAAATGCTGGGTCCTTTTACAACGCCGGGCCAGGAGGGGAGGGGGGCAGAGGGGAGAGGAGGGGAGGGGGGCAGAGGGGAGAGGAGGGGAGGGGGGCAGAGGGGAGAGGAGGGGAGGGGGGCAGAGGGGGGAGGAGGGGAGGGGGGCAGAGGGGAGAGGAGGGGAGGGGGCCAGAGGGGAGAGGAGGGGAGGGGGGCAGAGGGGAGAGGAGGGGAGGGGGGCAGAGGGGAGAGGAGGGGAGGGGGGCAGAGGGGGGAATCTGCGCTCCAACACTGCTGTATCCGCCCACAAATAAGTATCCTCATCACCACAACCACGTGAGTTAACATAACATAAAGACACAACACAACTGATACATAAAACACACACATACCCCAAAACACAACACACACATACCCAAAAACACAACACACACATACCCAAAAACACAACACACACATACCCAAAAACACAACACACACATACCCAAAAACACAACACACACATACCCCAAAACACAACACACACATACCCAAAAACACAACACACACATACCCAAAAACACAACACACACATACCCAAAAACACAACACACACATACCCAAAAACACAACACACACATACCCAAAAATACAACACACACATACCCAAAAACACAACACACACATACCCAAAAACACAACACACACATACCCAAAAACACAACACACACATACCCAAAAATACAACCCACACATACCCAAAAACCCAACACACACATACCCAAAAACACAACACACACACACACACACAATGTTTGTTGTTCTGGCAGCGCAGAGGCCTTTTCTGCCAGAACAACAGCAACAAGCATCAGAATGTTTACCCAGATTTCTCCTCTACAGGTTCAGAGAGAACGTTCTCTTTCTCCCTCCCTCCCTCCCTCCCTCCCTCCCTCCCTCATCTTTCTGTACCCCCTCTCCCCCCTCCACTTCTCCTGGTTCATTTTAGGCCCGCCAGTTGCCCGTGGAGATGATCCAGGAACGGCCATGAGTCAACAGACTACCATAGAGCCCCACTCTAACCCACCATCTCCAGGGGGAACCTCGTATTTAAAGCCCTTGCTCCCCTTCAACCAGAGATCCTAATTTGCTGTTACACACACAGGGCTGCAGAGAGAGATCCCTAAACGTCTGGTATTCAGTATGACACCATGCCTGAGAGCAGTATATAGTGGAGGAGAGGAGGAGAGGAGGCATGGCGTCTAGCGGTGAAGGGAAATCGAGGGATGAGTTGAGTTGTTAGATGCCTTGGTTAGTGCTGTGGTGGCTCCTGGGGCCAAGTGGATAGGGAGAGGTGTTGGTGGGGAGCGTCAGTGTGTCGGACACACAGCGCCTGTGAGGCGTGCATCATCAGACTGGAGGACGGACGGTGACAGAGACACATGTTTATCATTGAGAGGATTGGGGGGATTCCTTTCATCTGAGACTGGCTGACTGTTCCCTCACTCCCTGCCTGACCTTTCTGCCTTTATCTCTCACTCTCCCCCCCCTCCCCCCTCCCCCCTCTCTCCCTCCCTCCCTCCCTCCGTGTCTCTCTCTCTCACTTTCTCTCTCCCCGTTCCACTCTCACCCATCTGCTTTTGATCTCTGGGTAGATAGACAGGGTGGAGTGGGATGATAGTGGTTGGAGCAATGGTGGAACTAGGATTGGGTGGAGGTTGGCTATAAAAGGTGCACTCCGGGATCTTAAGCATAACAAATTCGTAACATATTGCACAAATTTGTATTTGTAACATATCACACAAATTGGATGATGTAGTACACAAAAAACGGGCAACCATTTTGACTCGTGACCACCACTTTCAAAACTATTGGCCAGAATTATTCAAACCCTTCTTATTAAGCTGCTATATCTCATTCATTCCTGTCTGAGTTGAAGATGTTAGCAGTCCGTGTGGATACACATGTGTGTACTGTACTGTACTGTGTGTCAAAATAAGTGAACCACGGCTCTTTGCCTCCCCAAAGAAACGCACACAGATATTTGCCACGGCTGAAGGCCATCCCCCCAACCCCAGCACCCCCACCCATCCCAACCCTCCCCAAACACATAGACACACACACACTCATAAACACGCACGCACAGTCGTCACTCACAAAAGCTGTCAGTCTGTTAGGCTTGGCGTTCTCATTAGCAGACGGTTTGGATCCCCTTTCAGAGGAGCTGAACTCAGGACCTTTTCCCCTGAGCACTTCCAGAGAAAGATAGAGGCCAACGGAGGGAGGGGGGGAGGGAGAGACAGATAGAAGAGAGGGAGACAGAGGGAGCCAGAGGAGATGGAGAGAGAAAGGCATCTTAACTATTGGGCGATACTCCTCTTAGTATCATCAGCCTCTCACCAGAACTCACCTGCCTAGGTTCAGACTCTCTCTGTACTCTCCTCCAACACAGACAACTTGTCTGAGACAAGCTAACTCAAGCCCAGAAATCATGGATGACACATCCAGTAGCCTACCTCAGTATCTTACGCAGTCCAAAAAACCCTCATTAGTTTACTTGAACAGAGAATCTATTCTGTACTTCTAAAGTAGAATGTAGGAAAATTTGTCTTCATCAAAACTCCGCCTGGATTACCCCAGAGTATATCAAAGGAAAGCGGAAGAAAATCAAGCTTAGGAAAGCACATTTCACCTTTTGAATAATGTTACTTTAAGTTTCAATAACATTCCTTCCAAATGAGCCTCAAAGTAACCCTTGGCTGATTGAAAGGAATTTATTTGTGTTTCCCTTTCGAGGAGAAAATTGAGTTTTGAGACTAAGCATCAGACTGCATTTCAACTGCCAAATCAGCAGGCACTGGCTGGACACTGCCCTCAAACACTGATCCTGGGTCTGTCGCCATTCACTGGGTTTCAACCCAGATGAGGGAGAACTAATGACTGAAACTGATCCAAGAGCAATGGTTTTGACCCACCCAAGACAACATACAGAAGTAAGCCTCACATACAAGAACACACACCATAAAAGAGATGAGAGAGCAATAGGTACGCTAGTATCCATTCAATGAATAAGGTTCAACCTGTGACAAAAACATCTCCCAAACCGTGTGCCCCTACTTTAGAACCCCCTTCCTCAGCAACCCCAAGCTCACCACCACAGTGAGGACTGATGAAATTCTTTGAATATCTAACAGACTGAAACCACACTTCACACTTTTTACTTCTAACTCTTTTCCCCTCCTTTCAAACTGCTGAGGTTTTAACACATAATCAGGGTGTCCCAGATGAGTGTGGTTGGAACGTCGAGGGAGGAGGAGGAGGAGGAGCAGAAGTGTTAAAGCTTAAACAGCCCCTTGAACAGAGTGGCGCTCAGCAGCTCAGCTCCTCCATGTTGGCACCAGCCTAGAACGTGTCCTACAGCGGAGAGCCTCAATAAAAACACACTCGGCTGTTTATTCTCTTCCACTTCATCCTCCCACCTCTCTCTTTCTGTCCGTTTCCCCTTGGTTCTCTACACCTCTTTAAACAGTTTGTTTGGAAAGCGCAGAGATGTCATGGTGTTTAGCTAACATGTGTCAGCTGTGTGAAGGTTGGCCTACCAGGTTGTTGGGGCAGTGAATGAAGGGTTCTTAATGGGGCTACTCTTCTCCCTTCATGTAACATTGCACTTTCCCAGCAACACACTACATGGCACACACACTATTCTCCCACTGACAGGACACACAAACACTGAGCTTCAGTCCAGCAGAGCCAACAGAGCCTGTGTGTGTTTGTCTCTTACCCTGCTGGTCTAGGTCACACATGACCTCCACAGACAGGGGTCAACAGAACTCTGAGAGTGTGTTTCCTGTGAGGGTAAGGATCTGGTTGGGATTGGCCCGGTAAGACATTAGGAAAAGCAGACGCATGCACGCACTCACAGACACACCAGAGCACAGGTCACTCAGCTCTTACATCTGTCCCCACGCGTCCCGTATGATAATGTCAGAGGTGTCAGAGCCTCCCCATTTCTGCACCCTGACTCCCCTGACTCCCCTGACTCCACTGACTCCCCTGACTCTCCTAACTCCCCTGACTCCCCTGACTCCCCTGACTCCCCTGACTCTCCTGACTCCCCTGACTCCCCTGACTCCCCTGACTCTCCTAACTCTCCTGACTCTCCTGACTCCCCTGGCTCCCCTGGCTCCCCTGACTCCCCTGACTCTCCTGACTCCTCTAACTCCCCTGACTCCCCTGACTCCCCTGACTCTCCTGACTCCCCTGACTCCCCTGACTCCCCTGACTCCCCTGACTCTCCTGACTCCCCTGACTCCCCTGACTCCCCTGACTCTCCTGACTCCCCTGACTCCCCTGACTCCCCTGACTCTCCTGACTCCCCTGCCTCCACTGACTCTCCTGACTCCCCTGACTCCCCTGACTCCCCTGACTCTCCTGACTCTCCTGACTCCCCAGACTCCCCTGACTCCCCTGACTCTCCTGACTCCCCTGCCTCCACTGACTCTCCTGACTCCCCTGACTCCACTGACTCCACTGACTCTCCTGACTCCCCTGACTCCCCTGACTCTCCTGACTCCCCTGACTCCCCTGACTCCCCTGACTCCCCTGACTCCCCTGACTCCCCTAACTCCCCTAACTCTCCTGACTCCCCTGGCTGTGACCTGTGGACTCTCAATGGGTTCAATGGGACGGTTCCTCCAGCTGTCAGTTTCACTGTACGGTACAGTACATCTGTTCCAGGTCATACACATGCACCACATACACTAACTGCAGTTAAAAAGTCACGAATGACTGTCTGAACATTAATTGGAACTTTGAAACAGTATCAATGTGATGATATGATGTACTTGAGGAGCTTTTTGTATGGTGTAACTAACCCTATGACTGTACACAGTGTGTTAATAGTGTGTAATCAAGGTACAGAGAGTGTACACAGTGTGTTAATAGTGTGTAATCAAGGTACAGAGAGTGTACACAGAGGGTGTAATAAAGGTGGTAGAATATAGTAGTTATGTGTCAGTGTGTAAGAGGGGAAGCTGCAGGTGAAGAGGGTCCCGGGCCCCTGAGACAAAGCAGGGAGTCAGCAGAGCAGGGAGTCCACACGCTGTCTGTCGTCACCCCCATCCTATCTCCATCCTGCTAAACACCCAGGCTGTTAGCAGGCATTAAAAGGCCATTCACACCACCGGCGCAAGTGCTTGAGTTGGCTGCCACCACAGCTGAGCATAGGCTGGGGGGGTCTGCTCCACTCAAGCTCTCTCTCTCTCTTTCCCTTCCTCTCTCTCTTTCTTCCTCGGTTTTTGTCAAGGCAATAAAAAAGGCGTGTTTCCATTCCAACTCTCTCTCCCTATCCATGAGCTTTGCTCAGAGAGTTTTGCCTGACAATGACATAAACACATGTACTGTCTTTAGGATTCAGTAAGCTGTGTTTGAGGGTATTACCTGCGAGAATCAACCGTATGTACATATATCAAAAGAGGGGATTTGCTAATGCTTCTCTGTAAAATAACAGGGCTTGAGCTCTTTAAACGGTTCTGGCGTTCTCGGTCTAGGCCCCATATTTTTCATATTAAGAGATCTGTAAAGTTGCTTTGTGACATAAGAGCCTGTGGCCACATCCGCTGGCATCCAACAATGAGGACAGGTCCCCCCCCCCCCAATATTGGCTGACTGACCATCACAATAAAGGGACAGGGACACAGGGACATAGGCCACATACTGTAAAGTCTGCTACAGCCCTGAGCCATGGGGGCACAGCCAGAGCTATGGTGAGAGGGTTGGTTATAATGGATAGCTTGGGCTCGGGTGAGCTGAGTTGGGCATTCACCTTGGGTGGCAAACGGAGATGCTGTTACTCACCCTTTTCCTCCCCCTCCCCCTCCTCTCCTCCCCTCTCCCTCCTCCTCCCACCCGAGGCAGGTGGTCTGGCACATGGCTGACAGGGGCATCAGAAACCAATTACCCCGGCTGCTTACACACTGACTTTTCTGAGCCAAGCTAAACTCACATATCTGAATGGCCCTGCGTGTTCAGACGCTTTCTTACTTACTCTCCCTCTCTCCCTCGCTCTCTGTCTCTGTCTCCTTAGCTTTGCTGCCGGAATGCTGATGGTGTGTAGAGTCTACTCACAAAACTGAGCTCCTTTCTCTCCAAAAGGGTCTGTGTTCACAGCATAGTCATTTAGGCTATGGTACAAGGACGACTGGACAATTAACACTATACTAGGGTATCTATACAGCGTCTCTGCTGTTTGCATGTACTGTGTGTGTGTGTGTGTGTGTGTGTGTGTGTGTGTGTGTGTGTGTGTGTGTGTGTGTGTGTGTGTGTGTGTGTGTGTGTGTGTGTGTGTGTGTGTGTGTGTGTGTGTGTGTGTGTGTGTGTGTGTGTGGGAATGCATGTACTGTATAAGCCAATTGCTCCACCCGATCACAATTAATCCATTAGTCCATCAAACTCTTTCCCACACAGACCCACATCTGTGATTCAGACAGCACAGAACACACATTCACCTCCGAGCCCTGCGAGAGCCCTGCAAGCCGACACGTTTCACTGCTAATCTGTTTGCACAACTGTGGTGGAACCACAGGCCAATTACCCATCACATGATGCACACCACAGAGGCAGCTTCAGAGAGGCAGGCCTGTCAGAGAGAGGTGAGAGAGCCATGGACCCAGTTTACAGTATCTTAGCAGGGATACATAAAACCCCTCGCTCTACTGATCTCTTCTCTCTCTCCTTCATGTTATCTCCCTTCTCTGTCTTGCACTCTCTCCTCCTCTTCTCTGCCCTGCTCTCTCTTCTACTCTCTTTTCTGGTCTCTCCTGTTCTGGCCAGCACTCTCCTGCTCTCTCCTTTTCTCTCAATCGCTCCCACACTATCTCCTCCTGTCTGCTGTCCTCTCCCTGTTTGGGGATATCAGGACATATATAACCCCTGAACAACCACTATTCTCAGGGACTACGACTGCAGAAATCTTTTTGTAAATGGGATTTGCCTTCTATAAACGCTGCCATATGTTTGATATACGGTCTCAAAAGTTTAAACACACCTACTCATTCCAGGGTTTTTCTTTATTTTTACTATTTTCAACATTGTAGAATAATAGTGAAGACAACAAAACTATGAAATAACACATATGGAATCATGTAGTAACCAAAAAAGTGATAAACAAATCAAAATATATGTTATATTTGAGATTCTTCAAAGTAGCCACCCTTTGCCTTGATGACAGTTTGCACACTCTTGGCATTATCTCAACCAGCTTCATGAGGTAGTCACCTGGAATGCAATTCAATTAACAGGTGTGCCCTGTTAAAAGTTAATTTCTTTCCTTCTTCATGCGTTTGAGCCAATCAGTTGTGTTGTGACAAGGTAGGCGTGGTATACAGAAGATAGCCCTATTTGGTAAAAGACCAAGTCCATATTATGGCAAGAACAGCTCAAATAAGCAAAGCGAAATGACAGTCCATCATTACTTTAAGACATGAAGGTCAGTCAATTCGGAAAATTTCAAGAACTTTGAGTGCAGTCGCAAAAACCATTAGGTGCTATGGTGAAACTCTGGAAGACCCAGAGTTACCTCTGCTGCAGAGGATATGTTCATTAGAGTTGCCAGCCTCAGAAATTGCAGCCCAAATAAATGCTTCACAGAGTTCAAGTAACAGACACATCTCAACATCAACTCTTCAGAGAAGACTGCGTGAATCAGGCCTTCATGGTCGATTGCTGCAAAGAAACCACTACTAAAGGACACCAATAAGAAGAAGAGACTTGCTTGGGCCAAGAAACACGAGCAATGGACATTAGACTGGTGGAAATCTGTCCTTTGGTCTGATGAGTCCGAATTTGAGACTTTTGGTTCCAACCGCCGTGTCTTTGTGAGAGCAGAGTAGGTGAATGGATGATCTCCTCATGTGTAGTTCCCACCGTGAAGCATGGAGGAGGAGATGTGATGGTGTGGGGGTGCTTTGCTGGTGACACTGTCAGTGATTTATTTAGAATTCAAGGCACACTTAACCAGCATGGCTACAACAGCATTCTGCAATGATACGCCATCCCATTTGGTTTGCGTTTAATGGGACTATCATTTGTTTTTCAACAGGACAATGACCCAACACATTTCCAGGCTATGTAATGGCTATGTGACCAAGAAGGAGAGTGAAGGAGTGCTGCATCAGATGACCTGGCCTCCACAATCACCCGACCTCAACCCAATTGAGTTGGTTTGAGATGAGTTAGACCGCAGAGTAAAGAAAAAGCAGCCAACAACTCCTTCAAGACTGTTGGAAAAGCATTCTAGGTGTAGCTGGTTGAGAGAATGCCAAGAGTGCGCAAAGCTGTCATCAAGGCAAAGGGTGGCTACTTTGAAGAATCTCAAATACAAAATATACACTGCTCAAAAAAATAAAGGGAACACTTAAACAACACAATGTAACTCCAAGTCAATCACACTTCTGTGAAATCAAACTGTCCACTTAGGAAGCAACACTGACTGACAATACATTTCACATGCTGTTGTGCAAATGGAATAGACAACAGGTGGAAATTACAGGCAATTAGCAAGACACCCCCAATAAAGGAGTGGTTCTGCAGGTGGGGACCACAGACCACTTCTCAGTTCCTATGCTTCCTGGCTGATGTTTTGGTCACTTTTGAATGCTGGCGGTGCTTTCACTCTAGTGGTAGCATGAGACGGAGTCTACAACCCACACAAGTGTCTCAGGTAGTGCAGCTCATCCAGGATGGCACATCAATGCGAGCTGTGGCAAGAAGGTTTGCTGTGTCTGTCAGCGTAGTGTCCAGAGCATGGAGGCGCTACCAGGAGACAGGCCAGTACATCAGGAGACGTGGAGGAGGCCGTAGGAGGGCAACAACCCAGCAGCAGGACCGCTTCCTCCGCCTTTGTGCAAGGAGGAGCAGGAGAAGCACTGCCAGAGCCCTGCAAAATGAACTCCAGCAGGCCACAAATGTGCATGTGTCTGCTCAAAGGGTCAGAAACAGACTCCATGAGGGTGGTATGAGGGCCCGACGTCCACAGGTGGGGATTGTGCTTACAGCCCAACACCGTGCAGGACGTTTGGCATTTGCCAGAGAACACCAAGATTGGCAAATTCGCCACTGGCGCCCTGTGCTCTTCACAGATGAAAGCAGGTTCACACTGAGCACGTGACAGACGTGACAGAGTCTGGAGATGCCGTGGAGAACGTTCTGCTGCCTGCAACATCCTCCAGCATGACCGGTTTGGCGGTGGGTCAGTCATGGTGTGGGGTGGCATTTCTTTGGGGGGCTGCACAGCCCTCCATGTGCTCGCCAGAGGTAGCCTGACTGCCATTAGGTACCAAGATGAGATCCTCAGACCCCTTGTGAGACCATATGCTGGTGCGGTTGGCCCTGGGTTCCTCCTAATGCAAGACAGTGCTAGACCTCATGTGGCTGGAGTGTGTCAGCAGTTCCTGCAAGAGGAAGGCGTTGATGCTATGGACTGGCCCGCCCGTTCCCCAGACCTGAATCCAATTGAGCACATCTGGGACATCCACCAACGCCACGCCAACGTTGCACCACAGACTGTCCATGAGTTGGCGGATGCTTTAGTCCAGGTCTGGGAGGAGATCCCTCAGGAGACCATCCGCCACCTCATCAGGAGCATGCCCATGCGTAGGGAGGTTAGGGTTAGGGCCACACACACTACTGAGCCTCATTTTGACTTGTTTTAAGGACATTACATCAAAGTTGGATCAGCCTGTAGTGTGGTTTTCCACTTTGATTTTGAGTGTGACTCCAAATCCAGACCTCCATGGGTTGATAAATTGGATTTCCATTGATTATTTTTGTGTGATTTTGTTGTCAGCACATTCAACTATGTAAAGAAAAAAGTATTTAATAAGATTATTTCTTTCATTCAGATCTAGGATGTGTTGTTTAAGTGTTCCCTTTATTTTTTTTAGCAGTATATTTTGATTTGTTTCACACTTTTTTGGTTACTACATGTGTTATTTCATAGTTCTGATGTCTTTATTATTGTTCTACAATGTAGAAAATAGTAAAAATAAAGAAAAACCCTGGAATGAGTAGGTGTGTCCAAACTTTTGACTGGTACTGTATTTAAACTGTTCCAGCGAGCACAAAAGAGAGGTAGAGAACATTTGCCTTGGGAGAGGGGGGAAAAACTCCACCGGTGAATGACAGGTGAAATTGAGTGGAGAGACAGAGGAGAGAGAGAGAGGAGAAAGGGGAGAGAAATCTCACAGCAGAGCAAAGCACATCTCTTTTGTTTTGGTAAAACCTGCCCAGAGAAGAAAGTAAAAGGTTTCCTGTGTTTTTTGCCCTTTCTCTACCTCTCTTTTCCACATCCAAATTGAGTAATTTATTTTCATTTCTTTTTCCTCTTGCTCTGACTCTGAGTGGCGTGGGTCTGCTGAATCTCTCTCTTTTCTCATGCCCCTCCCCTATTATGTTTCTATCTCCTATTTCTCTATATCCACTTTTCTCTCTCTCTCACTCCTATTCTCCTTTGCGCTCCCTCCCTCCCTCCATTCTCTCTCTCCTCTCCCTGTTTCCTTGCTCTCAAGGTAAGGCCTATAGAGGTCACACGTCAGCAGAAGGGGAGCCAACATTCCATAATCCCAAATCCCAGCTCTACAACTGACCTGAACAATAGAGCACAACCACTAACCTGCGCTCCACCATTGAGCCAGTCACAGGGAATCATGTACGACAGCAGAGAAGGTAGGGAGGGAGGGTGGAGGGATTGGGGGATGAGGGTCATTTGAGGGGCAGAAAAGAGGGTAGCTGACTAAACTCAACTCCATGGAGAAGGACGTTTCTGATGAATTCCACCAACGAAGTAGAGCAGAGACCAGGCTTTGTGGATTTCAGTTCCGACTACATCAATTCGCCCAAGGTCAATTACTTCAAAAAATTTCAATTATAAAACGTGTCGCTTACCTTGAGCCTACAGTATGTTTGTCCTCTGGGGATGCGTGCCTTTCTTTGTTTGCTGATATACAAATGTTTTAATAAAAACGTAATCAAATACAACCACTGACAGTTTCCTTGTTGAGATTTAATTGACACATTTGATCAACATTTATTGAAAAAGTATGGATTTCAGCAAACAAAGAAAGGCAAGCCACTACAGAGGACAAACATAGGTACAATGTAAGAGTTTCATAATAATCATTTTATATATTGACCTTAGGCAAATCGATGTAGTCAGAAATTCATGTCACAAAGCCTGGTCTCTGCTCAACTCCGTTGGTGGAGATTATCAGGAAATTGGAGTTGAGGAGAGAGCATCCTACCCCCTTAGTCAATTAAATCTGTCTCTAAGAAGTGCCTGGGAATAAAACTTTGAAAGGTGAACCCGAGGCCTGAATTCAGCAAATTCCTGAACTCTTCCGGCAGTGGAGGGAACATGGACGTAGAATGTGTTTATCGCCCAAAGATTAGCAGTTGGGGTTTTAACAAAGTGAAACATTTTCATGGTCGCAGCATTTTTTCTTTGTTATTAAGCCTCCCCATTGAGGGCCTGAGCTGTTGTTTTGGCATGGGATTTCAAACCGCTAACCCCACGCTCAACTGTGTTTAATCATATTTCAAATGCACCAAACATGCACGCACACACATCACTAGGTACGGACATACACATGTAAACACACACACACATCACTAGGTACGGACATACACATGCAAACACACACACACATCATTAGGTACGGACATACACATGCAAACACACACACATCATTAGGTACGGACATACACATGCAAACACACACACACATCATTAGGTACGGTCATACACATGTAAACACACACACATCACTAGGTACGGACATACACATGTAAACACACACACATCATTAGGTACGGACATACACATGTAAACACACACACACATCACTAGGTACGGACATACACATGCAAACACACACACACATCATTAGGTACGGACATACACATGTAAACACACACACACATCATTAGGTACGGACATACACATGTAAACACACACACACATCATTAGGTACGGACATACACATGCAAACACACACACACACATCACTAGGTACGGACACACACATGCAAACACACACACATCATTAGGTACGGACATACACATGCAAACACACACACACATCATTAGGTACGGACATACACATGCAAACACACACACATCATTAGGTACGGACATACACATGTAAACACGCACACACATCATTAGGTACGGACATACACATGTAAACACACACACACATCATTAGGTACGGACATACACATGTAAACACACACACACACACATCATTAGGTACGGACATACACATGCAAACACACACACATCATTAGGTACGGACATACACATGCAAACACACACACATCATTAGGTATGGACATACACATGTAAACACACACACATCATTTGGTACGGACATACACATGCAAACACGCACACACATAATTAGGTACGGACATACACATGTAAACACACACACACATCATTAGGTACGGACATACACATGTAAACACACACACACATCATTAGGTACGGACATACACATGTAAACACACACACACATCATTAGGTACGGACTTACACATGTAAACACACACACACATCATTAGGTACGGACATACACATGCAAACACGCACACCAGTGGAGGCTCCTCAGAGGAACTCAGTGAATTCAAAAACTAAAATTTTATGAAACATTTAAAAAGTTATCCTTTTTTAAAACCATACTAAATATATTCACGTCACCAAATACCTGATTAAAACTCACTATTTTGCAATGAAGGTCTACAGTAGTCTCAACAACACACTCTAGGCTAGCACCATGGTGTAGCCTAACAGCTATTCCTGTAATGAGTATGATGGGAGACAGAGAGCTGGTTTCAAGCGCAGGGCGCAGCAGGTGTTTATTGTAAAGGACCACAGGAGGAGGCAGGTAGCTGGGTCCAGGGGCAGGCAGAAGGTCATACACAGGGGGTCCAAAAGAGCAACAGTGCAGGCAGGGAAAAGGCTAGTAACGTAGTCCGGGAGATCAGGCAATAGGTAGATAAGAGGAAATCCGATAGGCTAAAGTATAGGCAGGGAATAGGCAAAAGGCGTCGTTAGTGAGGCAGGCAAAAACTATCATACACGGGAGGAGTAAATCACAGGAAACCCAGAGCTCAGAAAGACGTGTGTCTCAAAACAAACAATACCTCACAGTGATGGGGTGCAAAGAACCGAACGAAATAGTGTGTGATAATGATTAGAATTCAGGTAATTGGGATCTGGAGAGTGAGCTGTGTTCAGGGGATCTACGTGTTTGAGGGTGTGCGTTGGAAGCAGAAATTACAATTCCCCGTCCTCCTGTGGCTACATTGACTTTAATACAAAACCTAGGAGGCCTCACCCCCTTCCATAGACCTAGAAGGTAATTATAACCACTTCCGGAGGATGTCCTCCAATCAATTAACGCTTTTGCAATATGAACAGATTACGATCAGAGAATGAACCTAGGGTGGTGTATTGTTGTTGTGCCACAGAGCATTATGGGGCTTCTATGTGTTGAGAAACTTGGTGAGTTGTTGGCATATTGGATAAAGATAAGAGTGAATAGTGATAGTTGAGCATTTTTAGGATATTATTCAATTCAAATACGTTTCTTCAAACTACAGGTCGAGGTAGATTATATATTGTTTTCTTAGTTTTAGAACTTAATTTTTTGTGTAGAGTTAGTTCAATTTATTTCAATTTGTCTTGCTAACTTTAGGTGCAAGTAGCTAGCTACCAGAGTGCAGTTCTCTCCTCCAGAATGGCTAGTTAATGCTCGCAACAATGTAGTGGACGAGTGGGAAAGTTCAGCTAAGAAGGTCAACTATAAGGAGCTTGCAGAGGTAATTGAACGCTAAAATGCTTCACTTGCTGAGCATATGGAAGTTTGTACTGCCTTCTCTGGGATGTCGAAATCAATTCCGAATGATTTGATTGCTTCCAACGCATCATCGATTAAAAATGAGATTTAAAAAGAAAGGTTGACGTAGTGCATTTTTTCGCGCGAGCTGAAGTAGGCTTTCCACTTTCCTCCGGTATTTATTTAGCAAAGGTGATAACACATCATCACTCTGGACAGACACAAGCAAAAACTCTTTACATAAACGTTTCATTATAGGCACACCTAAACATTACAGATCTGACATGCTGTATGGAAAGAAAACGAGACGATTATTCAGTATGATCAACTGTAGGCTACTAATAATAGCATCTTCATGCAGCCTATCCGTCCTGTCCATCTTGTCAGGGTAAACAAATTGGTAGCGTTATGTATTTATAGTCCATTTGTTTGTCAGGAGAAAATGTGAACGTGATCAAATCTGGTTTATATGCAAATTAGGACTGGCTAGGTTGCCTAGACCTTTTTAATCCCAAATGATTACCTGGAATGAATCAATCAACATAATAGTGATGTCATAGACAGAGATGTGACTAAATGTTTTATTAGGCCTACAGATGCATAGGCCTACGCTATACAAACATGCATAAAGGAAGCTCGGCCCTGTGAGTTCTGTTCTCCATCAGTTGTTGTCTCTGTGTCTGGGTCGAGGAAACCTCCCTGTTAGTCTAGTCTAAATATAATTAATCTGCTGCAGTTTGACAGGGTTTTCATCCTCCCCATGGCCATGAGTTTTTTCCAGGAGTTTAAAAACAGACCTGATCAGAAAAAGGGATCCCGTCATAGCCAGTATAAAACCTTTTTAAAACGGATTAATCACTGTCATAGGGTAGGGTCCGGAGTTTTCCTGGTTAGGTTACCAGATAAGTGGGAAAAATACCCCCATCACTCTGGGTCCTATTGTGCCACCAGTCTGATCAGGGCTTTATCCAGGAACATTTCTTGAGCTATTTTGATGTGTCGAGTGGGAGAGATGCACAGTCTGTGTTTGACTTTGTGAATTCTGAGATGTCTGAGCTTAACTTCATGGAGAAAATTGTTGACCAAATCTATGGTGGTGCTGCTGTAATGGAATGTATATACTATTTGTATTTCCAGTTAAGTCCCTTCCTGTTCCCTGATTAAGAGGTGATGACCACTACCATTGTCAATTCTCCTGACTGAAGCCACGTCTCATGTGCCCTCTCCTCTCCAAGAAATGTGAGTAGATCTGCCAATTGTCTATGTAGAGTAGTGTGTTTTTGTTTTTTGTCTTCCAAGTCAAATCCTGTCCTGCCCTCAGTGGAAGAGTTGAGCTCTTCTCCAACACGGTCCATTCATGGTGAGCCTGTCCTGCACTGAAGCCTCTGAACACCTCAACCCCTGTCCTGCACTGAAGTCAAACCTCTGAAAACCTCAACTCACGACTCATACCCTCATTCAACCACTGCTGTGATTCCTTCCCAACACTGTGTAAGTAGCCCTCTCGTTCCCATTCCCCATAATATTGTACTATAATTGTCTCTATTAAATGCTTTAGGTTAAAATAATTAGATTTTTTAAACACACTGCCGTCTCCGTGCCGTAGGTCTCCCATCCTCCTCAATTTCTCACGTCACCAGCCTCCACTGACGCGCACGCAAACAAACACACACTCCCACCCCCAGACACACTATGAGGTCATGTATTCCAGTTACACCCTTGCCGATCCATCAGAGACGGGGGATGGGGAGTGAAACATGACCTTCCTATCAGAACACTGTGAAGGATCTCTTCCTTACTGATAACATTGTGTTAACACTGGTGGGCACTGCAGCTATCCCTTCCAGCCCTGACCTTACTACTCCATCACTGGGTCAACCCAGAGCCAAGCTGGACCCAGGGATCAACGTGTTCTCATGAAACTATCCATCAACAAAAATAACTTTGACTGAGCCGAGTGCTTTTAAACATGGATGAATGGGGTTTGGACTAACTGCTCTGCTGTAATTTCTCCCCACAGAGCTCAGTGAGTTGGTATCAGTGCCTGTGTGTTTGAGGCCTTGTTAATGTCAGTGGAGCCTGCGTCCTGCCCTCCCTCCTTGCTGGCCTGGGGAGGGACAAGGGGACTTGGGGGGGCGGGCGTCATTCCACACGGTTGCGCGGGGGAACAGCGGGAATCAGTGGATTTATGTGCACCCCAGTAAAAGTTTATGAGCGGAGCTCCATTTCAAGAGCTTCAACTGGCGGGTTTCACATCAGTCTGTGGGCTGGGGTGGATGGACGACCTGAGTCATCACCACTCTGACTCTGTCAGTGGCAGTAGAGGAATAGTCTGGGGTGTGACCTCAATCAGGACTGATTCAACAAAGAAAATGGCCAGTCTAAAAGCCTCCCTGCTTAACTAATCATCCTCAAACAGTTATGGACTCCTTCCTTAGGGATATAGGTAAAGACTCAAAGACTCAGAACTGAGTTTCACTTCCTCTTTAATAATACACAAGATTGGTACAGAGGTGCAGAGTCGAGCATCAAACGCTTTGAGGGCGTTGAAGGGGTGAGGTGAGGTCGGGGTGAGACGGGGGTGAGGTGGGGCTGAGATTTTGGTGAGGTGGGCTGAGATGGGGGTGAGGTGAGGCTGAGGTGGGGCTGAGGTGAGACTGGGGTGAGACTGGGGTGAGACTGGGGGTGAGGTGGGGGTGAGCGGAACTGAAGTGCTTCACTGGCGTGTGTATAACTGGGGACAGGGCACAGAGGGTAGAGGAAACGCATGGGTCATATTAAAGCAGGGTTCAGTGAAAGGCCTCCACTAATGCTCCCCTAAGCCCTGACAAGCCTGCCTATGAGGGTGAAACACGCGCTCGCACACACACACACACACACACACACACAGACACAAACAAACAAACACTTAATTTCTCAAGGCTAGTGATCTGTGACTGTGAGCATTTGTGCACAGACAACAACACATCAACACCAAGTCATGGAGCTGCAATGTTAAGGTGGTTGTAATGTATGTGATTCAGATCTAAGATGGTTATCCCGCTCTGACAGACAACAGGGTTCCAGGCAGGGAAACTGTGGTTGCTCAGGAAATCACTGAGTCACATTCCTGTCTGCGATCAATCAGCCGCTACCTCAGACAACGCAATCCAACCTACCCTGCCAGGAAAAAACATGCCCCTGCCCAGAGGCACAGTGAGACCACCTCCAAATCCACTGTTTTGTTTCCATTGTTTTGTTGCCCCTAGACTGATCTGCTTGGCGTTTGTTACCCATGTTCTCATTGTCTGTGTGTGTACGTGTGTGTATTTCACTGCATGGGTCACTGCAGTGTGTGTATGTGAGAAAGAGAGACAGTGTCAGCTATGAGAGAAAGAGCAGGAGTAGGAGGATAATGATCCATAGCGTGACGTGCGGCCATTAAAACAAAGATAGGTACCCGTGTTCCGTTTGAAACAGGAAAGGGATGGTTTTGGCGCTGGGAACCCAACGGTATGGGATAGCACTCTCTCTAGCCCACTGTCTCGCTATAGTGGCAGTGTGGTGAATCCTCAGTGACAGTGTGGTGAATCCATGACTTATCTACAGTAGGTCCTCTCCTCTGGCCAGGTATTCAGAGGGGACATGGTGTTTCTCAAGACCACAGAGATGTGGCTCTATGGAGTAACCATAGAATGGAATAGAATAGAGATACCAAGTATTATAACTGACCAACTTGTGTCTAACTGAACCAATAGTATATGACCTGTATTCACCCCATCTCTTTGATATCCTGTAGCGACAGTCGTCACTCCCACCACTCACTCTACATCCACATCTGGCCTCTCTTCCTCACTGGAACCCAGTAAGCCACTGTTCTGGCCAGTGTATAATAGCCTAAGTGGTTCTGGGTAGCAGAAGGGCAATTTAGTCATTAAGAAGCCAATTAAGTCATTAGAGCGGGGGTTGGCCCTCCGCCTGCCAACGGAGCCAGGAAATATCCTGTCTGATACGTGTTGCCCGGCAGTTTTCTACATATTTGTACTAGGAGTCATATGAGGCTTGACATCATCCTCTAACGTCACTCGTAAAGAGGATGGATGTTGAACATCTACCAGTGTTTCCTTTGGGGTTTCTTTCCAACAATGTAACAATCAACGTAGTAGCAGAGTCGTAGTACCGAGGCCCGGTGTTTGAACTATACTCTCCTACTCTTCTGTTCTGTGTGTTCAGATCCAGGTGTGTACAGTTGAGCAGTGGGACAGCGACAGCCCCAAGACATGGAGCGAGAAAGAGAGAGGGAGGGAGCATGGAGCCAGAAGGAGCCAGGTTAGGGAGCAGAGGAGACGACTCTTTTTTCCAATCACTTGTCTCCAGGCCCTGCGGCCAGAGGAGCGCTCCAGACCCATCCTAACACACCAGCCATGGAATGTAAATATTTGACTAAAGACCAGGTCATATGTTACCTAATTCCTCCCTTTAAATATGCGTTATTTATACGAGAGCCATCCAATGAACACACTGAAAAGTGTTCTGTCATGATTCTGACAAGCTGTTTTGAACACAGCTTGTCTTCATCAGTGCTCTCCGTGACCCTGTCGAGACAAGGGAGATCTTTATTTCTCTGGTCACTCAGCGTATCATCTCAGACTCAGCGTATCATCTCAGACTCAGCGTATCATCTCAGACTCAGCGTATCATCTCAGACTCAGCGTATCATCTCAGACTCAGCGTATCATCTCAGACTCAGCGTATCATCTCAGACTCAGCGTATCATCTCAGACTCAGCGTATCATCTCAGACTCAGCGTATGATCTTCAGTTTAACACGTATTAAATTAGAGAAACAAAACTCTGTGTATGCATAGGAAGGCAATGCCCCCTGGATATTTTTACCAACCTAACAACAATATGTGAGAGGCCCATACTGTATGCTATGTCAGCACAGCAGAAAGTCTCAACCTAAAGTCTTTACTAGAGCAGAGAAGGACTACTGAGCTGTGTCGGGGGCAGGGCTGAATGAAATAGACGTGTCTGTCACAGTGCACCACAGGGCACCCCAAGCTCCTGCTGAGGAGAAACCAGATCTGTCCCTGCTAAGGTGACAATGCTACAGCTGAGGAGACTCCCTCTCCAGGTCACAGTGAAAATCGCAACAAGCTCTCACTGTCTCACGTCAGAATTAGTCGTTCATCCAAATTTCTCAAATGTTAAATGTGTTTAAGGTTATGTTTAGGCATTAAGTCCAAATTCTTAAATGTAGGCATTAACTCTGAATAGTTAAGGTAAGGGTTAAGGTTTGGGATAGGCTTAAAACAAAAACATCAAAAACAACTTTCTATCACTGGATTCAAACATGCAACCTTTCGAACCACAAGTAGATGCTTACACCCATCCGCCATCCCCATCCAGAACGCCCTAGCAAAACCGACAGCGCTTACTGTTGCCCCTAGTGGCCGGTCCACGTCATCTCCCGAAGTCCTCAGACATGGATGGATGTCGAATACTGACTGATATCACGGGTGACCTGCCTGGAAAATAGCCTAGTAACTTAGCCTTTTCTGTTCTGGGGCCCATGAACGTTCAGCTCCTAACTCAGAACTCACAGTCTCCTCACGGTCCACTGCTCCGCCAGCCCCGTCGCCACCTCTGACCCCAACACAGAGAAGGGGGCCACAGCTGTGATGTCATCTCCCGCTGACAAGGGCTGTGCTTCAGCTGCAAAGTGAACCAGAGTAAATAAATAGGGGTATTTATACACCAGGCCAGAGACGGAGAGACGCAGGCAGCAGAGGCTCAGGTCTACATGTAGATATAGATGTAGTGCACTGAGACGGGGGAGTGGGAGACGGGGAGAAAAGTTGTTGACTTTTTCAGAAAACGTCTGCTGGACGGTGACCAGCTTGCACCCCTCTAGACGTCCTGGCTTCCTGCAGGTTCCCCCTCGCTGTGGATAGCGTGCCTTTGGAGAGTGGTTGGTGCTGGCTGGCCCACCCGTCTGTCTGCCTGCATCGCCCTCCACAGCTCTGGAGATGAAAAATGCTCTCCCCAAGCCTTTGTTTCCACAGCCTCACTGCTGCTTCACTGCTACTGCACACAGAAACCAAAGTTCTATCAGGTCTGTAAGTGCGCCAGAGCTCCATCTGTAGGGATACCTTTAAAAAAAGTTTTGGCGTGGATTAGAAAACCAGTCAGTATCAGGTGTGACCACCATTTGCCTCATGCAGCGTGACACATCTCCTTCTCTTAGAGTTGATCAGGCTGTTGATTGTGGCCAGTGGAATGTTGTCCCACTCCTCTTCAAAGGCTGTGTAAAGTTTCTGGATATTGGCAGGAACTAGAACACCCTGTCGTACCCATCAATCCAGAGCATCCAAAACATGCTCAACAGGTAACATTTTCTGGTGAGAATGCAGGCCATGGAAGACTGGGACATTTTCAGCTTTCAGGAATTGTGTACAGATCCTTGCGACATGGGCCGTGCATTATCATGCTGAAACATTAGGTGATTGCGGTGGATGAATGGCACAACAATGTGCCTCAGGATCTTGTCACGGTTTCTCTGTGCATTCAAATCGCCATCGATAAAATGCAATTGTGTTTGTTGCCTGTAGATTATGCTTGCCCATACCATAACCCCACCGCCTCCATGGGGCACTCTGTTCACAACGCTGACATCAGCAAACCCCTCGCCCACACAACGCCATACACACTGTCTGTTGAAACCGGCATTTATCTGTGGATAGCACACTTCTCCAGCTGCCAGTGGCCATCGAAGGTGAGCATTTGCCCACGGAAGTCGGTTATGACGCCGAATGGCAGTCAGGTCAAGAAAGTCCCTGGTGAGGACGACAAGCACGCAGATGAGCTTTCCTAAGACTGTTTCTGACAGTTTGTGCAGAAATACTTTGTGCAAACTCACAGTTTCAACAGCTGTCCGGGAGGCTGGTCTCAGACAATCCCGAAGGTGAAGAAGCCGGATATGGAGGTCCTGGGCTGGCGTGGTTACACATGGTCTGCGGTTGTACTGCCAAATTCTCTAAAACAACGTTGGTTTATGGTAGAGAAATTAACAAATTATCTGGCAACAGCTCTGGTGGACATTCCTGCAGTCAGCATGCCAATTACACGCTCCCTCAAAACTTGAGACACCTGTGGCATTGTGTTGTGTGACAAAATGCACATTTAGAGTGGCCTTGTATTGCCCCCAGCACATGGTGCACCTGTGTAATGATCATGCTGTTTAATCAGATTCTTAATATGCCACATCTCTCAGGTGGATGGATTATCTTGGCAAAGGAGAAATGCTCACTAACAGAGATGTAAACAAATTTGTGCACAACATTTTAGAGAAATAAGCTTTTTGTGTGTATGGAACATTTCTGGGATCTTTACATGTTGCGTTTATATTTTTGTTCAGTATAGATCAGAACATGACCGCTGCAGTAGACAGAGAGAGAGGATTTTTTTTCCCTAATTTATGCTGCTGCTCTTTGCTTTTCACGAGAGTGGCACGCGTACTGTAGCTTGTTGGCCAGTCATAAGTCATCAAAGTGGCAATAGTCTGCAGTCATAGAGCCTCCATGAGGGGCAAAAGTTAGATTAGTTGTTTGTAACTGCGTGGGACGAGAAAGCGCATGCAGCCTCAATTAGCCTAGCTTAACTAGCCTCTCCCGGTTTGATGCTGTCAACACAGGTACTACGTAACCCTATTGGAAAATAAATAACCTAGCTATGGTAGCTATTAGTCTACTATAGCGCGAATCGGCTTGTTGGTTGCAGTCTCTCATCTCTCCCTCCTCCCCGTTCCACGTGTCACTAGCTCACACTCACAGTAGCCTACACACACAGCACAGCCCCTGCTAGAGTGTCATCTATCTCTACCTCCTCTCTCGCGCGCTTTATCAGCTCCGGTTAATAAAGTAGCTTAAAAATGGACTTTTCTGCTGCTTCCCTCAACTGCATCAGACGAGGTCTGGATCCGACCAGGTCTATACGGAATGGGTCTAGTTGTTCTCCGGTCCATTCGGAACTGGTCTCTATATTTAAAAAATGTATTTATGCATATCAGGTCCGGATGGGAAAGCACCATGTCCATTTCAGAACGGGTCCAACTTTTTGGACCCATGAAGGCCTCTACCACAGGGTACACTTCTCACCGTGGGGGAAACTGTTTATCAGTTATACCTCTCATCCGGACAGATCACTTCCTGTGAGGTCAGGAGACCCAGGGGGATGGTTGACTCAGTGACGCCACCACACACTCCCCATTCTGAGAATCTGAGGGGAGGGGCTAGCCCATGCCCCAGGTCCAGCCACACAGTTCCAGGTCACTGGCTGTGCAGGGGCCAGGTGCCTACAGTATGAAAATAATTATGGCAGATAAAGAATCACCATCGGAGACCCTCTTGGTGACGCGGGAGCGGCAAGTTACAGGATATTGTAAGCAGCTACGTTTATTGGGAACAAATTATATGTGGACGGTAGGGTTTGGAGCTGTCAGATCTAGCCACCACAGAAGAAGAAGAGCTCATGTTTCAGATTAGGTTTCGCACTGACATGATGCACATCAGTCTTTCCCTGCTCTCCCTCCCTCCCTCACCGTCTCTCTCTCTCTCTTGCTTTTCCTCTCTCGTTTTTTTCAGTCTGTCAGCTTGACCTCATCTTTGTTCAAATCAACCATAGAGAGAGATCCAATCACCAAAGAGAGAGATCCAATCAACCATAGTGTTCAAATTACATTGCAAATTATAATTGACTATAATTGTTTCCATGTCACTTTCATTTCAGGTTTTGAACTCTTTTCATACAACTTGAGATGGAGGGTAAGTTGCTTGCTCAAAAGTCCATTATGCTACAGAGTTTATTCAAGTTATTCATTATAATTTTAGAAAAAATAACCTCCAACAACATAAATGTTATCCAACAATACACCTGCCTTATAAAAAGTTCCCTTCCCTGGAACAATAGAAAGGCAGGCAGTCGTCCAATACTTTGTATTGGTGATTTACTCATGTTCTCATTGGAAATAACAGGCATTACACCAAGAGCTTTAATGATAGAGTGTTAGCTCCAGGCTGGGGTCATTAGAAATTAGACTTATATTATCACTGTATCCTGTATACTACTACACTGAGAAGCAGTTCATGACTTGGGCTTGCAACATTGCTCCGTTGTAGGGCAGTTGTGTTCCAGGTTCCCATGCATGTGCAGGACAGCTGTATGCGTGTACGCGTGCGCGCGCGTGTGTGTGTGCTCTTTGACAGCGTAGTTAGGAGGTGCTGATGAAAGAGGAGAGGCTGTGTGGGCCCAGTGCCTCTCAAATTAGCGCAGGAGCCCCGCACCCTGTCACACGGAGGCCAAGGCACGCCGTGTGTGTGTGTTTGTGTGTGTGTGTGTGTGTGTGTGTGTGTGTGTGTGTGTGTGTGTGTGTGTGTGTGTGTGTGTGTGTGTGTGTGTGTGTGTGTGTGTGTGTGTGTGTGTGTGTGTGTGTGTGTGTGTGTGTGCAGGGGATTAGCCTCCCAGTCCTAGCACATCAAAGGCATGCTTGGACCTCCCAGAGTTTGGAAAAATTGACTTGAGTTGACCTCCCCCTAACCATTCCTGGGCCATCCTTTACTTAGACCTCCATGTTACCCTTCCTCTATAGCCCTTCCAAGGAGATATAAGACACGGATACTCCCCATGTTTTTGTCATCAAGTCATTTGGTTATTCTGTCCATCTTTCAGTGTTAAGTTACAGAGCAAGATACTAACAGTGGTTGTATCATAGCACCAAGACAGGCAGTCAGCCCAGTGAAACGAGAACTACCCATCCCACACACTCTTTTACCTCACACCTTCACTAATTCATGTTACACTTACAGCTGTCAACGTGACACCTCGTCAGCTGATTCAGCGCTCATGTCTGTTTTGGAAGGCTCAGGCACAATAATAACTTTAAAAACATCCACACAGCTTTGAAACATACTGTTTCTAATCATATTTTTCTCCTCCCATTTGCATCTTCTACATTCTCCACTAACTCCTCCCATTGTCATCTTCTACATTCTCCACTAACTCCTCCCAAGACTTCCCTTCTATTAAAACTCCCAACTCCCTGCCCCCAGCCGCCAACCAAATGCATCCAACAATCACATATCCCCCAACTCCAATGATCATGTCCAAAACCCACCCCCTCCACAGCCCCCTCTCTTACCTGGGAGAAGTTAAGTCCGTTGAGGGGGTGACACTGCTCCTCCACCCGCTCCACCGCTCCCGTCCTCTTCCCCATGCGGTCGGCCTCCTGGGCCAGGAACAGGTCCAGTACGGGAGTCCCCCGCGACCTCACGTCCGACTCTGTCAGAGAGTTAACCATCAGCATCACCCACACAGGCCTCTTCCTCTCCCAGTTCCCTGCAATGGCATTGAAGAGGTAGTCAGCGTACAGCCCCCGGCCCCGCTGGTCTGCCGTCATCCAGTAGGGCATCATGTGCTTGACGTAGTCCAGGTGGCGTTTGAGGCGGCGGTACAGGTCCCGGGGCAGCAGGGTCTGCAGGTTCTCTCCGTGGGGCAGCAGCTGGCAGCTGGTCAACTTGGAGATGGTCAGGGGGTCAGTCAGGTCTAGCTCGAAGAACACGTTGGCGCTGGTCTGAAAGGCCCGTTTGGAGACATCTGGGATGAAGTCCCACACACGGGTATAGGGCACATGGATGGTCCCAAAGAGATAGGAGGGGGGATAGGGAGCTGGGCGCTCCACCGTCCAGAGGAAAGAGTTCATGTCGGTTTGCTATGGGGGCGCAGGGGGGTTGAGGGGGAGGATGGGGAGGAGGAGATGCGAGAGATAGTTTATGACAATCAGTATTTGAATAGAGTAAATTAACTTTCTGAGTAAAGGCCATTGACAGTAGTTAAGTCAAAAGTACTTTTTGTGATTTAGTGATTCAAAACAGGCTTTTTAGTTGGTTGAGATACAGGTCAATGCAATAGAATCTGTTGAAATGTCAGCTGGAGATAAAGGCAAGGGACTCAATGAAACCTTGTCAGCTAACTTCCACTGTGCTGCTCTCTGTCTGTCTGTCTGCTGTTCTGAGGCAATGAGTTTATAGTGAAGCTTTCTCCTTGTAAACAGACCCCAGTGTATTGTTGAGGTGCATAGCTGTGCTGCCAATGCCTCTGTGAAGCTGGGAAGCTTTTCAAGGGTTGCTACGGCAGTATAAACATACTGAACCATATAAAACTGCTGAAACCCACCTAACTGGGATATCCTTTACTTGAGGAAGTACTTTTTTGCAAAAGCCATTGGATAGCCTACACAAACAACAAAATGCACACAAATAGGCCTTTGCTGAACATTTTGTTAAACGTGGCTACTGTATCTGGTTTACTGAACACTATAAAAGTCTGATAAAATGGAAAAAGCTTTGTTTATGTGTCTATTTCTTACAGTTCATTAACCTTCCAGGGATTTGATGAGGGTCCTTATGTCCTCTTTACAAAAACATCCATAGATCATAGCTCTGCAAAACATAAGTCAAACCATAGAGATGCTGGTATTATGCTGGGATTGAGGATTTTTTTTATTTGTATCAGTAGCTTAACAGTTTCGCTGGGTCCACCAGCATGGTCCAAAAAGGCCAAATCTCACCCAGAGAGAAACATTTGCATTTTTATAGCAAATCTCATGCTATTTTACATATTTTGCCATGAGGCTGAGAGAAAATGCTGCTGTCTTAGAACTCATTTCCTGACATTGTACACATTTTGCCATGAGGCTGAGAGAAAATGTTGCTGTTTTAAAGCACAGTTCCTGTAATTCTAAACATTTATTTCATGACTTTCATGATATGTTCATATGCTATCTAGGGGGCCAAGCCCCTTTAAATGTTTATTTCTACCCAAATTCAATGAAAACTCCCCCAGTTGTAATAACAATTGTAATGCCAATGCCATGCTAACATTTGTCATTTTAAATTACATTTTTTAAAGGATTTCAAAACCCTGTCAAAAAGCATTAAATATTTGGAAATATTATTGTTTTTGCAAGGGATTGTTATTATAATAAATGAAATTTAGGCCTAATTATTGCATTGAACTATGTTTTATACTAAAATGCTTGCACATCCTCTCAAACTGATTAAGACGTTTCAAAACGTTTCTTTGAAAATTATTTTCACATTAGCGTAGCCTCAGTACAACAAAATACATGCATGCATGACGCCTACAGCTCTTACTATTATATTTTGACTAGGCTATATTTTGGCTATATATTTTGGTAACGTTATACATATCATTTGTTAATCATTAAATCGTCAAACGTCTGTTCGTCTTCACGGAGACAGGAAGACTTCTTTACGATCGAATAAGGATAGTTGAAGTCCGTTTTACTTGACTTGGCCGAGCCTAGACCTGAGGAGGGCTCCTCGCGCGCTGTTTCTAGCTCGCTCCGGAGCACTGATGTGAACAACTCAATTTTATTGGGTAATTACTTTTAACACAAAACAGAGACCTCTGTACTGACGTATTACAAATCACATGAAGGGGGAACAACATATACGGTCCATCCCTGGACCCTGACAACAATGCCATTATAAGATGCAGGTTAACAATACCAACAATTTCATTATTTTGTGGACTATGTTGTAGCAATGCTATCAAGTCAACCCTGATAAATATTTTCAATAATGTATTATAACACATTTGTATTATATTAATAGATCACATCATGCCCCGTTAAAATGAACTGTAATTAACGTTATTGCTGAAGTCATGTAATTTCAGTTATGATGTAGGCTTATTGCGTTTCTATCTGGGAATTTGTAGTCTACCAGTCATGTAGACCAGACCAGTCATGTAGCCTACGCGTACCGCACGCATTGTCTCTATCATCAGCCAACGCAACAGCACAAGAGAAGAATCAGAAGAAAATTCATTAGAAATATGAGAAATTCACACTGAGAGACATACAGACGGGAGCATGTGCAACATGGTCCTGGCCAGATAAAATAACACTCAAATGAAATGAATTGGAATGGGCTGACTCCCTTTGTGAAAACAAGCCCATTCCATCATTTTGCAAATATGCCCGATAACTGTTTTAATAGGTCGTGTTTCATTGAAACTTGATCAGTTTGGATTGAAAGGTAATTGAAACTTTTCCAAATAAATGTATGTAAAGTCAAGTCACCCGTTTGTGTTCCCCAATATCTTGTGTCATATAAACAGACATATGGTAGGCGCGCATGAACCATATTTCGCTTGGCAACTGCTTCCATTTTTCAGGCCCAGATTTATGAGGAAACTCAAGAATAGGCTATGTCAAGTAAAATAACTTATTTTTGAGGTGCCATTGGAAGCAACTTTGCTGATTGGAAATTGTTTCAATTATAGGCCATGGGCTTTCCCTCTTCAACTAGTAGGCTACAGGCCTATTAACGAAGCCTTGAAATAATGGATTAGCCTAACAAAATATGATGGCATAATAATAGCATAATAATAATAATAATAATACATGTGATAAGTATACTACAATAATACGGTAGCCTAATAAAGTTGCTATAAACATAATTAGTGTTCTTGTATTTAACGTGTAGGTAGTTATTATAGCATGACAATATTTCCATAACAATAAAACTCAAAAGTTGTTGTTATTAATTTGGTTGTTACACAAAAAGCCAATAACTACACAATATCTCACTATTTTTATATTGGCCTACCTGCTGCACATAAGACAACTTATTCAGGAACACTGCGTAAAAGTGCGTTTATTTAAATTGTATAATTTGTTGTAGCCAAGTTATAGACTAGACACATACATTTGCAATTAACTCAAAATATTTAGCTAAAAGGCTTGAATCTATCCATTCAAGGACATCTTCATGTGTGACATTGCCTCATGACATTACTGAAACGGGTAAGTAACTGTAACTACTCCGCACAACTCACCGACTTCGGTGGGTCACATTGCCTCGGTCTCTCGCGGGTGTCCCGGGGTGCGACAGCGTGCAAGAGAGCGGTAAGTAGGAACCATCGAAGTCCTGGCGGACAGACCATCTCGAGATGAGAGGATAGTGGTGTCGACAGGCTGTTGTAGATACTTAAATCTTCCCCCTGTCTCTTTCTCGCTGTTTACTGGCTTTCGCCTCCTAACATGTAACAGGGTTCGGCTCACATGTGCCATTCGGTAGGAGGACATAGGTCATTCCGACTCTCCGCCATTCCCAAACCCCAGGCAACTATTAACGGGCTACGCGTTCTGCTTTCCCTGTCTCTTCTCACTCGGCGCTGTCCTGTGTCAGTCGGTTTTTCAGCAGTTGCAGGGGAAAGTTTTCGCAGTGCGCTCTAGAAGTTTGAAGCCTGGCTGGTTGAGTGGAGGAGGAAGAGGTGGTACGCTTTGAATATTTTCCCCAACTGCTTATTTTAAGAGGAGGGGAGCGTAGGTTTTGAGGGGAAAGGGAGAGCACAGCTTTGCGTGTGAGTGAGAGATGATATGGGAGATGGAGTTATTCAAACTGTCATCTGTAATTCCAGTGCTTAAAACCCTGCACGAATCAAAATAATGCAATGCCATGTTGCCAACCACCGAAAGGGCAGGTGAGACAATGTTGCAATGCCAGTCTGGTGCCTTTCAAGCCAGGAGTCCTTCAAAAAATCTGACATTCTGTTAAACATGTCATATGTTTCATTTTCATTTGGTTCACATTTATCACTGTCATTGCTTGTTTGACAAGTTTTGCACAAGAGTTTAATATGGGCCCTTAGACCCAGTGTCATGAGTGATTAATGCCTACAATTAAACATCTCAGTAAAGACAACTGTGAAGAGTTTTTTATTTATTTATCTTATAATAGCCCTCTTAGATATGGTCATCGTGTGTAGTTCTGAATGGTTCCGATGAATGGCCATGTTGAGAGACACAGTTTTCCCTCTCTTCAGTCCACAGTGTCAAAACTATGCCATGACCCATGTTATTGTCCACGTGGCAGACAGTGTGACAGAATCAAGTAGTGGGCCATTTATCATGGGAGCCCCTCAAACAAGTGCCACCCGGGCCTCCCCACTGGGGCGATGGCAGAAAGGCCCTGGACAAGCCATTCTTTGTCCTCTGTCTTATTTTAACTCTCCTCACTCCTCTCATCTCTGGACGCCTGGTCTGTGTTTGACTCCGACTGTCCTCACGGTTCTCCAACTGCATTCTGGATACACATGTAACAAATTATCTGTTTGTTCTGGGGTTGTTGCTTAAGTTTCTTTTAACATTCACATTGCTGAGCTGACTTGTGATTGTTTCATCTAAGAACTGATTCCAAATCAGTCTACTAAGGGTTTGATTTATGTCTACCCCAAAGTATTGGTTATGAAAACATTTTGAAAGTAGCTTTTTTCATGCATCAGTATAAGAATACCTACCTCCTAAACTTGGCCTACTCATATCTAATCCGAATGTACCTATTTGCCCTTGCAACTCCCCTTGCAGTTAGTTCTTGTGCAAGACAGGTGATTTCAGTTGCAGCCTCCTCTGTTGTAATGTGACCACCTGCAGACACAGTTACCTGCTTTAACCACACCTTGTGAAAGGCTTCTCTTTGAAGGAGGCTGGTTCACATTCTTGGCTGGTTAGACGAGGCTTATGAGCGGCTGCATGCAGGAGATTCCTGGACAACGGCCAGGATTTACAGCATATATAGACCAGAGACAGACTGCATAAGAAAATACTTTAAAGTTAATGTTCTGTTTGCAAACCACAGAAAACCCTCACTCCTGAAAATGGATGTCTGGGGACGTGTTAGCAAGACACAGAGAGAGGGAGAAAGAGATAGCACGAGGGGGACAGTAAGTTAGACAGAGCTCTTATTCTGTGCATGTGCACATTGTTTCAATTCCATTCGTAAGTTATCTTGGTAGTGGGGAAACGTTTACAATACATCCATGATTGGACCTGGCGTTGATATGCATTTTCAATGTCCATTTTCAGACATTCATCACTACGGAATAATATGCTTATAAGAAAAGTATGTGCGTGAGTGCACACATGCACATGGACAAAGTGAAAGAGAGCCCTAACAAAGGCCCTGGTAATGTCCTCTGGTAATGCCCGCTGGTAATATCATCTGGTAATGCCTGCTGGTAATGTCCTCTGGTAATGCCCACTGGTAATGTCCTCTGGTAATGCCCGCTGGTAATATCATCTGGTAATGCCTGCTGGTAATGTCCTCTGGTAATCCCTGCTGGTAATGCCCGCTGGTAATGTCATCTGGTAATGCCTGCGGGTAATGTCCTCCGGTAATGCCTGCTGGTAATGCCTGCTGGTATTGCCTGCTGGTATTGCCTGCTGGTAATGCCTGCTGGTAATGCCTGCTGGTAATGCCAGCCCAGTAATGTCCTCTGATAATGCCCTCTGGTAATACCTGCTGGTAATGTCCTCTGGTAATGCCTGCTGGTAATGTCCTCTGGTAATGGCTGCTGGTAATGTCCTCTGGTAGTACTTGCTGGCAATGTCCTCTGGTAGTACTTGCTGGTATTGTCCTCTGGTAATGTCCTCTGGTAATGTCCTTTGGTAATGTCCTCTGGTAATGCCTGCTGGTATTGTCCTCTGGTAATGTCCTCTGGTAATGCCTGCTGGTAATGTCCTCTGGTAATGTCCTCTGGTATTGTCCTCTGGTAATGCCTGCTGGTAATGCCTGCTGGTAATGCCTGCTGGTAATGTCCTCTGGTAATGTCCTCTGGTAATGTCCTCTGGTAATGCCTGCTGTTAATGTCCTCTGATAATGTCCTCTGGTAATACATGCTGGCCCACAGCTCTATGGGTCTTGTGTATACATGTCCATGTGGCTTTCATGACAGCCGGCCTGATGCTCTGCAGAAGACCAAAGCTGAGGTATTAGCTCCGTCTCTCTCTGTGTCTACACATCTATTTTGTATAAAAGAGGACACATTCATGTCCATTGTAACTGTTTTACGGTGTCACAATGTATGATGGCGTTCATCATGTGAAGAGGGACCCCTAGTGGTGGAATACAGAAGTGCGTTGATACCTACACTTTTTACGGTAGCTTGCAGAGGACAAGGGGTGAGAGAGACGTAGTCTGACAATAGTCAGAGACAGATTTTGACATGTAGTGATGGGAGATAAAGAAAGAATATCACAGAGAATGTGAGTATGGATGATGATGATGTATCTAGAGAATGGCCCAACACTGCTTCAGGCTTCTTTACTTCACAGGAGAGGCTGACAATGTGATTGACTGTGGAGCTCAGGCTTCAGCCCGTCCTGCCCCTTCATCCACACACTGCCTTGAGCTCCACTACACACGGTCTCCCCCTCTCCTCTCTCCATGTTCAGCCTGCTGAAACATCTTCCTGCTTTGTGTACTTTGAATAATATTGACTCTTTCTTATTGTGGTTTCACTTTCCGGATGTCCTGTAGGTAGCGAGGGGTAAAATTCTGTGTAGTAGTGGGGAGGGGAAGGCTGTCATAAGGGGTTCAGTTGATCCAGAAGAACTTTCCATCATATATAACATGGTCTCCAGGCAGTAATGGATGGATGGTAGGGAGGAGAGATACAGTAGTGTATGTTGAAACCGGCTGTTATCCTATCTACCGCTAGATCTGTGTTCAACTTCCGTGTTTTTCCTATGACTGATTCTGTGTTTGTGGAGCACACAGAGACTGAACAATGTTTTGGACAACATAGTCGAAAGTAGGAGGTTGACTACTGTACATCAGGATGCTCTGGGGTTGTGTGTGTTTTCCACTGTTTCTGCTGTAAGACCACCCCACTTGCGTGTAATAACATGCAGTGGATGGCTATCTCTCAGCAATCAGGAGGAGGGAGAGAGACTGGAGAGAGAGAGATGATAGGGTGACAGGAGAGACTGGAGAGAGAGAGAGAGATGGATAGGGTGACAGGAGAGACTGGAGAGAGAGAGAGAGATGGATAGGGTGACAGGAGAGACTGGAGAGAGAGAGAGATGGACAGGGTGACAGGAGAGACTGGAGAGAGAGAGAGAGATGGATAGGGTGACAGGAGAGACTGGAGAGAGAGAGAGAGAGATGGACAGGGTGACAGAAGAGATTGGAGAGAGAGAGAGATAGATGGATAGGGTGAAAGAAGAGATTGGAGAGCGAGAGAGATAGATGGATAGGGTGACAGGAGAGATTGGAGAGAGAGAGAGAGAGATGGATAGGGTGACAGGAGAGACTGGAGAGAGAGAGAGAGATGGATAGGGTGACAGGAGAGACCGGAGAGAGAGAGAGATGGACAGGGTGACAGGAGAGACTGGAGAGAGAGAGAGAGAGAGAGATGGATAGGGTGACAGGAGAGACTGGAGAGAGAGAGAGAGAGATGGACAGGGTGACAGGAGAGACTGGAGAGAGAGAGAGATGGACAGGGTGTCAGGAGAGACTGGAGAGAGAGAGAGAGATGGATAGGGTGACAGGAGAGACTGGAGAGAGAGAGAGATGGACAGGGTGACAGGAGAGACTGGAGAGAGAGAGAGATGGACAGGGTGACAGGAGAGACTGGAGAGAGAGAGAGATGGACAGGGTGACAGGAAGGAACGGGAGAGAGAGAGAGATGGACAGGGAGGAGAGAGAGAGATGGACAGGGTGACAGGAGAGACTGGAGAGAGAGAGATGGACAGAGTGAAGGAGAGACTGGGAGAGAGAGATGGACAGGGTGACAGGAGAGACTGGAGAGAGAGAGATGGACAGGGTGACAGGAGAGACTGGAGAGAGAGAGAGATGGACAGGGTGACAGGAGAGACTGGAGAGAGAGAGAGATGGACAGGGTGACAGGAGAGACTGGAGAGAGAGAGAGATGGACAGGGTGACAGGAGAGACTGGAGAGAGAGAGATGGAGAGTGACAGGAGAGCTGGAGAGAGAGAGGGACAGGGTGACAGGAGAGACTGGAGAGAGAGGAGAGAGAGATGGACAGGGTGACAGGAGAGACTGGAGAGAGAGAGAGATGGATAGGGTGACAGGAGAGACTGGAGAGAGAGAGAGAGATGGACAGGGTGACAGGAGAGACTGGAGAGAGAGAGATGGACAGGGTGACAGGAGAGACTGGAGAGAAGAGATGGATAGGGTGACAGGAGAGGACTGGAGAGAGAGAGAGAGAGATGGACAGGGTGACAGGAGAGGACTGGAGAGAGAGAGATGGATAGGGTGACAGGAGGAGACTGGAGAGAGAGAGATGGACAGGGTGACAGGAGAGACTGGAGAGAGAGGAGAGATGGATAGGGTGACAGGAGAGGACTGGAGAGAGAGAGAGAGATGGACAGGGTGACAGGAGAGACTGGAGAGGAGAGAGAGATGGACAGGGTGACAGGAGAGACTGGAGAGAGAGAGAGAGATGGACAGGGTGACAGGAGAGACTGGAGAGAGAGAGAGATGGATAGGGTGACAGGAGAGACTGGAGAGAGAGAGAGATGGACAGGGTGACAGGAGAGACTGGAGAGAGAGAGAGAGAGATGGATAGGGTGACAGAAGAGATTGGAGAGAGAGAGAGATGGACAGGGTGACAGGAGAGACTGGAGAGAGAGAGAGAGATGGACAGGGGTGACAGGAGAGACTGGAGAGAGAGAGATGGACAGGGTGACAGGAGAGACTGGAGAGAGAGTAGGAGATGGACAGGGTGACAGGAGAGGACTGGAGAGAGATAGATGGACAGGGTGACAGGAGAGACGGAGAGAGAGAGAGATGGACAGGGTGACAGAGAGGACTGGAGAGAGATAGATGGACAGGGTGACAGGAGAGACTGGAGAGAGAGAGAGAGATGGACAGGTGACAGGAGAGACTGGAGAGAGAGAGATGGACAGGGGGACAGGAGAGACTGGAGAGAGAGAGATGGACAGGGTGACAGGAGAGACTGGAGAGAGAGAGATGGGACAGGGTGACAGGAGAGGACTGGAGAGAGAGAGATGGATAGGGTGACAGGAGAGAGAGAGAGAGAGAGACTGGATAGGGTGACCAGGAGAGACTGGAGAGAGAGAGAGAGAGAGAGAGATGGACAGGGTGACCGGAGAGACTGGAGAGAGAGAGAGAGAGATGGACAGGGTGACAGGAGAGACTGGAGAGAGAGAGAGAGAGAGAGAGATTGGACAGGGTGACAGGAGAGACTGGAGAGAGAGAGATGGATAGGGTGACAGGAGAGACTGGAGAGAGAGAGAGAGAGATGGATAGGGTGACAGGAGAGACGGAGAGAGAGAGAGAGAGATGGACAGGGTGACAGGAGAGACTGGAGAGAGAGAGAGATGGACAGGGTGACAGGAGAGACTGGAGAGAGAGAGAGATGGATAGGGTGACAGGAGAGATGGAGAGAGAGAGAGAGAGATGGATAGGGTGACAGGAGAGACTGGAGAGAGAGGGAGAGATGGACAGGGTGACAGGAGAGGACTGGAGAGAGAGAGAGAGAGAGAGATGGACAGGGTGACAGGAGAGACTGGAGAGAGAGAGAGATGGACAGGGTGACAGGAGAGACTGGAGAGAGAGAGAGAGATGGACAGGGTGACAGGAGAGACTGGAGAGAGAGAGAGATGGACAGGGTGACAGGGAGAGACTGGAGAGAGAGAGATGGACAGGGTGACAGGAGAGACTGGAGAGAGAGAGATGGACAGGGTGACAGAAGAGACTGGAGAGAGAGAGATGGACAGGGTGACAGGAGAGACTGGAGAGAGAGAGAGATGGACAGGGTGACAGAAGAGACTGGAGAGAGAGATGGACAGGGTGACAGGAGAGACTGGAGAGAGAGAGAGAGATGGATAGGGTGACAGGAGAGACTGGAGAGAGAGAGAGAGAGAGAGAGAGAGATGGATAGGGTGACAGGAGAGACTGGAGAGAGAGAGATGGACAGGGTGACAGGAGAGACTGGAGAGAGAGAGAGAGATGGATAGGGTGACAGGAGAGACTGGAGAGAGAGAGAGATGGACAGGGTGACAGGAGAGACTGGAGAGAGAGAGATGGACAGGGTGACAGAAGAGACTGGAGAGAGAGAGAGAGATGGATAGGGTGACAGAAGAGACTGGAGAGAGAGAGAGAGATGGATAGGGTGACAGGAGAGACTGGAGAGAGAGAGAGATGGACAGGTGACAGGAGAGACTGGAGAGAGAGAGAGAGATGGATAGGGTGACAGGAGAGACTGGAGAGAGAGAGATGGACAGGGTGACAGGAGAGACTGGAGAGAGAGAGATGGACAGGGTGACAGGAGAGACTGGAGAGAGAGAGAGATGCATAGGGTGACAGGAGAGACTGGAGAGAGAGAGAGAGATGGATAGGATGACAGGAGAGACTGGAGAGAGAGAGAGATTGATAGGGTGACAGGAGAGACTGGAGAGAGAGAGAGAGATGGACAGGGTGACAGGAGATACTGGAGAGAGAGAGAGAGAGATGGACAGGGTGACAGGAGAGACTGGAGAGAGAGAGAGAGGTGGACAGGGTGACAGGAGAGAGAGGAGAGATTGATAGGGTGACAGGAGAGACTGGAGAGAGAGAGAGAGATGTACAGGGGTGACAGGAGAGACTGGAGAGAGAGAGAGAGATGGACAGGGTGACAGGAGAGACTGGAGAGAGAGAGAGAGATGGACAGGTTGACAGGAAGCTGGAGAGAGAGAGAGAGATGGACAGGGTGACAGGAGAGACTGGAGAGAGAGAGAGAGATGGACAGGGTGACAGGAAGAGACTGGAGAGAGAGAGATGGACAGGGTGACAGGAGAGACTGAGAGGAGAGAGAGAGATGGACTGTGTGACAGGAGAGACTGGAGAGAGAGAGAGATGGACAGGTGACAGGAGAGACTGGAGGAGAGAGAGAGAGATGGACAGGGTGACAGGAGAGACTGGAGAGAGAGAGAGATGGACAGGGTGACAGGAGCGGGGAGAGAGAGAGGAGATGGACAGGGTGACAGGAGAGACTGGAGAGAGAGATGGACAGGGTGACAGGAGAGACTGGAGAGAGATGGACAGGGTGACAGGAGAGACTGGAGAGAGAGAGATGGGACAGGGTGCCAGGAGAGAACTGGAGAGAGCAAGGAGAGATTGATAGGGTGACAGGAGAGACTGGAGAGAGCAGAGAGATGGATAGGGTGACAGAGAGACTGGAGAGAGAGAGAGAGATTGATAGGGTGACAGGAGAGACTGGAGAGAGAGAGAGATGGATAAGGGTGACAGGAGAGACTGGAGAGAGAGAGAGATGGACAGGGTGACAGGGAGAAACTGGGAGAGAGAGAGATGGATAGGGTGACAGGAGAGACTGGAGAGAGAGAGAGAGATTGATAGGGTGACGGAGAGACTGGAGAGAGAGAGAGATGGACAGGGGTGACAGGAGAGACTGGAGAGAGAGAGAGAGGACGAGAGATGGACAGGGACGAGATGGAGAATGAGAGAGAGAGAGAGGATGCCTAGGGTGACAGGAGAGACTGGAGAGAGAGAGAGATGGATAGGGTGACAGGAGAGACTGGAGAGAGAGAGAGAGATGGATAGGGTGACAGGAGAGACTGGAGAGAGAGAGAGAGATGGACAGGGTGACAGGAGAGACTGGAGAGAGAGAGAGAGATGGACAGGGTGACAGGAGAGACTGGAGAGAGAGAGAAAGATGGATAGGGTGACAGGAGAGACTGGAGAGAGAGAGATGGACAGGGTGACAGGAGAGACTGGAGAGAGAGAGAGAGATGGACAGGGTGACAGGAGAGACTGGAGAGAGAGAGAGATGGACAGGGTGACAGGAGAGACTGGAGAGAGATGGACAGGGTGACAGGAGAGACTGGAGAGAGAGAGAGATGGATAGGGTGACAGGAGAGACTAGAGAGAGAGAGAGATGGACAGGGTGACAGGAGAGACTGGAGAGAGAGAGAGAGATGGATAGGGTGACAGGAGAGACTGGAGAGAGAGAGATGGACAGGGTGACAGGAGAGACTGGAGAGAGAGAGATGGACAGGGTGACAGGGAGAGACTGGAGAGAGAGAGAGAGAGATGGACAGGGTGACAGGAGAGACTGGAGAGAGAGAGAGATGGACAGGGGAAGAGACTGGAGAGAGAGAGAGATGGACAGGGTGACAGGAGAGACTGGAGAGAGAGAGAGATGGACAGGGTGACAGGAGAGACTGGAGGAGAGAGAGATGGACAGGGTGACAGGAGAGACTGGAGAGAGAGAGATGGACAGGGTGACAGGAGAGACTGGAGAGAGAGAGAGATGGGACAGCGGTGACAGGAGAGACTGGAGAGAGAGAGAGAGATGGACAGGGTGACAGGAGAGACTGGAGAGAGAGAGAGAGAGATGGGACAGGGTGAAGGAGAGACTGGAGAGAGAGGGACAGGGTGACAGGAGAGACTGGATGAGAGAGAGATGGACAGGGTGACAGGAGAGACTGGAGGAGAGAGAGAGATTGATAGGGTGACAGGAGAGACTGGAGAGAGAGAGAGATGGATAGGGGTGACAGGAGAGACTGGAGAGAGAGAGAGATGGACAGGGTGACAGGAGAAACTGGAGAGAGAGAGAGATGGATAGGGTGACAGGAGAGACTGGAGAGAGAGAGAGAGAGAGATTGATAGGGTGACAGGAGAGACTGGAGAGAGAGAGAGATGGACAGGGTGACAGGAGAGACTGGAGAGAGAGAGAGAGAGAGAGAGATGGACAGGGTGACAGGAGAGACTGGAGAGAGAGAGAGAGATGGATAGGGTGACAGGAGAGACTAGAGAGAGAGAGAGATGGATAGGGTGACAGGAGAGACCGGAGAGAGAGAGAGATGGACAGGGTGACAGGAGAGACTGGAGAGAGAGAGAGAGAGAGAGATGGATAGGGTGACAGGAGAGACTGGAGAGAGAGAGAGAGAGATGGACAGGGTGACAGGAGAGACTGGAGAGAGAGAGAGATGGACAGGGTGTCAGGAGAGACTGGAGAGAGAGAGAGAGATGGATAGGGTGACAGGAGAGACTGGAGAGAGAGAGAGATGGACAGGGTGACAGGAGAGACTGGAGAGAGAGAGAGAATGGACAGGGTGGACAGGAGAGACTGGAGAGAGAGAGAGATGGACAGGGTGACAGGAGAGACTGGAGAGAGAGAGAGATGGACAGGGTGACAGGAGAGACTGGAGAGAGAGAGATGGACAGAGTGACAGGAGAGACTGGAGAGAGAGAGATGGACAGGGTGACAGGAGAGACTGGAGAGAGAGAGAGATGGACAGGGTGACAGGAGAGACTGGAGAGAGAGCGAGAGAGATGGACAGGGTGACAGGAGAGACTGGAGAGAGAGAGAGATGGACAGGGTGACAGGAGAGACTGGAGAGAGAGAGAGATGGACAGGGTGACAGGAGAGACTGGAGAGAGAGAGATGGACAGAGTGACAGGAGAGACTGGAGAGAGAGAGATGGACAGGGTGACAGGAGAGACTGGAGAGAGAGAGAGAGAGATGGACAGGGTGACAGGAGAGACTGGAGAGAGAGAGAGATGGATAGGGTGACAGGAGAGACTGGAGAGAGAGAGAGAGATGGACAGGGTGACAGGAGAGACTGGAGAGAGAGAGATGGACAGGGTGACAGGAGAGACTGGAGAGAGAGATGGATAGGGTGACAGGAGAGACTGGAGAGAGAGAGAGAGAGATGGACAGGGTGACAGGAGAGACTGGAGAGAGAGAGATGGATAGGGTGACAGGAGAGACTGGAGAGAGAGAGATGGACAGGGTGACAGGAGAGACTGGAGAGAGAGAGAGATGGATAGGGTGACAGGAGAGACTGGAGAGAGAGAGAGAGATTGACAGGGTGACAGGAGAGACTGGAGAGAGAGAGAGATGGACAGGGTGACAGGAGAGACTGGAGAGAGAGAGAGAGATGGACAGGGTGACAGGAGAGACTGGAGAGAGAGAGAGATGGATAGGGTGACAGGAGAGACTGGAGAGAGAGAGAGATGGACAGGGTGACAGGAGAGACTGGAGAGAGAGATGGACAGGGTGACAGGAGAGACTGGAGAGAGAGAGAGAGATGGATAGGGTGACAGAAGAGATTGGAGAGAGAGAGAGATGGACAGGGTGACAGGAGAGACTGGAGAGAGAGAGAGAGATGGACAGGGTGACAGGAGAGACTGGAGAGAGAGAGATGGACAGGGTGACAGGAGAGACTGGAGAGAGAGAGAGATGGACAGGGTGACAGGAGAGACTGGAGAGAGATAGATGGACAGGGTGACAGGAGAGACTGGAGAGAGAGAGAGATGGACAGGGTGACAGGAGAGACTGGAGAGAGATAGATGGACAGGGTGACAGGAGAGACTGGAGAGAGAGAGAGAGATGGACAGGGTGACAGGAGAGACTGGAGAGAGAGAGATGGACAGGGGGACAGGAGAGACTGGAGAGAGAGAGATGGACAGGGTGACAGGAGAGACTGGAGAGAGAGAGATGGACAGGGTGACAGGAGAGACTGGAGAGAGAGAGATGGATAGGGTGACAGGAGAGAGAGAGAGAGAGAGATGGATAGGGTGACAGGAGAGACTGGAGAGAGAGAGAGAGAGAGAGAGATGGACAGGGTGACAGGAGAGACTGGAGAGAGAGAGAGAGAGATGGACAGGGTGACAGGAGAGACTGGAGAGAGAGAGAGAGAGAGAGATGGACAGGGTGACAGGAGAGACTGGAGAGAGAGAGATGGATAGGGTGACAGGAGAGACTGGAGAGAGAGAGAGAGAGATGGATAGGGTGACAGGAGAGACTGGAGAGAGAGAGAGAGAGATGGACAGGGTGACAGGAGAGACTGGAGAGAGAGAGAGATGGACAGGGTGACAGGAGAGACTGGAGAGAGAGAGAGATGGATAGGGTGACAGGAAAGACTGGAGAGAGAGAGAGAGAGATGGATAGGGTGACAGGAGAGACTGGAGAGAGAGAGAGAGATGGACAGGGTGACAGGAGAGACTGGAGAGAGAGAGAGAGAGAGAGATGGACAGGGTGACAGGAGAGACTGGAGAGAGAGAGAGATGGACAGTGTGACAGGAGAGACTGGAGAGAGAGAGAGAGATGGACAGGGTGACAGGAGAGACTGGAGAGAGAGAGAGATGGACAGGGTGACAGGAGAGACTGGAGAGAGAGAGATGGACAGGGTGACAGGAGAGACTGGAGAGAGAGAGATGGACAGGGTGACAGAAGAGACTGGAGAGAGAGAGATGGACAGGGTGACAGGAGAGACTGGAGAGAGAGAGAGATGGACAGGGTGACAGAAGAGACTGGAGAGAGAGATGGACAGGGTGACAGGAGAGACTGGAGAGAGAGAGAGAGATGGATAGGGTGACAGGAGAGACTGGAGAGAGAGAGAGAGAGAGAGAGAGAGATGGATAGGGTGACAGGAGAGACTGGAGAGAGAGAGATGGACAGGGTGACAGGAGAGACTGGAGAGAGAGAGAGAGATGGATAGGGTGACAGGAGAGACTGGAGAGAGAGAGAGATGGACAGGGTGACAGGAGAGACTGGAGAGAGAGAGATGGACAGGGTGACAGAAGAGACTGGAGAGAGAGAGAGAGATGGATAGGGTGACAGAAGAGACTGGAGAGAGAGAGAGAGATGGATAGGGTGACAGGAGAGACTGGAGAGAGAGAGAGATGGACAGGGTGACAGGAGAGACTGGAGAGAGAGAGAGAGATGGATAGGGTGACAGGAGAGACTGGAGAGAGAGAGATGGACAGGGTGACAGGAGAGACTGGAGAGAGAGAGATGGACAGGGTGACAGGAGAGACTGGAGAGAGAGAGAGATGCATAGGGTGACAGGAGAGACTGGAGAGAGAGAGAGAGATGGATAGGATGACAGGAGAGACTGGAGAGAGAGAGAGATTGATAGGGTGACAGGAGAGACTGGAGAGAGAGAGAGAGATGGACAGGGTGACAGGAGATACTGGAGAGAGAGAGAGAGAGATGGACAGGGTGACAGGAGAGACTGGAGAGAGAGAGAGAGTTGGACAGGGTGACAGGAGAGAGAGAGAGATTGATAGGGTGACAGGAGAGACTGGAGAGAGAGAGAGAGATGGACAGGGTGACAGGAGAGACTGGAGAGAGAGAGAGAGATGGACAGGGTGACAGGAGAGACTGGAGAGAGAGAGAGAGATGGACAGGGTGACAGGAGAGACTGGAGAGAGAGAGAGAGATGGACAGGGTGACAGGAGAGACTGGAGAGAGAGAGAGAGATGGACAGGGTGACAGGAGAGACTGGAGAGAGAGAGATGGACAGGGTGACAGGAGAGACTGGAGAGAGAGAGAGAGATGGACAGGGTGACAGGAGAGACTGGAGAGAGAGAGAGATGGACAGGGTGACAGGAGAGACTGGAGAGAGAGAGAGAGATGGACAGGGTGACAGGAGAGACTGGAGAGAGAGAGAGATGGACAGGGTGACAGGAGAGACTGGAGAGAGAGAGAGAGATGGACAGGGTGACAGGAGAGACTGGAGAGAGAGATGGACAGGGTGACAGGAGAGACTGGAGAGAGATGGACAGGGTGACAGGAGAGACTGGAGAGAGAGAGATGGACAGGGTGACAGGAGAGACTGGAGAGAGAGAGAGAGATTGATAGGGTGACAGGAGAGACTGGAGAGAGAGAGAGATGGATAGGGTGACAGGAGAGACTGGAGAGAGAGAGAGAGATTGATAGGGTGACAGGAGAGACTGGAGAGAGAGAGAGATGGATAGGGTGACAGGAGAGACTGGAGAGAGAGAGAGATGGACAGGGTGACAGGAGAAACTGGAGAGAGAGAGAGATGGATAGGGTGACAGGAGAGACTGGAGAGAGAGAGAGAGATTGATAGGGTGACAGGAGAGACTGGAGAGAGAGAGAGATGGACAGGGTGACAGGAGAGACTGGAGAGAGAGAGAGAGAGAGAGAGATGGACAGGGTGACAGGAGAGACTGGAGAGAGAGAGAGATGGATAGGGTGACAGGAGAGACTAGAGAGAGAGAGAGATGGATAGGGTGACAGGAGAGACTGGAGAGAGAGAGAGAGATGGACAGGGTGACAGGAGAGACTGGAGAGAGAGAGAGAGATGGACAGGGTGACAGGAGAGACTGGAGAGAGAGAGAAAGATGGATAGGGTGACAGGAGAGACTGGAGAGAGAGAGATGGACAGGGTGACAGGAGAGACTGGAGAGAGAGAGAGAGATGGACAGGGTGACAGGAGAGACTGGAGAGAGAGAGAGATGGACAGGGTGACAGGAGAGACTGGAGAGAGATGGACAGGGTGACAGGAGAGACTGGAGAGAGAGAGAGATGGATAGGGTGACAGGAGAGACTAGAGAGAGAGAGAGATGGACAGGGTGACAGGAGAGACTGGAGAGAGAGAGAGAGATGGATAGGGTGACAGGAGAGACTGGAGAGAGAGAGATGGACAGGGTGACAGGAGAGACTGGAGAGAGAGAGATGGACAGGGTGACAGGAGAGACTGGAGAGAGAGAGAGAGAGATGGACAGGGTGACAGGAGAGACTGGAGAGAGAGAGAGATGGACAGGGTGACAGGAGAGACTGGAGAGAGAGAGAGATGGACAGGGTGACAGGAGAGACTGGAGAGAGAGAGATGGACAGGGTGACAGGAGAGACTGGAGAGAGAGAGATGGACAGGGTGACAGGAGAGACTGGAGAGAGAGAGAGATGGACAGGGTGACAGGAGAGACTGGAGAGAGAGAGAGATGGACAGGGTGACAGGAGAGACTGGAGAGAGAGAGAGAGATGGACAGGGTGACAGGAGAGACTGGAGAGAGAGAGATGGACAGGGTGACAGGAGAGACTGGAGAGAGATGGACAGGGTGACAGGAGAGACTGGAGAGAGAGAGATGGACAGGGTGACAGGAGAGACTGGAGAGAGAGAGAGAGATTGATAGGGTGACAGGAGAGACTGGAGAGAGAGAGAGATGGATAGGGTGACAGGAGAGACTGGAGAGAGAGAGAGATGGACAGGGTGACAGGAGAAACTGGAGAGAGAGAGAGATGGATAGGGTGACAGGAGAGACTGGAGAGAGAGAGAGAGAGAGATTGATAGGGTGACAGGAGAGACTGGAGAGAGAGAGAGATGGACAGGGTGACAGGAGAGACTGGGAGAGAGAGAGAGAGAGAGAGATGGACAGGGTGACAGGAGAGACTGGAGAGAGAGAGAGATGGATAGGGTGACAGGAGAGACTAGAGAGAGAGAGAGATGGATAGGGTGACAGGAGAGACTGGAGAGAGAGAGAGAGATGGACAGGGTGACAGGAGAGACTGGAGAGAGAGAGAGAGATAGACAGGGTGACAGGAGAGACTGGAGAGAGAGAAAGATGGATAGGGTGACAGGAGAGACTGGAGAGAGAGAGAGATGGACAGGGTGACAGGAGAGACTGGAGAGAGAGAGAGAGATGGATAGGGTGACAGGAGAGACTGGAGAGAGAGAGATGGACAGGGTGACAGGAGAGACTGGAGAGAGAGAGATGGACAGGGTGACAGGAGAGACTGGAGAGAGAGAGAGAGAGATGGACAGGGTGACAGGAGAGATTGGAGAGAGATAGAGATGGACAGGGTGACAGGAGAGACTGGAGAGAGAGAGAGATGGACAGGGTGACAGGGAGAGACTGGAGAGAGAGAGAGATGGACAGGGTGACAGGAGAGACTGGAGAGAGAGAGATGGACAGGGTGACAGGAGAGACTGGAGAGAGAGATGGATAGGGTGACAGGAGAGACTGGAGAGAGAGAGAGATGGACAGGGTGACAGGAGAGACTGGAGAGAGAGAGAGAGAGAGAGAGGGTGACAGGAGAGACTGGAGAGAGAGAGAGAGAGAGGGTGACAGTCAGGGGATGTTTTGCTGCTTGGAATTAGTTTTCTCCTTTCTTTGAATTATATGTGATAGAGTGGAAAATTAGAATAATCTAAGTTTCCATTGTGGAAAATGAACAGTGGTGGAAAAAGTACCCAAATGTCATACTGTAGCAAAAGTACAGATACCTTAATAAAAAAGTAAAAGTGAAAGTCACCCATTAAAATACTACTTGAGTAAAAGACTTAAAGTATTCGTTTTTAAATATACTTATGTATCGAAAGGAAATGGAATTGCTAAAATATACTTAAGTATCAAAAGTATTATGCAAACCAGACAGCACATTTTCTTGTGTTTTTAAAACACTCAGACATTAATTTACAAACACAGCATTTGTGTTTAGTGAGTCCGCCAGATCAGAGGCAGTAGGGATGACCAGGGATGTCCTCTTGATAAGCGAGTGAATTGGATCATTTTCCTGTCAAAATGTCACGAGTACTTTTGAGTGTCAGTGAAAATGTATGGAGTAAAAAGTACATTATTTTCTTTAGGAATGTAGTGAAGTAAAAGGAAAAGTTGTCAAAAATGTAAAGTAAAGTACAGATACCCCAAAAAACAACTTAAGTAGTACTTTAAAGTATTTTTACTTAAGTACTTTACACCACTGAAAATGAGTAATGTTTACTTTCTCTCTCTCTCTCTCTCACTCTCTCTCTCTCACACACACACAAATGGATGCCTGTGTTTGTCTTCTGAAGCACATTGAGCACTCACATCAAAGGACTGGCTGGCACACTCACTCGTCCTCTGATCCCATGATGCATTGCATCTTTCCATTGATCACAGCCCATGGGACTCATTGTATGATGTATTTTCAGGGGTCCCTGTTAGCCTTTTCCCTCCCTATACAGGAGAAGAGGGGAATGACTGGAGTTTCTCCTGCTGATAAGTAAATCTATCTGCATTGTAAAAGAATCAGAGAAGAAGAATACTACTCTGTCTCCAGTCATCATGTAGGATTACAGCAGCCGTTGTGACAGGACTGTAGAGCTCAGAGCCAGACAAAGGATGCTGTGGATATCATAATATTATGGAAATAATATGACATTGTTGTATGACGTTGTTGTCAGTCAACAATCCTTTCACATTTGCTATTCTGGTCCCTTAGACAGCTTATCCTGGTTGGAGTGATTGTGAAACCAATGCGCAAAACCCCGACTCCACGGCTCATAGAGAAACACATAAACACCTTGCAGTATGATGTCATTCCAGGTCCTACTGGTCCACAGACACCCCTGCATGCTGTTTTTAGGATCCGGCTTGCTTTACACTCAGTTTTCTTTAGACTGTATTGAATAGAGATCTAGACGTGACCTTCCTTTGAAGATTAACATTTCATTTAGTTATTTTGAAAAAGATTAAATTGCAAGCAGCTTTCATTTCTAGGTTTTGCAACAATGGGATCAGCATTGAATTCAGAAAGCATATCGACCAATAAGGATATTATCGCAACCAAAGAAATGGATTCTGTGGGCTCACAGACGATGCTCAGATACAGCTGTCCGTCCCATGTTATAGGGTGTGGTTTTTGTGCTCTACTTTTTCATTCTGTCTGTAGCGTGAGCAGACCAGGGACAGGAGCCATGAGTCCAGTGCTCTGCCCAGAGAAATAAAGCCTGTCCTCTGTTGGAGCCGCAGCAAGCTGTGTGTGTGGACGCCAGCGTTTTCGTCAGGGGCGAAACCTTAACCTTGTTTATGCTGCGTTCATCCACAGTTTATTTAGTATTTGTCTTGAGCATCAGACTAACTCACCAACTCTGGGGTGGTACTGTGTACTGCCGCTGTGCCTTATAACATCATTCAGGATATGACTTTGTGAGTGGATGGTTGTGTGTCTGTGTATGTTGGGAATGCTCAATCTTCAGGATATTGAATATTTACCCATCTATTTAACATCAATCATGCCTTTATGATCTAACTTGACCAGAACTAACTCTTCTTTGTCAGCTGCTGAGCACCTCCTAGTTCAGGCGTTCAGTAGTTCACAGTCAGTCAGCCATTACATGATAAGATGCTGGAGAAGGTCTGGTATTCCTCAGATCCTATCAAGACAACTATCCTGGAGGGCTGCCTGTACAACATGGCCGACACTGTGCTCTGTTGGGTCTTCCTGGGCTGCAGCGCAGGGAGCAACATGCCTCCAGCCTGTAACACGATCCCCAACTCTCACAACCCACACAGATATTGGCGCGAGAGAGAGAACTTTTTAACCCTGACGCCTTGACTGATAGCGCAGCATGGAGGCTTCACAGATAACGCTCCTCAGATCTCAGTGATTAATAAGGTCTAGAGAAATGCCAGGACGAAGCACGAGGCCGTGGGAGAGGGAGGGACTGAGTGGTTTCTAGGGAATTTCATTTGAAAGGCCCTTTTCAAGGGCATGTTGACGATGAATGTAATGTAATGCAGAGCTACTTCTCTGTTTCCTTTCAGTTATTCTTTTTATGGTCTTCCCCCTTATTTTTCCAGTTCCCTCTCTCTGTCATCTCGGTCTGGTCATTGCTTGGTTGTCTTGGTTTCCATTCCTTGATCAAAGCGAGGCGCTCAGAGTGGCACAGACTCTGGGTTGGTCTCCCATAACCCAGAAGACACTGTTCCATTTGTCATGGTAGTAAATCTACTGAGTGACAGAACTAAAACCACTGATGGTCTGATGGACTGTACACTCTTAGAAAAAAGGGTTATTCGGCTGTCCCCACAGGAGAACCCTTTTTAGTTCCAGGTAGATCCCTTTTGGATTCCATGTAGAACCCTCTGTGGAAAGGGTTCTACATGGAACCCAAAAGAGTTCTACCTGGTACCAAATAGGTTCTGCTATGGGGATGAAAGGTGGCGGAAAGGAGGAAAGGTCTGCTCAGTGAAGCTCTCCCCCACCCCTCACGCTCTCTGGGCGTCTCTACAGCCTCTCCTCACTCACACTTGACTTGTTCTCCTGCTAGACTTAGAGCTGAAGTGCTGTCAGCAGGGCCCGCCTGGAAGCCGCCCCAGCTCCCCCTCTCCCAAACAAAGCAGAAACACATGAAACAGGCCTTTGTGAGTGAACTGCAACATACACACACGTACAGAACAGAGAGGCCTTCCAGGAAAAGAGTAGAAGTAATCTTCTGCTTCTTCAGCTGATCCCAAACATGTGTCAAGGTTTACACTGTAATCTACTCTATGCCTAAGAAAAGAAAATGCACCTCGCTCTCCTTTCATTTTTGATTTATTTATTGTCCTGCCAGGATCCATGTTTCTACTTCTGGGAGGATGTTGTGACTGTGTCTCTTTGCCTGTGTGTGTGTGTGTGTGTGTGTGTGTGTGTGTGTGTGTGTGTGTGTGTGTGTGTGTGTGTGTGTGTGTGTGTGTGTGTGTGTGTGTGTGTGTGTGTGTGTGTGTGTGTGTGTTTGTGTATTTATACTGTATACAGTATGCCTCTCATCTACCTGCACTGTATGCACTATAAGCTGAGACTGTGTACTGCAATACAGTGTGCTGGGTAAGGACACTATATCCTTCCTCAACCTGGTAGAGAGCTGAGTTCAGCTCTATAGCTCAGTCCCTTGTGCCTCCAGCCTAGCACATCAACAACACTAATGTTGACAGCCGCTAGTCCACACCAGGCCTCTTGCCCTCCTCATAGAAGATGAATTGTTGCTGATTTCACAGGTATGTTCAACCTCGCCCCAAGCAGTCCCAGACCCAGGTAGCAAGCAGGCAGCATGGTCAGTCCCAGACCCAGGTAGCAAGCAGGCAGCATAGTCAGTCCCAGGTAGCAAGCAGGCAGCATGGTCAGTCCCAGACCCAGGTAGCAAGCACGCAGCATGGTCAGTCCCAGACCCAGGTAGCAAGCAGGCAGCATAGTCAGTCCCAGACCCAGGTAGCAAGCAGGCAGCATAGTCAGTCCCAGACCCAGGTAGCAAGCAGGCAGCATGGTGTGAAGGTTAATACCCCCACCAGGAAAGCCCATTAGTAGGAATACGCTCCAGTGGGTAGCAGAGCCCAGCTTCATCCATTACCCTGACACCCGATGGACACACATCAGCTCAAAGCAGTGCTGTGGCGAGGTAGAGAGGGCTGTGAGTGGAGTGTGTTGGAGGCTGGACCGCATGTTGAGGTATACACAGGGTTTGTTTTAGTGGTGTGGGTTTGAGGGAAGGACCACGTAGGGTTAAAACACATATTGCATGCTGGGAGGTTAAAAACTCAGCAGCACGCACAACAGGTTGCCCACTTGATTTATGAGTGAGGGGTGAGCACAGAACAACCTACTGAGGCGAGGAACGGGACCTTGTTTGAAAATCACATCGGCTCCAATATTACGGCCACTCACTCACTGGAAACACTCAGTGATGACTGTCACATTTTGATATTGCAGTCTTCATATTGAAGCTGCCCAAATATTATTTCATGAGTCATTTCTGGCACACGTCGCGATACACAGCCCGCTGTCCAGCTGAATTGGATTTCTGCTCCATCAGTGAGTGATGTGTTGAGTCCATAAAGGTCCATCGGTGAGTGATGTGTTGAGTCCATAAAGGTCCATCGGTGAGTGATGTGTTGAGTCCATAAAGGTCTGCCAGTGAGTGATGTGTTGAGTCCATAAAGGTCCGTCAGTGAGTGGTGTGTTGAGTCCATAAAGGTCTGCCAGTGAGTGATGTGTTGAGTCCATAAAGGTCTGTCAGTGAGTGATGTGTTGAGTCCATAAAGGTCCGTCAGTGAGTGATGTGTTGAGTCCATAAAGGTCTGTCAGTGAGTGATGTGTTGAGTCCATAAAGGTCCATCGGTGAGTGATGTGTTGAGTCCATAAAGGTCCGTCAGTGAGTGATGTGTTGAGTCCATAAAGGTCCATCAGTGAGTGATGTTGAGTCCAGAAAGGTCCGTCGGTGAGTGATGTGTTGAGTCCATAAAGGTCCTTCAGTGAGTGGTGTGTTGAGTCCATAAAGGTCCGTCAGTGAGTGATGTGTTGAGTCCATAAAGGTCTGCCAGTGAGTGATGTGTTGAGTCCATAAAGGTCCGTCAGTGAGTGGTGTGTTGAGTCCATAAAGGTCCGTCAGTGAGTGATGTGTTGAGTCCATAAAGGTCCGTCAGTGAGTGATGTGTTGAGTCCATAAAGGTCCATCAGTGAGTGATGTGTTGAGTCCATAAAGGTCCGTCAGTGAGTGGTGTGTTGAGTCCATAAAGGTCCGTCAGTGAGTGATGTGTTGAGTCCATAAAGGTCCGTCAGTGAGTGATGTGTTGAGTCCATAAAGGTCTGTCAGTGAGTGATGTTGAGTCCAGAAAGGTCCGTCGGTGAGTGATGTGTTGAGTCCATAAAGGTCCTTCAGTGAGTGATGTGTTGAGTCCATAAAGGTCCGTCAGTGAGTGATGTGTTGAGTCCATAAAGGTCCGTCAGTGAGTGATGTGTTGAGTCCATAAAGGTCTGTCAGTGAGTGATGTTGAGTCCAGAAAGGTCCGTCGGTGAGTGATGTGTTGAGTCCATAAAGGTCTGTCAGTGAGTGATGTGTTGAGTCCATAAAGGTCCGTCAGTGAGTGATGTGTTGAGTCCATAAAGGTCTGTCAGTGAGTGATGTGTTGAGTCCATAAAGGTCCATCGGTGAGTGATGTGTTGAGTCCATAAAGGTCCGTCAGTGAGTGATGTGTTGAGTCCATAAAGGTCCATCAGTGAGTGATGTTGAGTCCAGAAAGGTCCGTCGGTGAGTGATGTGTTGAGTCCATAAAGGTCCTTCAGTGAGTGGTGTGTTGAGTCCATAAAGGTCCGTCAGTGAGTGATGTGTTGAGTCCATAAAGGTCTGCCAGTGAGTGATGTGTTGAGTCCATAAAGGTCCGTCAGTGAGTGGTGTGTTGAGTCCATAAAGGTCCGTCAGTGAGTGATGTGTTGAGTCCATAAAGGTCCGTCAGTGAGTGATGTGTTGAGTCCATAAAGGTCCATCAGTGAGTGATGTGTTGAGTCCATAAAGGTCCGTCAGTGAGTGGTGTGTTGAGTCCATAAAGGTCCGTCAGTGAGTGATGTGTTGAGTCCATAAAGGTCCGTCAGTGAGTGATGTGTTGAGTCCATAAAGGTCTGTCAGTGAGTGATGTTGAGTCCAGAAAGGTCCGTCGGTGAGTGATGTGTTGAGTCCATAAAGGTCCTTCAGTGAGTGATGTGTTGAGTCCATAAAGGTCCGTCAGTGAGTGATGTGTTGAGTCCATAAAGGTCCGTCAGTGAGTGATGTGTTGAGTCCATAAAGGTCTGTCAGTGAGTGATGTTGAGTCCAGAAAGGTCCGTCGGTGAGTGATGTGTTGAGTCCATAAAGGTCCTTCAGTGAGTGGTGTGTTGAGTCCATAAAGGTCCTTCACATGGCCTGCTGTTCTAACTGTCACTGTTCTCTCGCTTATCATGATTCTAGAAGTGGAGCCATTTCAGTCCACCCAGGTCATATTATAAACCTCTGAGAATTGTGTTTGTGTTAAATCCATTGTGGGCAACTGGGCATGTCAGAACTGGTGTCAGCGGTTAGTTTTCAGTTCATCATGTATCTCCAGCGCCTAAATGAGGCATGGCTGGTTGACCGGCATGTGATTGTAGATATATAGACAGTGGGGGCAGATAACACTGCGACACAGGCTGTGATTCAATACCCACTCACAGTGTACACAGACCATATCATAACACTACCATGTTTTGAAAACATGATCCCTGCTCAATTAGTGGTTGAAGAACATTATCATTTAGTTGACGAGACATGTAACATTAATGGTAGATGGCTTATCTAAATGATAATAATGGCACACTTTGTTTACGTCAAGGCCCTCCAAGTGCCAAAGTCATGTGTTAAAGCACCAAAACATAAATTAGTTAGAGAAGTCGAAGGTTGAAGACACAGAGACAGTCATGCATTTTGTCAGAAGTATGCAAGTCTCTTTATGTTTGATAATGTCACGATGTTCCATACAGACAGACATAAATTCAAGACGTCTGCATTATTGGAGGAGATATTCTTTATAAATGTGGTTCTTACTTCCAGTTATTTTCAGTTATTTCATGTCCACACAGGGCTGTCCCTAGCCTTTTGGGGGCCCTAAGCGAGATTTAGTTGGGGGTTCCTCCCTCACCTCGCAGGCAAAATATTTTAGTGTGGCCCCTCTATGGGCAGTAGAGAAAATGTTGCAGTTTTAAAGATTTCTACAATTTTATACATTTTGCCATGGGACTGAGAGAAGTTTAGCAATTTTAGAAAAAATGTCAAGCAGTTCTACTAATTTTGCCATGAGGCAGAGAGAAAAATGTTTCAGTTTTACAGCTAATTTCCTGCAATTCTACCCATTTTGTCAAGACGTATGCCCTGTTTATGATATCTGAGTGAAAGTGACTATCAAACTCAATGTGGGCCCCCTGAAGGTCAGGGCCCCTGGGCACATGCCCTGTGTGCCCGGTCGATATTTGGCCATGATTACTATAAGTTTAGAAAGCTGGCTAGACGAATTTAACAATCTAAAAATGTTTAACTGACATGGCTAATTGAGTGACTGTCAGTGTCTGACATAAGAAGAGAAAAACTGCTGACGCACAACCACATTTGGAAATTGCACATTGTGTATTCTACTATTCTAACTCTCAACAGTAAAATGAGACCCCGACTGAGTTCCTAAAAACTGTTGCTTATGCCTGGAGCCTGTGTCCACACCACAGGTCCACATTTTGTTTAGAAGACTCTGGATTCTAAGTCTATATGAATTGCAGTCTGTAATGTGAGATTTAATCCCCTTTAAGCCCTGACAGAGAATTCTCTGTTTGGTTGAAACATTTCAGAGCCCAACCACCAGTTACCATCCAGAGAGAGGGGGAAAAGATGGAGAGAAAAAAATGCCAACAATCCCAGAGTTCCTGTTTGTCTTGGCTTGCTCTATTGCTATGTGTCTGTCTGAAAGAAAGAGAGGATGGTGTTTGAGGAAGGAGAACTGGATCTGGTGTCAGGCAAACTGTGTGTGAAGTTGAACTTAAGGTTGTGGAGCGCAATAGGACTGCTTCTGTCTTTGACTGTCTGACGGCAGTGAGCTTTTTGAGGAAGGACAAGTAGATATGAAAGTATCTGATTTCTATATGAAAGCTTTGAAATATCTGTTTTATATAAATATATACATAACATGTAAAGTGTTGGTCCCATCTTTCATGAGCTGAAATAAAAATCCCAGAAATGTTTCATACGCACAAAAAGCTTATTTCTCAAAAATGTTGTGCACAAATTTGTTTATATCCCTGTTTGTGAGCATTTATCCTTTTCCAAGATAATCCATCCACCTGACAGGTGTGGCAAATCAAGAAGCTGATTAAACAGCATGATCATTGCACAGGTGCACCTTGTGCTGGGGACAATAAAAGGCCACTTTAAAATGTGCAGTTATGTCACACAACACAATGCCACAGATATCTCACGTTTTGAGGGAGCGTGCAATTGGCATGCTGACTGCAGGAATGTCCAGCAGGGCTGTTACCAGAGAATTGAATGTTCATTTCTCTACCATAAGCCACCTCCAATGTCTTTTTAGAGTCATGTGAAATCCATAGATTAGGGTCTAATGAATTTATTTTAATTGACTGATTTCCTTATATGAACTGTAACTCCGTAAAATCTTTAAAATTGTTGCTTGTTGCGTTCAAATTTTTGTTCAGAGTACATTCGGAACGTAGTCAGACTTCTTCAATTTTTCTACATTTTGTTACATTTCTGCCTTATTTTAAAATGTATTAAATAGGTTTTTTCCCTCAAGAATCGACTTACAATACCCCATAATGACGAAGCAAAAACAGGTTTTTATGAAAAAAAACTGAAATACCACATTAACATAAGTATTCAGACCCTTTACTCAGTACTTTGTTGAAGCACCTTTGGCAGCGATTACAGCCTCGAGTCTTCTTGGGTATGATGCTACAAGCTTGGCACACCTGTATTTGGGAAGTTTCTCCCATTCTTCTCTGCAGATCCTCTCAAACTCTGTCAGGTTGGATGGGGAGCGTCGGTGCACAGCTATTTTCAGGTCTCTCCGGAGATGTTCAATCGGGTTCAAGTCTGGGCTCTGGCTTGCCCACTCAAGGACATTTAGAGACTTGTCCCGAAGCCACTTCTGTTTTGTCTTGGCTGTGTGCTTAGGGTTGTTGTCCTGTTGGAAGGTGAACCTTCGTCCCAGTCTGAGGTCTTGAGCGCTCTTGTACTTTGCTCCATTCAGCTTTCCCTCGATCCTGACTAGTCTCCCAGTCCCTGCCGCTGAAAAACATCCCCACGGCATGATGCTGCCACCACCATGCTTCAAAGTATGGATGGTGCCAGGTTTCCTTCAGACGTGACTCTTGGTATTCAGGCCAAAAAGTTAAATCATGGTTTCATCAGACCAGAGAATCTTGTTTCTCATGGTCTGAGAGTCCTTTAGGTTCCTTTTTTGCAAACCCCAAGCGGGCTGTCATGTGCCTTTTACTGAGGATTAATTTACATCTGGCCACTCTACCATAAAGGCCTGATTGGTGGAGTGCTGCAGAGATTGGTTGTCCTTCTGCAAGGTTCTCTGATCACCACAGAGGAACTCTGGATCTCTGTCAGAGTGACCACCAGGTTCTTGGTCATCTCCCTGACCAAGGCCCTTCTCACCCGATTGCTCAGTTTGGCCGGGTGGCCAGCTCTAGGAAGAGTCTTGGTGGTTCCAAACTTTTTACATTGAAGAATGATGGAGGCAACCATGTTCTTGGGGACCTTCAATGCTGCAGGATGTTTTTGGTACCCTTCCCCAGATCTGTGCCTCGACAAAATCCTGTCTTGGAGCTCTACAGACAATTCCTTTGACCTCATTGCTTGGTTTTTGCTCTGACATGCACTGTTAATTGTATGACCTTATGTAGACAGGTGTGTGCCTTTCCAAATTATGTCCAATCAATTTAATTTACCACAGGTGGACTCCAATACATTTGTAGAAACATCTCAAGGATGATCAATGGAAACAGGATGCACCTGAGCTCAATTTAGAGTCTCATAGCAAAGGGTCTGAATACTCTATGTAAATAAGGTAATTCTGTTTTTTATTTGTAATAAATTAGCAAACATTTCTAAAAACTTGTTTTCACTGTATGGGGTATTGTGTGTAGATTGATAAGAGAAAAAAATATTTAATCAATTTTAGAACAAGGCTGTAATGTAACAATGTGGAAAAAGTGAAGGGGTCTGAATACTTTCCCAATGCACTGTAGATATGACCAAATTACACAACATTTGATATCAGTATTTTAGCCATGTCTCTCCATCAGATCTTGGCTCTAAAGATGAAAAATCATATGAGCATGGTACATAAACATTACATAAATGTCTCTAAATGTCTCTAATCTGTAGAATTATAGTAATCACATCATCCTTGTGATGAAAGTGATGCATGGTTTTGAATTACAGTCCACTAAGTCATTATTATGCATCTAAAAATAAACACCTTGTCCTTCACCACTGAGATGTTTTATCCAACAGACCGACAAGGATATCTGTTTATAGTGTTGGATGGTTCCATGGATCTGACAGAGTGTCACAGTAAGGCATAGAAGGAGGATTACTGATTAATAAAATCCTTTGGTTTGGAATACTAGCTGATATGCCCTTCAGCACATTACTGTAAACCTGGATTGTCTCGTTAAAATCGAATGGATGTTATGTCAAATACAGGCTGAGGTGCTGGAAATGGAATTAGTGTGGCTGGAAATGGAATTATCGTGTGTGTGTGTGTAGCCCAGTGTTTTCTAAGGCAGGCCTGCTAAAATGCATGGTAAAGGAAGGCTGGCCCTGTGGTCTCCTCCTGCAGTGTCTGTGATTTATCACCCAGTGCCTCGTTGAGCCTCCCCAAACCCAGGAGGCCATTCAACTCTCCGTCAGCAGGGCCGTTATGTGGTTAACCATCCCTCTTTAAAACAAATCTCATAATGATCTGGTCTCAACCCACTCCAGAGGCTATACCCTGCCTCTGCAAATGGCCCAGGCCTAGCCCCAGCCCCATCCACATCTAGACTTCAGCCATAGCTCCAGACCTTGTCCCAGACATGATTCAAAACATACACAAATATAGTTGAACATAGTCAGCAATTCACATATTCTGATACAGTCCTCACACCCACTCACACAAATGGTATAATGAACCATTTATCTTCTTGACACTGGAAGCCGACAAACAGAAGAATTTAGTGTGTTCTCTGGTCAGTCCCTTTTGTGGGCCACACAGATGACTAGGCAGCTCTCTCGCTCTCGCTCTCTCACTCTCTCTGTCTCTCTCTCTCTCTAACTCTCTCTGTCTCTCTCTTTTTTTTAAATCTTTCTCTCTCTCTCACTCCCTCTATCTAGTTTCTCTCACGTCTTTTGTTCTCTCACCCTCTCTCTCTCTCTATCTATCTTTTTCTCTCTCAGGCTGATAGGGGGAATCTTGGTGAAGGGAAACACAAGGGCTGGCTGAGACTTTTGGGAGAAAGATGAGACCGAGGCACTGAGATGGGGAATGGAGGAATGAGTTTGGAGGCTGTTATGAGAACCTCCCTCAATGTTTCCCAAGCGAGCGCTCCACTGATTCCATTAACCCATTTAACCCCTATAACACTAGACACCGAGGTCACATATAGAGGAATGTAAGGGACAAACACAGCAGGTCAGAAATGCACACAATGATATGTACAACACGTTCATGAAATTGATTACAACACATGAATAACACATTAGTAAAGTTTAAAGTGTAGTTGCATGTGTGTACATGTGTTAGTGTGTGTATGCGTCCGTGCACGTGTGTGTCAATGTGTGTTATAAAGTGAGAGAAGAGAGCAGATCAAGAAGGCTCAGCCAAGGACAACAGGAAGTTCCTGAGGACAGAGGAGCCAGTCATTAATCAGGTGTGATACCTGCACCCTCCACCAGCCCAGCGGCACTGAGCCAAACCAAACACAGCCAGCCCACAGCCCAGGGGGACCAGGATTGGACCGGCCCCAGCGTGAATACACTGGCCTAATTAACTTCCCTGCTGCTAAGTCACCCTCCGTGTTACTGTGGAAGTAATTATAGGGGTGTTGAAATTGTCACTTTTCCTGTTCACTTAAAAAACACATCCATTCACATCTCCAGGAACACTGACCCCTCATAGATAGACATGGAGTCTGACATGCATACCAAGGACCACCTTGTAAATCAATATCCTCATTACTTACCCTTGCTTCAGTCAAATGAAATGTATTTCTCAGTGTAAGATAATGCAAGGTAATGTTTTAACACTTAGGGACTTTTAAACAGACATGGACCATTGAGTCTTGTTAAAATGGTCTCCGTTTGTTGAAGTGAATATCTTCACAGGGTTTTTCTCTGTTTGGTGAGTTAGAATAACAGATTACTCTGCATCGCCAGTGCCTGGGTTCAAGCTGAGCACTGAAGCTGTGCTAATTTGGTTATTTATGAAAGTCAGTGATGCTGACCAGGGAAGCCATGGATACCGGCCTATTTGTGCTTAAAATGTACACCAGGGCCATTATTGTGGTTGGCAACATATTTCATTTTTTTCTGCTCCCCAATTAATCATGACTGTGTCTGAGAGCAGGCTACTAATTCCATACCCATGATGCTCACTCAGACACACAGAGGTAAATCAACTGTGAAGAAGAAGCGTTAGTACTGTAGTCTAAGGACTCATCACCAGTTATTGTGAGCCTATCTTTCCGCCATTTTGTCGGTTTAAAATTGTACTAAACTATACAGAATTGTTTAAAGAAGGTCATACCAAGGATAATTTTGCTGTTTGATTTAGAATTTTAGGACCCCTTGACGTATCAAATGTTTTATTTAATTAAACATTTTATTTGGCCTTACTGCTATTAGCCCATTCAAACGCATTGAATAACAGTTGTTTTTTCTGAAGTGGCCAAGGCTTTCAACTCTGTCAATCACCACATCCTCATCGGCAGACTCAATAGCCTTGGTTTCTCAAATGATTGCCTCGCCTGGTTCACAAACTACTTCTCTGATAGAGTTCAATGTGTCAAATCGGATGGCCTGTTGTCCGGGCCTCTGGTAGTCTCTATGGGTGTGCCACAGGGTTCAATTCTTGGGCCAACTCCTTTCTCTGTATACATCAATGATGTCGCTCTTGCTGCTGGTGAGTCTCTGATCCACCTCTACGCAGACGACACCATTCTGTATACTTCTGGCCCTTCTTTGGACACTGTGTTAACTACTCTCCAGACGAGCTTCAATGCCATACAACCCTCCTTCCGTGGCCTCCAACTGCTCTTAAATACAAGTAAAACTAAATGCATGCTCTTCAACCGATCGCTGCCTGCACCTGCCCGCCTGTCCAGCATCACTACTCTGGACGGTTCTGACTTAGAATATGTGGACAACTACAAATACCTAGGTGTCTGGTTAGACTGTAAACTCTCCTTCCAGACTCACATCAAACATCTCCAATCCAAAGTTAAATCTAGAATTGGCTTCCGATTTCGCAACAAAGCATCTTTCACTCATGCTGCCAAACATACCCTCGTAAAACTGACCATACTACCGATCCTCGACTCCGGCGATGTCATTTACAAAATAGCCTCCAATACCCTACTCATTAATTGGATGCAGTCTATCACAGTGCCATCCGTTTTGTCACCAAAGCCCCATATACTACCCACCACTGCGACCTGTACGCTCTCGTTGGCTGGTCCTCGCTTCATACTCGTCACCAAACCCACTGGCTCCAGGTCATCTACAAGACCCTGCTAGGTAAAGTTCCCCCTTATCTCAGCTCACTGGTCACCATAACAGCACCCACCTGTCGCACGCGCTCCAGCAGGTATATCTCTCTGGTCACCCCCAAAGCCAATTCCTCCTTCGACCGCCTCTCCTTCCAGTTCTCTGCTGCCAATGACTGGAACGAACTACAAAAATCTCTGAAACTGGAAACACTTATCTCCCTCACTAGCTTTAAGCACCAGCTGTCAGAGCAGCTCACAGATTACTGCACCTGTACATAGCCCATCTATAATTTAGCACAAACAGCTACCTCTTCCCCTACTGTATTTATTTATTTTGCTCCTTTGCACCCCATTATTTATATTTCTACTTTGTACTTTCTTCCACTGCAAATCTACCATTCCAGTGTTTTACTTGCTATATTGTATTTACTTCGCCACCATGGCCTTTTTTGCCTTTACCTCCCTTATCTCACCTCATTTGCTCACTTTGTATATAGATTTATTTTTCTACTATATTATTGACTGTAGGTTTGTTTTACTCCATGTATAAAATCAAATCAAATCACATTTATTTATATAGCCCTTCTTACATCAGCTGATATCTCAAAGTGCTGTACAGAAACCCAGCCTAAAACCCCAAACAGCAAGCAATGCAGGTGTAGAAGCACGGTGGCTAGGAAAAACTCAATGGAAAGGCGAAAACCTGGGAAGAAACCTAGAGAGGAACCAGGCTATGAGGGGTGGCCAGTCCTCTTCTGGCTGTGCCGGGTGGAGGTTATAACAGCACATGGCCAAGATGTTCAAATGTTCATAAATGACCAGCATGGTCAAATAATAATAATCATAGTAGTTGTCGAGGGTGCAACAAGTCAGTAACACGAGTAAGTGTCAGTTGGCTTTTTCATAGCCGATCTTTGAGAGTATCTCTACCGCTCCTGCTGTCTCTAGAGAGTTGAAAACAGCAGGTCTGGGACAGGTAGCACGTCCGGTGAACAGGTCAGGGTTCCAGCAGGTCTGGGACAGCAGGTCTGGGACAGGTAGCACGTCCGGTGAACAGGTCAGGGTTCCATAGCTGCAGGCAGAACAGTTGGAACTGGAGCAGCAGCACGGCCAGGTGAACTGGGGACAGCAAGGAGTCATCAAGCCAGGTAGTCCTGAGGCATGGTCATAGGGCTCAGGTCCTCCGAGAGAGAGAAAGAAAGAAAGAGAGAAAGAGAGAATTAGAGAGAGTATTTAAATTCACACAGGACACCGGAAAAGACAAGAGAAATACTCCAGATGTGACAGACTGACCCTAGCCCCCCGACACATAAACTACTGCAGCATAAATATTGGAGTGAGACAGGAGGGGTCAGGAGACACTATGGCCCCATCCGATGAAACCCCCGGACAGGGCCAAACAGGTAGGATATAACCCCACCCACTTTGCCAAAGCACAGCCTCCACACCACTGGAGGGATATCTCCAACCACCAACATACCATCCCGGGACAAGGCCGAGTATAGCCCACAAAGATCTCCGCCACGGCACAACCCAAGGGGGGGCGCCAACCCAGACAGGAAGACCACGTCAGTGACTCAACCCACTCAAGTGACGCACCCCTCCCAGGGACGGCATGGAAGAACACCAGTAAGCCAGTGACTCAGCCCCCGTAATAGGGGTAGAGGCAGAGAATCCCAGTGGAAAGAGGGGAAACCGGCCAGGCAGAGACAGCAAGGGCGGTTCGTTGCGCCAGCCTTTCCGTTCACCTTCATACCCCTGGGCCAGACTACACTTAATCATAGGACCTACTGAAGAGATGTGTCTTCAGTAAAGACTTAAAGGTTGAGACTGAGTCTGCGTCTCTCACATGGGTAGGCAGACTATTTCATAAAAATGGAGCTCTATAGGAGAAAGCCCTGCCTCCAGCTGTTTGCTTAGAAATTCTAGGAACAATTAGGAGGCCCGCGTCTTGTGACCGTAGCGTACGTGTAGGTATGTACGGCAGGACCAAATCGGAAAGATAGGTAGGAGCAAGCCCATGTAATGCTTTGTAGGTTAGCAGTAAAACCTTGAAATCAGCCCTTGCCTTAACAGGAAGCCAGTGTAGGGAGGCTAGCACTGGAGTAATATGATCACATTTTTTGGTTCTAGTCAGGATTCTTAGCAGCCGTATTTAGCACTAACTGAAGTTTATTTAGTGCTTTATCCGGGTAGCTGGGAAGTAGAGCATTGCAGTAGTCCAACCTAGAAGTAACAAAGGGATGGATACATTTTTCTGCGTAATTTTTGGACAGAAAGTTTCTGATTTTTGCAATGTTATGTAGATGGAAAAAAGCTGTCCTTGAAACACTCTGTGTTGTTGTATGTGTCAAACTGCTTTGCTTTATCTTGGCCAGGTCGCAATTGTAAATGAGAACCTGTTCTCAACTTGCCTACCTGGTTAAATAAAGGTTAAAAAAATATATATATATATCAGTGGGGGAAAAGAGTATTTGATCCCCTGCTGATTTTGTACGTTTGCCCACTTACAAAGAAATGATCAGTCTATAATTTTAATGGTAGGTTTATTTGAACAGTGAGAGACAAAACCCTTGTTGGCAATCACAGAGGTCAGACGTTTCTTGTAGTTGGCCACGAGGTTTGCACACATCTCAGGAGGGATTTTGTCCCACTCCTCTTTGCAGATCTTCTCCAAATCATTAAGGTTTCGAGGCTGACGTTTGGCAACTCGAACCTTCAACTCCCTCCACAGATTTTCTATGGGATTAAGGTCTGGAGACTGGCTAGGCCACTCCAGGACCTTAATGTGCTTCTTCTTGAGCCACTCCTTTGTTGCCTTGGCCGTGTGTTTTGGGTCATTGTCATGCTGGAATACCCATCCACGACCCATTTTCAATCCCCTTGCTGAGGGAAGGCGGTTCTCACCCAAGATTTGACAGTACATGGCCCCGTCAAATGATGCGGTGAAGTTCTCCTGTCCCCTTAGCAAAAAAACACCCCCAAAGCATAATGTTTCCACCTCCATGTTTGACGGTGGAGATGGTGTTCTTGGGGTCATAGGCAGCATTCCTCCTCCTCCAAACACGGCGAGTTGAGTTGATGCCAAAGAGCTCCATTTTGGTCTCATCTGACCACAACACTTTCACCAGTTGTCCTCGGAATCATTCAGATGTTCATTGGCAAACTTCAGACGGGCATGTATATGTATTCTTGAGCAGGGGGACCCTGCGGGCGCTGCAGGATTTCAGTCCTTCATGGCGTAATGTGTTACCAATTGTTTTCCTGGTGACTATGGTCCCAGCTGCCTTGAGATCATTGTCAAGATCCTCCCGTGTAGTTCTGGGCTGATTCCTCACCGTTCTCATGATCATTGCAACTCCACGAGGTGAGATCTTGCATGGAGCCCCAGGCCGAGGGAGATTGACAGTTCTTTTGTGTTTCTTCCATTTGCGAATAATCGCACCAAATGTTGTCACCTTCTCACCAAGCTGCTTGGCGATGGTCTTGTAGCCCATTCCAGCCTTGTGTAGGTCTACAATGTTGTCCCTGACATCCTTGGAGAGCTCTTTGGTCTTGGCCATGGTGGAGAGTTTGGAATCTGATTGATTGATTGCTTCTGTGGACAGGTGTCTTTTATACAGGTATCAAGCTGCGGTTAGGAGCACTCCCTTTAAGAGTGTGCTCCTAATCTCAGCTCGTTAGCTGTATAAAAGACACCTGGGAGACAGAATCTTTCTGATTGAGGGCGGATCAAATACTTATTTCCCTCATTAAAATGCAAATCAATTTATAACATTTTTGACATGCGTTTTTCTCAATATTTTTGTTGTTATTCTGTCTCTCACTGTTCAAATAAACCTAACATTAAAATTATAGACTGATCATTTCTTTGTCAGTGGGCAAACATAAAAAATCAGCAGGGGATCAAATACTTTTTCCCCTCACTGTATATATCTGAGAGATATAAGAAAGATCAGGAAACATTTGTACTTTTTTTTTACATGTATTTAACCACTTATTTTTGGTACTTAATAGTCTCCATATATACTTCTATTAATTTTTTCAACTGGTACCTGGGGACCTTCAGATGAGTCTTGTGAGGCCTGTGGGTGTCCTACAGCAACTGTTGGGATGCTACAGACAGAAGTTGGCAGATCGGCTGTACCGACTTCAGACGAGTCCCAAGACGCTTGTGGGGGAGAACACCATCGTATTCGTGAGAGTTTCATCTTTCCATAGAGGGATCATAATTATTTTTTTAGGCCAAACCGTTTGGTTGCTACAGACGATTTTGTGATAAGAGTCACCTTTCACCTCAGATGTGGAAGTGCGACATGGGCAGATGCGGTCGATTGAGATTAATCCAATGCAAAAAACTGATATCTCTAGTTTAAACTGACAGATTTCTATGGGGATTTTTTTATTAAGCTAATTGGATTAGTACAGGGGCGCGGACACCGACCTTAGGGGGTTTAATAAACAGAACTAAGTTGTCATCTACATGTGTGAATAGATACAGTGGGGCAAAAAAGTATTTAGTCAGCCACCAATTGTGCAAGTTCTCCCACTTAAAAAGATGAGAGAGGCCTGTAATTTTCATCATAGGTACACTTCAACTATGACAGACAAAATGAGAAAAAAAATCCAGAAAATCACATTGTAGGATTTTTTATGAATTTATTTGCAAATTATGGTGGGAAATAAGTATTTGGTCAATAACAAAAGTTTATCTCAATACTTTGTTATATACCCTCTGTTGGCAATGACACAGGTCAAACATTTTCTGTAAGTCTTCACAAGGTTTTCACACACTGTTGCTGTTATTTTGGCCCATTCCTCCATGCAGATCTCCTCTAGAGCAGTGATGTTTTGGGTCTGTTGCTGGGCAACACGGACTTTCAACTCCCTCCAAAGATTTTCTATGGTGTTAAGATCTGGAGACTGGCTAGGCCACTCCAGGACCTTGAAATGCTTCTTACGAAGCCACTCCTTCGTTGTGGTGTGTTTGGGATCATTGTCATGCTGAAAGACCCAGCCACGTTTAATCTTCAATGCTTTTGCTGATGGAAGGAGGTTTTCACTCAAAATCTCACGATACATGGCCCCATTCATTCTTTCCTTTACACGGATCAGTTGTCCTGGTCCCTTTGCAGAAAAACAGCCCCAAAGCATGATGTTTCCACCCCCATGCTTCATAGTAGGTATGGTGTTCTTTGGATGCAACTCAGCATTCTTTGTCCTCCAAACACGACGAGTTGAGTTTTTACCAAAAAGTTATATTTTGGTTTCATCTGACCATATGACATTCTCCCAATCCTCTTCTGGATCATCCAAATGCTCTCTAGCAAACTTCAGACGGGCCTGGACATGTACTGGCTTAAGCAGGGGGACACGTCTGGCACTGCAGGATTTGAGTCCCTGGCGGCGTAGTGTGTTACTGATGGTAGGCTTTGTTACTTTGGTCCCCGCTCTCTGCAGGTCATTCACTAGGTCCCCCCGTGTGGTTCTGGGATTTTTGCTCACCGTTCTTGTGATCATTTTGACCCCACGGGGTGAGATCTTGCGTGGAGCCCCAGATCGAAGGAGATTATCAGTGGTCTTGTATGTCTTCCATTTCCTAATAATTGCTCCCACAGTTGATTTCTTCAAACCAAGCTGCTTACCTATTGCAGATTCAGTCGTCCCAGCCTGGTGCAGGTCTACAATTTTGTTTCTGGTGTCCTTTGACAGCTCTTTGGTCTTGGCCATAGTAGAGTTTGGAGTGTGACTGTTTGAGGTTGTGGACAGGTGTCTTTTATACTGATAACAAGTTCAAACAGGTGCCATTAATACAGGTAACGAGTGGAGGACAGAGGAGCCTCTTAAAGAAGAAGTTACAGGTCTGTGAGAGCCAGAAATCTTGCTTGTTTGTAGGTGACCAAATACTTATTTTCCACCATAATTTACAAATAAATTCATTAACAATCCTACAATGTGATTTTCTGGAGAAAAAAATTCTCATTTTGTCTGTCATAGATGACGTGTACCTATGATGAAAATAGCAGGCCTCTCTCATCTTTTTAAGTGGGAGAACTTGCACAATTGGTGGCTGACTAAATACTTTTTTGCCCCACTGTACATGGCCATTGTAGGGGTCTGCTGGCTGTCGAGCTGATTAACTGATGTGTATTAGACAGTTATTGGCTGAACTGTTCATTGAGGGTACATGTCAACTCAAGGTTTACAAGGTAGAGGGCCACCCTCCCCTGGTTGTGATCCATAGTGGGACTGTGCCTGTCTGGGTACCCCCCTGCCCCCAGTGGGGTGACACAGGGGCCACAGGCAGTTTGAGGTGAGGGTAGGGTTTCAGTGTCACACTGGGGTAACTCTCCCTATTGCCCTCGTCCTCATCCCCTGGCCTTCTCCTCCCAGACCAGCTCAGTATCCATGCCCCAGTGCACTCCACGGGTCTCTGTTACCTCGTTACACAGCAGTAAATGTCACCTGAGTTACAAACCCCCCCAGCATCCCCAGACAGCCCTTTATTCACCGCCTTTAGAAGAGCCACCGCTCACATTTCATGTTCGCTCGGTTTATTATGGCCCAAGAACCTTTTCCTCTCCACTTCCTCTCTGTTGGATCACGCCCCTTCAAGTATGAAATGTTCTTGTGTATTCTTGGCCTGTTTCGTCTAGATCTTAATTCATTTCTGTTTTAATGTTGTTTGAGACTTTCTTCATTGCTGTCTGGTCAAAAAGACCTGACACCACAGCCAAATCAAATCAAATGTTATTGGTCAAATCAAATGTTATTGGTCATGGTTAGCAGATGTTATTGTGAGTGTAGCGAAATGCTTATGCTTCTAGATCTGACAGTGTAGCAGTATCTAACAGGTAATATCTAACAAATTCCACAACAAAACTATTATACACAATCTAGTAAAGGAATGGGATGAGAATATTTAAGTATAAAATATATGGATGAGCAGTGACAGAGCGGCTAAGATGCAATAGATAGTAAAGAATAGATAGTGAAGGACACAGTATACGTTATATACATATGAGATGAGTAATGCGAGATATGTAAACATTGTTAAAGTGGCATTACTAAAGTGACTAGTGTTCCATTTATTAAAGTGGCCAATGATATCAAGTCTGTAGGTAGGCAGGAGCCTCTCTGTGCTAGTGGTGGCTGTTTAACAATCTGATGGCCTTGAGATAGTAGCTGTTTTCCATCTCTCTGTCCCAGCTTTGGTGCACCTGTACTGACCTCACCTTCTGGATGGAAGCGGGGTGAAGAGGCAGTGGCTCGGGTGGTTATTGTCCTTGATGATCTTTTTTGCCATCCTGTGACATTGGGTGTTGTAGGTGTCCTAGTTTGCCCCCGGTGATGCGTTGTGCAGACCACACCACCCTCTGGAGAGCCTTACGGTTGTGGGCGATGCAGTTGCCGTACCAGGCGGTGATACAGCCTGACAGGATGCTCTCAATTGTGCACTTGTAAAAGTTAGTAAGGGTTTTCGGTGACAGCTTCCTGAGGTTGAAAAGATGCTGTTGCGCCTTCTTCACCACACTGTCTGTGTGTGTGGACCATTTCAGTTTGTCGGTGATATGTACACCGAGGAACGTAAAACTTTCCACCTTCTCCCCTGCTGTCCTGTCGATGTGGATAGGGGGGTGCTCCACAATTATCTCTTTTGTTTTGGTGACATTGAGTGAGAGGTTATTTTCCTGACACCACACTCCGAGCGCCCTCACCGCCTCCCTGTAGGCTGTCTCGTCGTTGTTGGTAATTAAGCCTACCACTGTTCTGTCATCTGCAAACTTCATGATTGAGTTGGAGGCGTGCATGGCCACGCAGTCGTGGGTGAACAGGGAGGGGCTGAGAATGCATCCTTGTGGGGCCCCAGTGTTGAGGATCAGCGGAGTGGAGATGTTGTTTCCTACCTTAACCACCTGGGGGTGGCCCGTCAGGAAGTGTAGGACCCAGTTGCACAGGGCTGGGTCGAGACCCAGGGCATCAAGCTTAATGATGAGTTTGGAGGGTACTACGGTGTTAAATGCTGAGCTGTAGTCAATGAACAGCATTCTTACATAGGTATTCCTCCTGTCCAGATGGGATAGGGCAGTGTGCAGTGTGATGGTGATTGCATCGTCTGTGGACCTATTGGGGTGGTAAGCAAATTGAAGTGGGTCTAGGGTGACAGGTAGGATGGAGGTGATATGATCCTTGACTAGTCTCTCAAAGCACTTCATGATGACAGAAGTGAGTGCTACGGGGCGATAGTCATTTAGTTCAGTTACCTTAGCTTTCTTGGGAACAGGAACAATGGTGGCCATCTTGAAGCATGTGGGGACAGCAGACCGGGATAGGGATTGATTGACTATGTCCGTAAACACACCAGCCAGCTGGTCTGCGCAGGCTCTGAGGACGCGGCTAGGGATGCCGTCTGGACCGGCAGCCTTACGAGGGTTAACACGTTTCAATGTTTTATTCACGTCGGCCACGGAGAAGGAGAGCCCACAGTCTTTGGTAGCGGGCCGTGTCGGTGGCACTGAATTGTCCTCAAAGCACGAAAATAAGTTGTTCATTTTGTCTGGAAGCATGACGTCGATGTCCGTGACGGGGCTGGTTTATTTTTGTAATCTGTGATTGTCTGTAGACCCTGCCACATACGTCTCGTGTTTGAGCCGTTGAATTGTGACTCCACTTTGTCTCTATACTGACACTTTGCTTGTTTGATTGCCTTACGGAGGGAATAACTACATTGTTTGTATTCAACCATATTTCCAGTCACCTTGCCATGATTAAATGCGGTGGTACGTGCTTTCAGTTTTGCGTTTCTGGTTAGTGAAGGTTTTAATAGTCACAGTGGGTACAACATCTCCTATATACTTCCTGATGAACTCGCTCACCGAGTCAGCGTATACGTCAATGTTATTATCTGAGGCTACCCGGAACATATCCCAGTCCACGTGATCGAAGCAATCTTGAAGTGTGGAATCTGATTGGTCAGACCAGTGCTTCCTGTTTTGGTTTCTACCTATAGGAGGGGAGAAACAAGATGGAGTCATGGACAGATTTGCCAAAAGGAGGGCGGGGGAGGGCCTTGTATGCATCGCGGAAGTTAGAGTAGCAATGGTTGAGCGTGTTACTCGCTCAAGTACAGCAATCGATATGCTGATAGAATTTAGGTAGCCTTGTTCTCAAATTAGCTTTGTTCAAATCCCCAGCTATAATAAATGCAGCCTCAGGATAAATGGTTTCCAGTTTGCATAAAGTCCAGTGAAGTTCCTTGATGACCATCTTGGTATCTGCTTGTGGGAGGATATACACGGCTGTGACGATAACCGAGGAGAGTTCTCTTGGGAGATAATACGGTCGGCATTTGATTGTGAGGAATTCTAGGTCAGGTGAACAATAGGACTTGAGTTCCTGTATGTTGTTAGAATTACACCATGAGTCGTTAATCATGAAACATACACCCTCACCCTTCTTCTTACTGGAGAGATGTTTATTCCTGTTCCGTGAAACAGAGTATGTTACAATCCCAGATACAGAGGTGGGACCAAGTCATTGTTTTACAAGTCCCAAGTAAGTCTCAAGTCTTAGCACTCAAGTCCCAAGTCCCAAGTCAAGTACCAAGTCAAGACAGGCAAGTCCAAGTCAAGTGTCAAGTCAAGTCTCAAGTCCTGAACTTTGAGTTTCGAGTCCTAAACAAGTCATAATGTGCTCTTCACCAAATGTAATGCCATTTCATATTTTTAATGAGTAATAGTTATTATGTTACATTTACGCAAATCATGAATGCTTTTAAAAAATATCTATATTTTTATTACTTTCCAAATAAACATTATATTTCCATGGAAATGTATTTATTTTATTTATTTCACCTTTATTTAACCAGGTAGGCAAGTTGAGAACAAGTTCTCATTTACAATTGTGACCTGGCCAAGATAAAGCAAAGCAGTTCGACAATATACAAAAACACAGAGTTACACATGGAGTAAAACAAACCTACAGTCAATAATACAGTAGAAAAATAAGTCTATATACAATGTGAGCAAATGAGGTGAGATATGAGAGGTAAAGGCAAAAAAGGCCATGGTGGCAAAGTAAATACAATATAGCAAGTAAAACACTGGAATGGTAGATTTGTAGTAGAAGAAAGTGCAAAGTAGAAATAAATAATGGGGTGCAAAGGAGCAAAATAAATAAATACAGTAGGGGAAGAGGTGGTTGTTTGGGCTAAATTATAGATGGGCTATGTACAGGTGCTGCTCTGACAGCTGGTGCTTAAAGCTAGTGAGGGAGATAAGTGTTTCCAGTTTCAGAGATTTTTGTAGTTCGTTCCAGTCATTGGCAGCAGAGAACTGGAAGGAGAGACGGCCAAAGGAGGAATTGGCTTTAGGGGTGACCAGAGAGATATACCTGCTGGAGCGCGTGCTATAGGTGGGTGCTGCTATGGTGACCAGTGAGCGGAGATAAGGGGGGACTTTACCTAGCAGGGTCTTGTAGATGACCTGGAGCCAGTGGGTTTGGCGACGAGTATGAAGCGAGGGCCGGCCAACGAGAGCGTACAGGTCGCAGTGGTGGGTAGTATATGGGGCTTTGGTGACAAAACGGATGGCACTGTGATAGACTCCATCCAGTTTATTGAGTAGGGTATTGGAGGCTATTTTGTAAATTACATCGCCGAAGTCGAGGATCGGTAGGATGGTCAGTTTTACGAGGGTATGTTTGGCAGCATGACTGAAGGATGCTTTGTTGCGAAATCGGAAGCCAATTCTAGATTTAACTTTGGATTGGAGATGTTTGATGTGAGTCTGGAAGGAGAGTTTACAGTCTAACCAGACACCTAGGTATTTGTAGTTGTCCACATATTCTGAGTAAGAACCGTCCAGAGTAGTGATGCTGGACAGGCGGGCAGGTGCAGGCAGCGATCGGTTGAAGAGCATGCATTTAGTTTTACTTGTATTTAGGAGCAGTTGGAGGCCACGGAAGGAGAGTTGTATGGCATTGAAGCTCGTCTGGAGAGTTGTTAACACAGTGTCCAAAGAAGGGCCAGAAGTATACAGAATGGTGTCGTCTGCGTAGAGGTGGATCAGAGACTCACCAGCAACAAGAGCGACATCATTGATGTATACAGAGAAAAGAGTTGGCCCAAGAATTGAACCCTGTGGCACCCCCATAGAGACTGCCAGAGGTCCGGACAACAGGCCCTCCGATTTGACGCACTGAACTCTATCAGAGAAGTAGTTGGTGAACCAGGCAATGCAATCATTTGAGAAACCAAGGCTATTGAGTCTGCCGATGAGGATGTGGTGATTGACAGAGTTGAAAGCCTTGGCCAGGTCAATGAATACGGCAGCACAGTATTGTTTCTTATCGATGGCGGTTACGATATCGTTTAGGACCTTGAGCGTGGCTGAGGTGCACCCATGACCAGCTCTGAAACCAGATTGCATAGCGGAGAAGGTGCGGTGGGATTCGAAATGGACGGTAATCTGTTTGTTGACTTGGCTTTTGAAGACCTTAGAAAGGCAGGGTAGGATGGATATAGGTCTGTAGCAATTTGGGTCAAGAGTGTCCCCTCATTTGAAGAGGGGGATGACAGCAGCTGCTTTCCAATCTATGGGAATCTCAGACGACACGAAAGAGAGGTTGAACAGGCTAGTAATAGGGGTTGCAATAATTTCGGCAGATAATTTTAGAAAGAAAGGGTCCAGATTGTCTAGCCCGGCTGATTTGTAGGGGTCCAGAATTTGCAGCTCTTTCAGAACATCAGCTGAATGGATTTGGGTGAAGGAGAAATGGGGAAGGCTTGGGCGAGTAGCTGTGGGGCTGTTGACTGCAGTAGGGGTAGCCAGGTGGAAAGCATGGCCAGCCATAGAAAAATGCTTATTGAAATACATGGGTAGCCATGAGAAAGACCCCCCCCCCCCCCCAATAGTGATCAACTATTGAGGGTTGCTATGGGGCGCAATCGGGCGATGTAGGCTTGTATACAATCGCCCAACCTTAACACACACACACACACACACACTCTCTGTGTGGTTACAGTAGGCTAACGTATGTCAATGGTTTTAGGAACAGCAGTAACATCAGGCAGGATTTAGGCTACCAACTGCCTAGCCAGTTGTAGCTCATTCTTGGGCGCAATGATCACGTTCCCGCACTGACTGACTGTGTGGAGGCTCATTGATTTAATGTTACGTTAGCCTACATGCTACACTAGTAAAGTTATAAATTATATAGCTGTCGGCTATATTAGCCACGACTTACCGTTCTTTGTGCAGCTTCAAATGTCGAACACAGTTGGAAATTGTTGCGCCTCCGTCTGTAATTTTCTTCCCGCATGTTTTGCAAGTTGCAATCCGTTTTTTGTTGATACAGTGTCATCTTTATATCCGAAAATAATTATTTTGGGTATCATCTTTCCAAGGGCTCCATCTGAATTCACTCCCCGACGTTCCTCTGCACTGCCATGCACAACTGTCACGTCCTGACCAGTAAAGGGGTTATTTGTTGTTATAGTTTGGTCAGGACGTGGCAGGGGGTATTTGTTTTATGTGGTTCTGGGTGTGTTTGTGAATGTGTTCATGTAGAGGGGGTATTTGGTTTATATGGTTCGGGGTGGTTGTGTATGTAGAGGGGTATTTTGATGTATTAGTCCAGGGTTTGGTTATTGTTCTATGTTAGTTTATTTCTATGTTTAGTCTAGTCGTTTGTATTTCTATGTTTAGCTAATTGGTATTGGGGCCTTCAGTTGGAGGCAGCTGTCTATCGTTGCCTCTGATTGAAGGTCCTATAAATAGGAATGTGTTTGTCATGGGATTTTGTGGGAGATTGTTCTTTGTATTGCTGTGTGAGCCTACAAGACTGTTTTGTCGTCCGTTTTTCGTGTTTGTTTTGGATTAATAAAAATTAGCATTCACGTACCCGCTGCGCCTTGGTCCATCTATTACGACGACCGTGACAGAATCTCCCACCAAACACGGACCAAGCAGCGGAGGAGGGAGCAGCAACAGATGGACTGTCGGGAGTCATGGACCTGGGAGGAGATTGAAGCCGGAGTGGGCCCATGGAGGAAGGCGAAAGAGGACCGGGAATGTTACAGGGGAACACGGTTGGCGTTCAAACCGGAGAGGCAGCCCCAATAAAAAAAAATTGGGGGGCACACGGGTAGTTTGGCTGGGTGAGGATTAAGCCCCAAGCCAAATCCCCGTGCTTTTGGTAAGCAACCTTTGGCTGGACAGGTCCCGTGCTTCGGGTTAATGTGTACTGTGGCGAGGCCAAGTATTTTCAGGCCCGTGTGCGCAGTGCCAGCGTCCCGCATTTGCCAGGGGGAATTGGGCACCCAGCCAGTACGGCCAGTGCCAGTCCTGCGCTCGAGACCGCCAATGCACCTCTACGGTCCAGTGTATCCTGCTCCTCGCACTAGCCCTGAGGTGAGTGTCTTCAGTCTGGCACATCCAGTACCAGCACCACGCACCAGGCTTCCAGTGCGTCAGCCCAGTCCAACTCGTCCTGTTCCTGCTCCTCGCACTAGCCCTAAGGTGCGTGTTTCCAGTCTGGCACATCCAGAACCAGCACCACGCACCAGGCTTCCAGTGCGTCAGCCCAGTCCAACTGGTCCTGTTCCTGCTCCCCGCACTAGCCCTGAGGTGCGTGTCCCCAGTCTGGTACCTCCATTACCAGCCCCACACATCAGGCTTCCAGTGCGTCAGCCTCGTCCAGAACTTCTGGCAACAGTGCCTCGTCCAGAACTTCCGGCAACAGTGCCTCGTCCAGAACTTCCGGCAACAGTGCCTCGTCCAGAACTTCCGGCAACAGTGCCTCGTCCAGAGTGTCCGGCAACAGTGCCTCGTCCAGAGTGTCCGGCAACAGTGCCTCGTCCAGAGTGTCCGGAACCAAGAGAGACGGCCCACTGTCCGGAACCAAGAGAGACGGCCCACTGTCCGGAACCAGGAGAGACGGCCCACTGTCCGGAACCAGGAGAGACGGCCCACTGTCCGGAGTTCCCAGAGTCGTCCCACAGTCCGGAGTTCCCAGAGTCGTCCCACAGTTCGGAGTTCCCAGAGTCGTCCCACAGTCCGGAGTTCCCAGAGTCGTCCCGCAGTCCGGAGTTCCCAGAGTCGTCCCGCAGTCCGGAGCTCCCAGAGTCGTCCCGCAGTCCGGAGCTCCCAGAGTCGTCCCGCAGTCCGGAGCTCCCAGAGTCGTCCCGCAGTCCGGAGCTCCCAGAGTCGTCCCGCAGTCCGGAGCTCCCAGAGTCGTCCCGCAGTCCGGAGCTCCCAGAGTCGTCCCGCAGTCCGGAGCTCCCAGAGTCGTCCCGCAGTCCGGAGCTCCCAGAGTCGTCCCACAGTCCGGAGCTCCCAGAGTCATCCCACAGTCCGGAGCTCTCAGAGTCGCCCCACAGTCCGGAGCTCCCAGAGGACAGTCCAGGGTCTGCAGTGAATGGCCTCAGGCAGAGGTATTTAGTGGGGATGGATTGGTCAGGTAGGCCTGAGCCTGAGCCACCTCCACTGTAGGAGGTTTGGGGAGGGGGGGTGTAGCACGGGAGCCGTTGGTGACGGCAGCCACCCTCCCTTCCCTCCCTTTTGTAAGGGGTTTATTTTTGTAGTTTTTTTTTTGTCAGGTGCATCCGGGGTATGCGCCTTTGGGGGGGGTACTGTCACGTCCTGACCAGTAAAGGGGTTATTTGTTCTTATAGTTTGGTCAGGACGTGGCAGGGGGTATTTGTTTTATGTGGTTCTGGGTGTGTTTGTGTATGTGTTCATGTAGAGGGGATATTTGGTTTATATGGTTCGGGGTGGTTGTGTATGTTGAGGGGTATTTTGATTTATTAGTCCAGGGTTTGGTTATTGTTCTATGTTAGTTTATTTCTATGTTCAGTCTAGTCGTTTGTATTTCTATGTTTAGCTAATTGGTGTTGGGGCCTTCAGTCGGAGGCAGCTGTCTATCGTTGCCTCTGATTGAAGGTCCTATAAATAGGAATGTGTTTGTCATGGGAGATTGTTTCTTGTTTTGCTGTATGCCTGACGAGACTGTCTAGTTTGTTTGTTTTTTGTATACGTTGTTTGTGTTTTTCCTTCTTCACTAATAAAAAGAAGATGAGTATACATTTTCCCGCTGCGTTTTGGTCTACACCCTACGACACCAACTTTTTCGCAGCTGGCACAATTTGATTGGCTGCTGTCAAATTCAAACTGTAATCTGTTAAATGAAGAGTTGATGCGCTGCACACTTTTAATAGCATCATATTTTATATTTGGGCTTGGGGAGGGTATCAAGTCAGGTCAAGTCAAAAGGTTCAAGTCCAAGTCAAGTCACGAGTCATTGGTGTTAAAGTCAAAGTCGAGTTGCAAGTCATCATATTTGTGACTCGAGTCTGACTCGAGTCCAAGTGATGTGACTCGAGTCCACACCTCTGCCTGGATATTTCTTTGGAAAGCAACTCTTGCCCTGACTGTGTCGACTTTGTTAACTAGCGAATAATATTCTCGGAAGCGGTGGGTGGTGTGCGCGCATCCAAAGCCTCACTAGAAGACCGCTCCAGCATCCTCTCCTCCGGCGGCGTTGTTTTGGGTCGGCCTCTGGAATCAGTTCAAATGCCCTGGGAGGTGCAGACAAAGGATCCGCTTTGGGAAAGTCGCATTCCTAGACGTTGTGTTGGTAAGTTGACGTCTCTCTGATATCCAATAGTTCTTCCCGGTTAATTGTAATAACAGTTAAGGTTTTCTGGGCTAACAATATAAGAAATAATACATTAAAAAAATTAAAATACTGCACAGTTTCCTAAGGACTAGAAGCTACCATCTCTATCGGCGCCATCTTGAATCACAGCCAGGATTAGTGTCAGCGTGTATGTCAGAGGTTTTTCGCTGAAATCTACATTTAAGCTGACCAATAAGTTTACAGCTATGAAGAGCTTTTATACAGGAAATGGTGTGTTAAGCAAGGCTTAGCACGCATGTGAGAGAGAGCTACAGTAGCAAACAGAGCAGAGGGCTTGGCCAGGTACAGTAGTATGTTGTGACAGCAGCCCACATTAATCCAGGGTTGTAGACCAGGAGACTTGTCACCTAATGTGCTGATGACAACATGATTTATCCCCTCCTCAATGTCCACTCACACACTGCCAGTAGTCCTATACTTCAGCAGAGAAGTCCCTACTTTGTAGGGCCTCACTATTACATCATATTGCACCCTGGCTGTGGAGCTTAAGTTAAGTACAATGCGGGTGCTCACTGTTGTTGTTAAAGCTTCTCCTGGAGCCTTTGCTATTAGTTTCATTACCTTCATCAATCTCTCATGGACTGTAGTAGAAGGGTCAGTGTGGAGAATTCTTCTAAACCTGCCGTATGCCAGGATAAGTGTTCAGTCCAGGGCTAGATACGTAACTTGTTACCAAAGAGAATATGCCAATTTAATCTGTCAGAGCCATAGAGAAGTCTCTTGATAAACTACAGTCGGAAAAGCAGCCTCAGCTCTGCCAGCATGGATCACCCGTCTGCCAATCCGTGGCCCTGAGGATATCTTTATGAAACCCATGGGGTTTTTCTTCCTCCAGGAAAAACTCAACTGGATTCAGTTGATTGCTGTTATTCTTTCTCCATCTTTAAATGTTTTGGGATCATAATAAATTAATTCAAACATGATAAAGTGATCCAAAGTTCACAAATGTATCATTTCATTTCATGTTTCAGACATTAGAAATTGTATTTTTATGATGTACTTACTCTATTCGGTTGTTTGTTATGTTACTAGATGTCAATGAGGTATTCAGATGGTAACTATTTTCCTTGGTAAGCTTATTCTAAACCATTTATCTCACTCTGTTCCCACACATCTGTTCATTGTCACAAATACGTGGTTATACACTGAGCGTACCAAACATTAGGAACACCTTCCTAATTTTGAGTTGCACCCCCTTTTGCCCTTCAGAACATTACAGTTCGTCAGGGCATGGATTCTACAAGGTGTCGAAAGCATTCCACAGGGATGCTGGCCCATTTTGAGTCCAATGCTTTCCACAAAAGTGTTGAGTTGGCGGAATGTCCTTTGGGTGGTGGACCATTCTTGATACACATGGGAAACTGTTGAGAATGAAAATCTCAGCAGCGTTGCAGCTCTTGACACACAGACGCCTGGCACCTCCTATCATACCACATTCAAAGGCACTTAAATCTTTTGTCTTGTCCATTCACCCTTTGAATGGCACATACACAACCCATGTCTCAATTAACTCAAGGCTTGTAAATTCTTCTTTAATAAAAGTCTAAGCCAAGTTCTAAGCTGACATATGGAATTGTTTTAAGGTGGTCATACCATGGATCATTCAGCTATTTGATTTTGAATTTTAGGACCCCTTTAAAAACAAAAATGATTTTATAAAATATTTAATTTGGCCCTACTACTATAGCCCAGAGAAACACATTGAATAACACATTCATAAATGGCAAAAAATACAGTCAAACAGTAAATAATAAGAAACATGATTTTGAAGCGTTTGTTCTATATAAGAAAGCTCAGGAAATATATATATATATACTGTACCAGTCAAAAGTTTGGACACACCTATTCATCCCAGACAAACACCGCTCTAGCTCAGCCACCTTTCACTGCAGATGCGGAAGTGCGACATTTGCATATGTGGTGGATTGAGACGCATCCAATGTAAAATATATCTAGTTTAAACTGAAGGATTTTGATAGGGATTTTTAAATGATGTTATATTATGTGAGTCAATCGACTCTAGGGGCCTGTCTCCTCCCCTTCATCTACACTGATTGAAGTGACATCAATAAGGGATCATCACTTTCACCTGGATTCATCTGGTCTTCTATTTCATGGAAAGTGTTCCTTATGTGTTGTACACAGTGTGTATCCACATGCAAAACAGCAAGGAACACAAAGAGATTAAATTAATCATTTATTTTTAGATTTCTATGCAGATATTGCCTAGATTATTTGTGGGGGATTTTCAACATACTTTTTTCAGGTTAATTGATTACCTTACATATTAACCGGATATTATTACAGTATAAGTCTCACACAAACAGTTTGGTGTGGCAGGCTGAGCAGTAGGGTTTCCCTGCCTGCTCCTTGAATACTCCCTGACTGAGTTTCCTCAAACAAAAAGCACACACAAAGTGCTCAGGGTGGAACTTGCGCTCCATAGCCGAGATGCAGCACCCAGAGATGGGCTCTCCACAGCCCCCACACAGTGTACCCTGGCGGGAGTGGAAGTGCAAAGAGCACAGGGGATGACCATCCAGCTCCAGGAAACAACCATCGGTGAAGGGCTTCAGACAGTCCTGGTTAGAAAGGGATAGAGAGAAGTAGAAAGAGAGAGAGAAAACGTCTTCTATCTAGTTGGAATAGTAGGCCTACTCTTTTTTTGGAGATTGAGGACGATTATGGTAAATGGGTAATGTCAGGACAATGATGTATTGTGGCTGTTGGCTGTTCAAAGCGTATTGTTTGAGTAATGGCAGAAGTTTCTAAGCCGAAGCCATGTGATCTGTGGTGAGAGACTCACTGAGCAGACGAAGCAGTTGGGATGCCAGGTGCCGTTGGCTGCAGTCAGGAAGTTCTCTTTCACAGGCTCTCCGCAGCCAGAGCACTTTGGAGCAAAGAGATGGTAAAAGTCTCTGTGGCAGTACGGCTTCCCGTCCTTCTCCAGAAAACCTATGGCACATTAAAGGACACACACGCAAAGAGAGGAGAGTGTTCTCTGTCACACTGTGGTCTATAATTTATGTTACCATGTAGGGAACTGTAGTGGTTGTAGTGTTATCTGTCAGGCAGATAGATGTGTGCTCCCTCACCTTCAGGCCCAAAGCGCTCCCCACAGTGGGAACAGAAAAAGTGCTCAGGGTGCCAGGTGCAGTCCATCGCTGTCAGGATGTTCTGAGGTCAAAGAGCCCAGCATGCGGTGAGGTAAACCCAACAACAACTTAACAGATCTAGAGAGGTGGTGAGTTGGTTTTGTGCAGCGTTAGATAATGGTGATACTGTCCAATCCAAAGAGAAGGCGTTGTACCTTCAGAATGGGGCCCTTGCAGTAACTACAGCGGGGTGAGAAGAGATGCTGGTAGTCTTTCTCACAGTAGGCCTTCCCCTCCCTCTCAAAGAAGCCAATGGTGCCCAGCTCCGCCGTACACACCACACAAACAAAGTGTTCTGGGTGCCACACCTGGCCCAGGGCTGTGATCATCTGCAGAAAGATAGAAAGAAAAAGTGATACTATATTCCCACTTGGCATAGACATCAACGCAACATCTATTCCACGTTGGTTCAACATAATTTCAATGAAATGAAGTGAAACAACGTTGATTCAACCAGCTTGTGCCCAGTGGGTTGTTTCACATACTGGCAATGGTACTTTTGATTGATCATCTTCGCCTATACTGCTATTTTGAAAGCAGGATTTTGTAAATTGTTTGGCAGCTCAAGCTGTTTACCTTTCCCACAATGACCTTTCCACAAGAAGCACAGTGACCCTTGGCCGTGGTGTGTACACCCATCTTCTCCATATCAGAGCTCAGGCCTCCCAGAAGGTCATCTATGGTGTCTGTTTTTCTCTGTGTTGACGCCTTGTGCTCCAGATCAGAAGTCTTTGGGCTGTTTGTGCTCTCTTCTTTCACTTGTGTGTCATCCATTTCTTTCTTTTCTCCAATCTGTTTCTTTTTGACTGACTTCTGCACAAGTGGTGGTGGGGTTGAGGGAGGAGAAGGGTCTGGCAGCTAAAGATGAGAAAAATCAATGTGTCCACAAAACAGACTTGCATCCATTCATATACATGAATGAAAAATGAAAATGAAATTAATGTTGGTGGGTGGCACTAGTAGCACTAAAGCTTCCAAAATGTGTTTAGCTTGCTTATACTGCCCTCTGCTGTCAGATCAGGTCAACTTCACTGAAAGACAGTCGTCCTCTGTTCATGCTCTGAGCAACAGTGTATTTATTCACTGATAGATGTTTCCTCACCCCCATCTCCAGGTCAAGCAGCAATTCATCCATTATGGAGTCCAGCTCTCTGGAAGCAGAGCGAGGGCTCAGCAGACCGGCCTCCAATGGAGCTGGTAACTCACTGACAAACACACAGAGCAAACCACAGATGAGCACTGGTATAGAGTGGACACTGGACAATTACTTAAATCTGTGGTGATTATGAATCTGAGTCTCAGCTCTATCTGTATGGTCTCACCCAGTGTCATTACGTATGGCTATCTATGGGCTGACATACGAGTGGCTGACCTGTATACATTGGTGCTATCTGGCTCCTTTCCTTTCCTTGGATGGAGACCAACAGAACACACCTTTGGAACCTGCTGGAAATGCCACTTAACACATATGGCTAGAATATACATCCAGTTGAAGTAATTGGACAAAAGACTAAACAACAACTGCTAGAGGTGATTTTATCATTACCTGTCCATATGTGTTGGCTGTATCACGTTCTTTCTTCTGAGGAGCCGACTCTGGACCAGTTGAGTTGAAAGCCAACTCCTCTAGTAAAAAGTCTGTAACAAACACACATACATATATATGATAGGTACTATAATTCAGAAAAGGCATTTCTAACAGAACTCCCCTGAGATAAGCTGCAGTGCCTCATTACGGTCGCCTCTTGCAGATTGCAAGGTGCACCCATTGATCTGCTGTGGTTGCTGCATACATATGCTGCTTCCTGAGGAAGTGGTGGAAGAGATGCTATAGTTACAGACAATCTCTTCACACTAAAAGTGAAACTTTTGAAACTGATGCAAACCTCTATGACTAACAGTGTTGTTCTTAACTCATACATAATCTGTATAAAAGGAACGTTACATATAACTATTAAGTAATTGTGTTAATTTTAAGACATTTTATCCTAAGTTCTTCAGAAGTAAATCATAACTACACTGGTGGAGCACAAATCAATAAAAAAAATCAAAGTAAAAACAAACTGTTCCATTAAAAACACACACTTATATTAATAATAATCGCTATCCACTGGCTTTCTCACAATTTGTTTGGTAGTGGAACGGAATTATGTGAGTGACTTCCGTCAACAACGTCAAGAATCCGTCTGTCTCTCAACAGAGATAACCTTCTGTGATTCACTGTGAATTTACATTGACAATCATATCAACAAAAATATAATTTAAATAGATATGATAGAACACATGACATGTTCAGCGTGACCAATGTAATGCAAGGCAAGCATTAATTCACCACACACCATAAAACATGTTCATGTACACCTCCTGAGCAATTTCATTTTTCCCTTCTAGTTTTATCTATTGCATTTTGTTTTATATTTAATAATCACAACAGAAGCAGAGGAAAGAATACTCACCCAGGTCATCCATGCTTGGAAAATATACTTGTGCACTCTGTGAATGAGCCTACGTGTTGTGCGTGTGTGTGTGCGTGTGTGTGTGCGTGTGTGCGTGTGTGCGTGTGTGTGTGTGTGTGTGTGTGTGTGTTGTGTTGGTTTACTGACAGTTAATTGGCACACATCCTAAAAGGATAATGTCAAAATCAGATGAACTTGTGGATATGACTTTTATATCTCTGCGTGCAGTTTGAAGGAAGTTGCTAACTAGCATTAGGGCAATGACAGGAAGTCTATAAGTATCTATGGAGCACTCAAATCACACATTTTATTTCACCGGAGAAAAGAAACTTCTCACTTGATCCTTAAAGGGATACTTCTGCATTTTGGCAATGGTATACAGGAGTTCATTTGACTCTGGGGAAATAGATAAAGGGCCTAATTGCCAAAATCTTGAATTATCCCTTTAATTAATCAGGTCAAACTGTCATTTTCCTTTGTCTGTTTTTTTTGTTAACTTGAATTTCTCTGAGTGCACTGCTACCTTCCTGAAGACACTGGATACCTTCTAAGATATTTCTACTCATGTTTCTCATGTTTCTCAACATTTCTACTCATATTTCTACTCATGTTCATAATAAAACATGTTAAAGGTCAATTCATGACCTGGTGAGTAGTTAAACAAAGCTCAGGTTGTATGTACATACATGTTTTATCAACCACTATCTTCTAAATGCTGATGATATATGGGTTAAATGGTCAACTATCAATATGAAAGGTGAGAGAGCAGTCCCCTAATCTGAAAATTGAATAGGGAAAGATTCAAAGTTTATTTAACTTTAAGATAGTTGTGCTTAATAATGGTGTAACATAGGTGAATAGATTGTTCCACTTCATAATAGTTCAATATGATAACATAATGGGAAGGTTTTTCAGTAGACATATTTATGACAACATAGATTATTGCATATTGATTACATAATGCCATAAATTGTTGACATCATGACATCCCAATATAATGACATTATTACAGTGTAATTGTGTGATGACATAATGAGTTCATTTTGTGAGCGTCATTACTTTATTATGACATCATAATGCATTTCATATCCATTTATATCAGGGATGGGCAACTTTGATTGGGGTAGGGGCCACAAAAAATCTGAACTCATCATGAGTTGCTCGAGGTCTGCGTACCCACATCCCAGCAGGTAATTCAATTCAAATCAAATCAAACTTTATTTGTCACATGCGCTGAATAAAACAAGTGTAGACCTTACCGTCAAATGCTTACTTTCAAGCCCTTATTAACTAACAGTGCAGTTCATGAAGAGTTAAGAAAATATTTAACAAATAAACTAAAGTAAAAAAATATATAAAAAGTAACACAATAACGAGTTTATATACAGTGGGTACTGGTACCGGTTAGAGGTAATTTGTACATGTAGGTAGGGGTGAAGTGACAATGCATAAATAATAAAAACAGCGAGTAGCAGGCAGTGTCCAAAACAAATGGAGGGGGGTCAATGTAATAGTCCGGTGGCCATTTGATTAATTGTTCAGCAGTCTACTGGCTTGGGGGTAGAAGCTGTTAAGGAGCCTTTTGGTCCTAGACTTGGTGCTCCGGTACGCTTGCCGTGCGGTAGCAGAGAAAACAGTCTATGACTTGGGTGACTGGAGTCTCTGACAATTTTATGGGCTTTCCTCTGACACCGCCTATTATATAGGTCCTGGATTGCAGGAAGCTTGGCCCCAGTGATGTACTGGGCCGTACGCTGTACCCTCTGTAGCGCCTTACGGTCAGATGCCGAGCAGTTGCCATACCAGGCGGTGATGCAACTGGTCAGGCTGCTCTCGATGGTGCAGCTGTAGAACTTTTTGAGGACCTGGGGACCCATGCCAAATCTTTTTTGTATCCTGAGGGGGAAAAGGTTTTGTCATGCCCTCTTCACGACTGTCTTGGTGTGTTTGGACCATGATAGGTTGTTGGTGATGTGGACACCAAGGAACTTGAAACTCTCGACCAGCTCCACTACAGCCCCGTTGATGTTAAGGGGGGCCTGTTCGGCCCGCCTTTTCCTGTAGTCCACGATCAGCTCCTTTGTCTTGCTCCCATTGAGGGAGAGGTCGTTGTCCTGGCACCACACTGACAGTTCTCTGACCTCCTTCCTATAGGCTGTCTCATTGTTGTCGGTGATCAGGCCTACCACTGTTGTGTCATCAGCAAACTTAATGATGGTGTTGGAGTCGTGTTTGGCCATGCAGACGTGGGTGAACAGGGAGTACAGGAGGGGACTAAGTACACACCCCTGATGGGCCCCAGTGTTGAGGATCAGCGTTGCAGATGTGTTGTTGCCTACCCTTACCACCTGGGGGCGGCCCGTCAGGATCCAGGTCTAGAGGGAGGTGTTTAGTCCCAGGGTCCTTAGCTTAGTGATGAGTTTTGTGGGCACTATGGTGTTGAATGCTGAGCTGTAGTCAATTAACAGCATTCCCTTTGTCCAGGTGGGAAAGGGCAGTGTTGAGTGCGATTGAGATTGCGTCATCTGTGGATCTGTTGGGGTGGTATGCGAATTGGAGTGGGTCTAGGGTATCCAGGAGGATGCTGTTGATGTGAGCCATGACCAGCCTTTCAAATCACTTCATGGCTACCGACATGAGTACTACGGGGCGGTAATCATTTAGGCAGGTTACCTTCACTTCCTTGGGCACAGAGACTATGGTGGTCTGCTTGAAACATGTAGGTATTACAGGATCAGTCAGGGAGATGTTGAAAATGTCAGTGAAGACACTTGCTAGTTTGTCCACGCATGCTTTCAGTACACGTCCTGGTAATCCATCTGGCCCCGCGGCTTTGTGAATGTTGACCTGTTTAAAGGTCTTGCTCACATCGGCTACCGACAGCGTTATCACACAGTCATCCAAAACAGCTGGTGCTCTCGTGCATACTTCAGTGTTGCTTGCCTCGAAGAGAGCATGATAACAAGTTTAGATAACTGGCCACAAAACTGGCCGTATTCTACTATTCTAACTCACAACATTAAGTTGAGAACCTGAGTTCTCCCCCCCCCAAAAATGAAATGTTTTATTTTTCACATACACCGGACAGATGCAGTGAAATGTGTTTTACATGGTCAGCCATAGTAGTACACTGCCCGTGGAGCAAATTAGGGGTATTATTCTAGAAATGTGTGTTTTACAGAAGATTAAAATAATCTGTAGCCTACGACAATGTTACATTATGAGATTACAATGTTTCAATACACAAAAAACAAATGTATCATTTCTGAAACTAGGGAACAGTTATAAAACAGATTATCCACTATATTGACCAGATACCCATAGGGCGGCGCACAATTAGCCCAGCGTCGTCCGGGTTAGGTTTTGTCCAGAGAAGGCTGTCATTGTAAATAATAATTTGTTCTTAACTGACTTGCCTAGTTAAATAAAGGTTAAATAAAATAAATACTAATGGCTGCTCTAACAATGAAAATAAATGGCTACGGTCGAGTGGATCAGTTTTGTCAAGTCAGTGACCATCGTTGGTCACCACCTTTCAAAGTGTGTTGCATTATGAGGATTAAAATTATCCGATTTGCGCCTACATGTCGACTGCATGAACTTTACAAAAACCATGTCATCAAAGGTAATGACGTTTTAACTGCAGTTGTCACGACATCCACCGAAGGTGGCTCCCCCTCCTGCTCGGGTGGCGCTCGGCCGTCGTCGTCACCGGCCTACTAGCTGCCACTGATTCCCTTTTGTTTTCCCCCTTTCCGTTATTGTTTGCACCTGTTCTGTTTTGGATTGATTAGCGGGGCTATATTAGCCAGTAGGCCCGTCTGCTCTTTGTGCGGGATTGTTTCTCTGATTGTATTGCTTGTGTACACGCCGACTGTGTTTTGCGCCGACTGTGTTTTGCGCCGACTGTGTTTGTCCCCTGTGTTTGGGGCACTTTGTTTTGTGTGCGCTCAGATTGCTGTTTGGGGTGGCTTGGGTTTTCGCCGTTGGGCTCATTAAAAGCCATGACCCTATATCGCTGCTTCCTGCGTCTGATTCCTCTGCTACAACGCCCAAGCCTTACAGCAGTGGACTGCAAGTTTCTGCAGTTGCTTTTCATCAACTTCATGCTGCAGCCATCGCCTGCATTGTGGGAGACTATTGTCAACCAATCATTTAGGGTGTTTTTGTTTGACCCACACGACCAAAGACGTGACCAAAGACATGACTGAAATAGAAACCAACTTTGCCGCAATTCACGCAAATCGTGTATACAGTAGAAATGTAAACATTTATGAATGTTATAGTTGAGGCTCTCTCACCAATTCATTGTACAATGTACACACATATATGTTAAATTTATGAGTGTGTGTGATATGGGAGTTGGAAACTACATCAGTGTCCGACTTTGCTGTCGCAGATACACCTCCCCCAACTTTCCTCCTCGACTTTCGTCTACAGTCAGTTGCTTTCACCTTACCACTCAACGAGCCCATTTTCTTGAAAAATGTAAGGCAAGGTCAGGTGGGACCATTCTAGCCAATGAGAGGGCAGATATGCGGGTGACCTACAGGCACAACGTTTTCCACTAGATACCACAAACACAAAGTCCAAATTTGCTATCATAAAATTTGCTTTTTGGTCTTCATGTAATGTTAAGGTTAGGCGTAGGGTTAGCAGTGTGGTTAAGGTTAGGGTTAGGTTTCAAATCACATGTTAAGAAAATAAATTGAAGAAATAGGCTAGGTTTATGACTTTGGTAACTATTGACGACCAAGCACAACTCCGATATAAATGGGGGTTTTTCTCAAAGTTTCCGGGATATCACGTGTCCTACTTATATCGGTACACTGGTAATAACCTAGTCATTACGAAACTTATATTCGATCATCAATTAAGCCACACGTAGCAAATAATCCTTTCAATGTTTTGTTAACTACATTCGACATTCACTCATTGACCTCCATACAAAACCCGCTCGCTTAGTGAGCGAAAAAAATCGCCACCTGCTACCGATTTTGGCCCACTTATCCGTCTCGCTTCAACTCTTCCTTTCTGATTATAATGTAACACATTTGCCGTGGTGGTTCATGGGAAGAGAATTTGCCACCTCCCACTTCCTCTGTTCCTGTTTATATTTCTCCCTATTCAATTGTAGTTATTGATAGAGCTTTGAGTAGAGTGATGAATGAAAGGCAGTGTGATTTGTTATAGTTTACCAGTATACCAGTCTTTTAGCGGCAACATCACTCCACAATCGTACAGACAGTAGTCGATTGGAATCTATTACCAGGGTTTGCGTCTTAGATCTTAAAAGGGCAACAGAATCATGGCGGGTGGGACCCCTTAGAATTTACAAGACTGAGTCAACTAAACATAACGAGGTGAGGTGGGCCCCTCTTTTAGAATTAGCAAATGTAAAATAAAACGACACATACATTTACACAGTGATCTTCAAAAATACATTATCACATGAATGTAGTCGTGAGCGTTTCACACATTTCAGTTTACCCTCTCATTCTGAACAGCTCTTCTGTTTTATTAGGTGTCAAAGGATGGGGGAAATAATTTCAGCTGTCATATTTTGACACAAAGACATTTTATGGTATTTCAAAAATGATAATGGCCAGTGTGAAGTTAACATTGAGATATTTAGTAAAACCGCCCTCTTGTTGTCTATACCAAGGCTGATGGAGCAGACCGTGGTGTCGGAGTCTACTCCAGACACCATCAGACAGCAGAGGCGCAGGGAGCTGGATGCTCGGCGGAGTAAGTCTCGTGTGCGTCTGGGGTCATGCCTGCAGAGCTGGGATCAGCTGAAGAACCACCTGGGATTCTCTCTGCACTCTGAGCTCGCCAACTACCTACTGCAGAGGTAAGGCCTCAGACCAGACTGGGCTGGTGGTGGCACTGGTAACAAACAGCACACAATCTTCATGGCTCATCTTTATTACACAACTATAACATTGGAGTAATATGATGTTGGCTATTATTCATTTTGTTACATTTCTTTTCACTCTCTTCTCTTCAGCTATTTTTCTAAAGTGTGTGCCAAATGCTCAGGTAAAGACCTGTTCCCATAACATACAGTTTACAGTTTCATTCATGTGAATATGTATGAACAAAGCCTGTGTTTTTTGAATGATGATGTAAACGTGTGTTTGGTCTTGGTCCACTAGACAAAATGAAAGGGGATACGACTGCCTTGGTGACATCAAGAGAATCTCTGCATCGCCTCGTCCTATTGGTCCACACCCATGGGCAACAGTGCCCCTTCCCACCAACCCTCCAATCTGACACTGCCAGAGAGAAACAGGCAGCTGACACAGAGGGGAGCCAGTCAAAGGGAGAGGCAGTGAAGCAGAGAACAGGCCCAAAGCACTTACCACCTCAGACAGGTGCGAAGGACTGTAGCTCTCCAGAGGAGGGCCTCTCCCCATGTGCTCGGGGGAAGGAAATGAGAGAACCCTCGGATGTGTTAGAGGCAGAACTGTGTCTGCACTATGTCTGTGAGGGAGGGCATCTGCTTTCATGGCAACCTAGTCAGAGTGGCTGTGATGAAGAGAGGGGGGCAGTAGAAAGGGAAGGAGAGATTGTGGAGGGGGATATTACCCCTGCAGGTCCAACTATGTCCAAAGGGAGGAGAGGAGCAAAGGAGCCCAAGAAGGAGAGTGTCACAGGGAGGGGTCGTCTTACTGTGAGGAGGACTAGGGCTCGTGGTGGAGCAAGGTCTGTGGTGACCCAAGAGGAGGCACAGCAGCCAGGAGAGGAGACGATGGACCTGACAACCCTAAACTCTGGAGAGAGCAACTCAAGAGGTTCATTAAGAAATATGAATTTGAATTTCCTGATTAGTTCTGAAATGCCAGTGTTGACTCAACATCACTATGTTGTTTGTTCACATCCAGGAAGTGAGAATGCACAGGAAGGGTCAGTGGCAGGAAGTGACACAATGCCAGCAGAGTCCTTGCAGTCATTGGAGGATTGGTAAAGTTGAATAGTTTCCTTCATGCACAACTCCTTGGATGTATTTGTTGTTCAAATCATAATCAACCCAACCTCATGGTGATCTAAGTTTTCATAGGCGGCTGCCTATGGAATGTAATGATCATGACGATGATAAGGAGCCAGACAACCCAGACAACATCATTGGAGAGAAGGATGTCCCTTCACCCGGCAGGTTTTAATTGCACAGTTTAATCATCTAAGAAGGAAATACATGTGAATGAACATGTTGGAAAAATGTATGAGCACCTTGTTGAACTTCATAGTGATGTAACTGTAGTACACGAGAACCTGAAGGGGGACACAGAGTAAAGCAGTTCAGTCAGAGGTTGCGTTTATACAGGCTGCCCAATTCTAATATTTTTTTCACAAATTTATATTTTTTACCAATCAGATCAGTTCTGATCAGATTTGAAAAAATCTTTGTGATTGGTCAAAAGGGTAATTAGAGGAAAAAATATCAGAATAGGGCTGCCTGTGTAAACGCAGCCAGAGAGAGATACATTAAGTTGGGGACAAGGAGAAGGTGGCTTTTAATGGTATTTTCTCACACTTCCTTAATTTGCCAGATTGGATTATATGATTAATACCATTAAATGTATTTTCAAGTAAAATATTATTGAGATGAAAGTCATGAAAGTCATGAAAGCGAACATGGTTCAAAGAATTCTTATCACCACATGCTGTGCAATAAATGTAATACATTTTCTTTCATTTGGTTTGGATTTTATAGACCGGAGCCAGCCGACAATGTTTCTCAGATTGTCAGCAAAAAGAAAAGGTTTGTGCATTGTCACTTAAAAGTTATTAAGTAGAATACTGTTTATTACTAATTTACAGTGGGGGAAAAAAGTATTTGCTGATTTTGTACATTTGCCCACTGACAAAGAAATGATCAGTCTATAATTTTAATGGTAGGTTTATTTGAACAGTGAGAGACAGAATAACAAAAAAATCCAGAAAAACGCATATCAAAAATGTTATAAAATGATTTGCATTTTAATGAGGGAAATAAGTATTTGACCCCTCTGCAAAACATGACTTAGTACTTGGTGGCAAAACCCTTGTTGGCAATCACAGAGGTCAGACGTTTCTTGTAGTTGGCCACCAGGTTTGCACACATCTCAGGAGGGATTTTGTCCCACTCCTCTTTGCAGATCTTCTCCAAGTCATTAAGGTTTCGAGGCTGACGTTTGGCAACTCGAACCTTCAGATCCCTCCACAGATTTTCTATGGGATTAAGGTCTAGAGACTGGCTAGGCCACTCCAGGACCTTAATGTGCTTCTTCTTGAGCCACTCCTTTGTTGCCTTGGCCGTGTGTTTTGGGTCATTGTCATGCTGGAATACCCATCCACGACCCATTTTCAATGCCCTGGCTGAGGGAAGGAGGTTCTCACCCAAGATTTGACGGTACATGACCCCGTCCATCGTCCCTTTGATGCAGTGAAGTTGTCCTGTCCCCTTAGCAGAAAAACACCCCCAAAGCATAATGTTTCCACCTCCATGTTTGACAGTGGGGATGGTGTTCTTGGGGTCATAGGCAGCATTCCTCCTCCTCCAAACACGGCGAGTTGAGTTGATGTCAAAGACCTCCGTTTTGGTCTCTGAGTCATTCAGATGTTCATTGGCAAACTTCAGATAGGCATGTATATGTATTCTTGAGCAAGGGGACCTTGCGGGCGCTGCAGGATTTCAGTCCTTCATGGCGTAGTGTGTTACCAATTGTTTTCTTGGTGACTATGGTCCCAGCTGCCTTGAGATCATTGACAAGATCCTCCCGTGTAGTTCTGGGCTGATTCCTCACCGTTCTCATGATCATTGCAACTCCACGAGGTGAGATCTTGCATGGAGCCCCAGGCCGAGGGATATTGACAGTTATTTTGTGTTTCTTCCATTTGCGAATAATCGCACCAAATGTTGTCACCTTCTCACCAAGCTGTTTGGCGATGGTCTTGTAGCCCATTCCAGCCTTGTGTAGGTCTACAATGTTGTCCCTGACATCCTTGGAGAGCTCTTTGGTCTTGGCCATGGTGGAGAGTTTGGAATCTGATTGATTGATTGCTTCTGTGGACAGGTGTCTTTTATACAGGTAACAAGCTGCGGTTAGGAGCACTCCCTTTAAGAGTGTGCTCCTAATCTCAGCTCGTTACCTGTATAAAAAACACCTGGGACCCAGAAATCTTTCTGATTGAGAGGTGGTCAAATACTTATTTCCCTCATTAAAATGCAAATCAATTTATAACATTTTTGACATGCGTTTTTCTGGATATTTTTGTTGTTATTCTGTCTCTCACTGTTGAAATAAACCTACCATTAAAATTATAGACTGATCCTTTCTTTGTCAGTGGGCAAACGTACAAAATCAGCAGGGGATCAAATACTTTTTTCCCCCCACTGTATGTATATCTCACTTGTATATTTCCATCTGTTTATTGTCATCCCAATTTAATGTTCCCAGAAAAACAACACCCAAAGCAATCTTGCCTTGTGAGTTTGATGGCTGTGGGAAGATCTTCTCCTCTCGGCAGTACCTCAATGTGAGTTCAGCAGTATAGCTGAAGATGACCACTTACCGATTAAGGTAAAATACACAAAACTCCAATCTATCTCATCTCACACTTAATTCAGCATCATATGAAGTACCAGCACTTCCACCAGAGGACGTTCACCTGCTCTCACACTCCCTGTGGGAAGTCCTTCAACTTCAAGAAGCACCTGAAAGAGCATGAGAAGCTGCACAGCAGTGAGGCTCAACATTTCACTTCTAGGATTCTTTGTTATCATCCTTTGCTTCAGCTCATTATGCTGAAATAATGATTGTCTGAGTAGCTATTTGTAGGGCCCTGTGTTTCTTCAGTCGCAGAGTCAGGAAGAACTCAGGTCCCTAGCATTTTCATATACAGTACAGAGCAACCACAGATGCTCTGAACCTGGTACTGTATGTAATCACTCTCTGGCTTTTGTGTATTGAGACCAGAGGGACTTCATCTGTGAGTTCTGTGCCCGGGCTTTCCGCACCAACAGTCACCTTCTCATCCACCGCCGCATCCACACCGGAGAGAAACCGATACAGTGAGTATTCTCTGTCATAGTGTTTGTCACACATTATAGAGTAGTAACACTATTATTAGGACTTCTACAACGGTTGGCGGTCATCAGCTATCCCTTAGCTCGAAAAGCTATCGGCAGTTTTGTACAGCGCGACTCAGACCGGAGCATACCGGACCTATTTTCTCTCCATATCCCCGGATTTCTACCGCAGGCTCTGGACATTTACAGCTGGATCTTGCAGCTAGCTAGCTGCTACCCGAGTGACTATTGGCTAACGTCGGTCCTGGAGCTAACATCAATTATTCCGGAGCTAGCCAGCTGAAGAGTTCCAACAGCCACTCCTGGGCTACAATCACCTATCCGGACCCGTTTTACTGCCGATGCGGAGCCCCATCGGGCCTTCATGACTGGACTACCGACGTTATCTCCCCGAGGGAGTTATCCAACTGGCCCCTCCGTCGTGACGTAACCTGAACGCCCATCCGCGGCCTGCTAATCGTTCGCTGTCTTATCGGCTGCTATCTGAATAGGTCTATCGGACAATTTTCTTGAGCCACTATAACTATAACTATTTTGCCAATTGGACTGGTCCCCCCTACCACACGGAACCCCACTAATCTACAGAGGGAAACGCACGAGGTGGCTAAAAACAGACCTCACTCCATCTTCTGCCAGCTTGCTACCTATGGCCCTGCTAGCTGTCTGAATCTCACGGGACACTTATGATCACTCGGCTAAGCATGCCTCTCCTTAATGTCAATATGCCTTGTCCATTGCTGTTCTGGTTAGTGTTTATTGGCTTATTTCACTGTAGAGCCTCTAACCCTGCTCATTATACCTTATCCAACCTTTCAGTTCCACCACCCACACATGCTATGACATCTTCTGGTTTCAATGATGTTTCTAGAGACAATATCTCTCTCATCATCACTCAATGCCTAGGTTTACCTCCACTGTATTCACATCCTATCATACCTTTGTCTGTACATTATACATTATACCTATATCTCTGAAACTGGAAACACTTATCTCCCTCACTAGCTTTAAGCACCAGCTGTCAGAGCAGCTCACAGATCACTGCACCTGTACATAGCCCATCTATAATTTAGCCCAAACTACCACCTCTTCCCCTACTGTATTCATTTATTTATTTATTTTGCTCCTTTGCACCCCATTTTCTATTTCTACTTTGCACTTTCTTCCAGTACAAATCTACCATTCCAGTGTTTTACTTGCTATATTGTGTTTACTTTGCCACCATGGGCTTTTTTGCCTTTACCTCCCTTATCTCACCTCATTTGCTCACATTCTATATAGACTTATTTTTCTACTGTATTATTGACTGTATGTTTGTTTTACTCCATGTGTTGTTGTATGTGTTGAACTGCTTTGCTTTATCTTGGCCAGGTCGCAATTGTAAATGAGAACTTGTTCTCAACTTGCCTACCTGGTTAAATAAAGGTGGGGGGAAAAAATAATAATGTTATATGACACTATTTCTGTATATCTGTAGTGATCCTTATGAGTGTTCATCCCTCTCCCTCTCTACCAGGTGTGAGGTATGTGGCTTCACCTGCCGCCAGAAGGCCTCACTCAACTGGCACATGAAGAAGCACAACTCTGAGAGCAGTTACCAGCAGTGATGCCAACTTAGCAATTTTGTTGCTAGATTTAGCAACTTTTCAGAGTACACTGGCAACTTTTTTTTCAAACAGCACCTAGCAACAAATTTAGCTACTTTTAAAAATGTATTTGGAACTTTTAGAAACTTTAGAAAAGTAACTCAAACGCTAAAATGCACACATTTTCCCTCTAAATGACACAAAAACGATTTTCTCTGTCACACACTCAGTCACAACACACGTACCTGGCTGCAAAAGTGCATTATGAGTGACGTCAGCAGCAGGTGCTCAGCTCGTGCACAGCCAGCAGCAGGCCAGCAGCAATTTCAGCAAATTGCAAATCATTGTTGGCTGACTGCAGCAGCAGTAGTATGCGTTCGACGAGACAAACCAAATGAATATAGTTGGTCACAAATGTTTGATCTTGAACAGAACTTACAACATCAATCAACATGTCTCAATCAAAATTGTACAGCCAGAAGTACAGAAAAGAGTGGGAGTCTGTACCTGAATTTAAAGGGTGGCTGAAGCCAGTAATTGGGGATGATTGTCTGGCATACTGTGCGTACTGCAAATCAGATTTGCTTTCAAAAATGTATGACATCAAAAAACATTGTGCTACAGCAAAGCATATAAATAAATCAAAACCGTACAACCCCACAACACAGTCTACATTACCACAGTTGGTTAAAAAAGTGGATAACTGCAAAAGCGCAGAAGCTACTATGGCAATGGCCACTGCAGCGCATTGTTCGCTGCTAGCATGTGACCATTTAGGTATGGCTTGCAAAGCTGCCTTTTCAGATTCTGTGATACCTGTTACCAGCATAAACTACCAAGTGAAGTTCTGCAGCAGTTTGGCACCACAGCAGCATATAGCTTTAAGGCTCCTCTACTGCTGGTTCCAGCTCTGTGACAATGCAGTTGGACAGTGAAGATGAAGAGGATTTCCGCACAGCTGATGGTGGCAGTGCGTGCTACAGTGTGTGCGAAAACAGTGGCAATATCTGGAGGAAACCATTGAGCAGCTAGCCAGCCAAGCAGCACAACAGCCTGGAGAGGGCTGGAGAGAGATGCCTAGCGCATACATCATTATTGGAGTTAAGTTGCTTGTTCAATAAGATAGCATATATACCTTGTTATTAGCCTGTACCTATAATTGTTGAGCAGTTAGGTAGCATGTTAACTAACTACCAATACACTGCTTGAAACTATAATTGTTCAGAATGTGTAGGTTTAGTAGTTAAAAAGAAAATAAATAAAATGTAATAAAATTGTTCAATAATGTGTTGTGTTTAAAAATAAAAATGTGATCATATAAAATGTGTTTATTACTTTTACAAATAAAAATATATGATAATAAACTAACAAATGTCAAATCATATTTTTTGCCGAGATGGCCAGTCAATTTGAGGAACGTTATTGTGTATTCTACGTAATGACGCAGTTTTACGTTATTACGTAATGACGTCATCACGCAATGACATCACAACGTTATTTATCAACTTTTAGCAACATATCGACCTGCCTCGAGCAACTTCCCCTGAAAATGTGTTGGCAACACTAGTTACCAGTTCCCCTGTGAGGTCTGCGGCTGGCGCTTTGAGAAGAGTTACAACCTGACCGCTCACCACCGCAAAAGCCACCCTGACCCTGACTAGACCTTGAGCCTCACCATCACCACCATCCCCAACACTGACTCACCCCCCCACGCCCCTTCCCTGTCCCTGCAGAACAATGACCACACCACCACAGCAACAGATGACTGCTTTATCATTGGCGTGACATGAAACCATGATGCTGTGTTTTGCCCCATGTTTACACCTGTAGACAGTGTATAAATAATGCCCTCTTTGGTCTTTTGTCACCCAAATGTCCAGTAGGTCAGTGGCTCCTATGCAGTCCATGGACAATCTTCATACTGAATACAAGCAGTCTCCCCTTCGTCCCTATGTGTGTTTTTGTTACATGACTCAATATTCTTTGGGGTAAGAACGGTAATGATTGAGAAGACCACCTTTGGATGTTGCTTTTGTATAAATCTATTAGTATGTAGCTTTATTTATGAGGAAAGTACAGTATGTCAAAGGGAAGGAAGGGGGGAAATAAAAAGTTTGTGTTTTACATGTTGTTTTATCATCTTGAATTATCAGACATATTATCTAGGAAATGTTGTTAATATATGACTAAAACCCCTTTAAAGCTAGAATGCCGTCCCTAGGGGGGGTGCATCACTTGAGTGGGTTGAGTCACTGACGTGGTCTTCCTGTCTGGGTTGGCGCCCCCCTTGGGTTATGCCGTGGCGGAGATCTTTGTGGGCTATACTCGGCCTTGTCTCAGGATGGTAAGTTGGTGGTTGAAGATATCCCTCTAGTAGTGTGGGGGAGTGCTTTGGCAAAGTGGGTGGGGTTATATCCTGCCTGTTTGGCCCTGTCCGGGGGTATCATCGGATGGGGCCACAGTGTCTCTTGACCCCTCCTGTCTCAGCCTCCAGTATTTATGCTGCAGTAGTTTATGTGTCGGGGGGCTAGGGTCAGTCTGTTATATCTTGAGTATTTCTCCTGTCTTATCTGGTGTCCCGTGTGAATTTAAGTATGCTCTCTCTAATTCTCTCATTCTCTCTTTCTTTCTCTCTCTCGGAGGACCTGAGCCCTATGACCATGCCTCAGGACTACCTGGCATGATAACTCCTTGCTGTCCCCAGTCCACCTGGCCGTGCTGCTGCTCCAGTTTCAACTGTTCTGCCTGCGGCTATGGAACCCTGACCTGTTCACTGGATGTACTACCTGTTCCAGACCTGCTGTTTTCAACTCTTTAGAGACAGCAGGAGTGGTAGAGATACTCTCAATGGTCGGCTATGAAAAGCCAACTGACATTTACTCTTAAGGTGCTGACTTGTTGCACCCTCGACAACTACTGTGATTATTATTATTTGACCATGCTGGTCATTTACATTGAGGGAAAAAAGTATTTGATCCCCTGCTGATTTTGTACGTTTGCCCACTGACAAAGAAATGGTCAGTCTATAATTTTAATGGTAGGTTTATTTGAACAGTGAGAGACAGAATAACAACAAAAAAATCCTGAAAAACGCATGTAAAAAATTTTATAAATTGATTTGCATTTTAATGAGGGAAATAAGTATTTGACCCCCTCTCAATCAGAAAGATTTCTGGCTCCAGGTGTCTTTTATACAGGTAATGAGCTTAGATTAGGAGCACACTCTTAAAGGGAGTGCTCCTAATCTCAGTTTGTTACCTGTATAAAAGACACCTGTCCGCAGAAGCAATCAATCAATCAGATTCCAAACTCTCCACCGTGGCCAAGACCAAAGAGCTCTCCAAGGATGTCAGGGACAAGATTGTAGACCTACACAAGGCTGGATTGGGCTACAAGACCATCGCCAAGCAGCTTGGTGAGAAGGTGACAACATTTGGTGCGATTATTCGCAAATGGAAGAAACACAAAAGAATTGTCAATCTCCCTCGGCCTGGGGCTCCATGCAAGATCTCACCTCATGGAGTTGCAATGATCATGAGAACGGTGAGGAGTCAGCCCAGAACTACACGGGAGGATCTTGTCAATGATCTCAAGGCAGCTGGGACCATAGTCACCAAGAAAACAATTGGTAACACACTACGCCAATGAACATCTGAATGATTCAGAGGACAACTGGGTGAAAGTGTTGTGGTCAGATGAGACCAAAATGGAGCTCTTTGGCATCAACTCAACTCACTGTGTTTGGTCTTCCCTGTGGCTCAGTTGGTAGAGCATGGTGTTTGCAACGCCAGGGTTGTGGGTTCGATTCCCACTGGAGGCCAGTACGGAGAAAACAAAAAGAAAATAAAACGTATGAAATGAAATGTATGCATTCAGTACTGTAAGTCGCTCTGGATAAGAGTGTCTGCTAAATTACTAAAATGGAGGAGGAATGCTGCCTATGACCCCAAGAACACCATCCCCACTGTCAAACATGGAGGTGGAAACATTATGCTTTGGGGGTGTTTTTCTGCTAAGGGGACAGGACAACTTCACCGCATCAAAGGGACGATAGACGGGGCCATATACCGTCAAATCTTGGGTGAGAACCGCCTTCCCTCAGCAAGGGCATTGAAAATGGGTCGTGGATGGGTATTCCAGCATGACAATGACCCAAAACACACGGCCAAGGCAACAAAGGAGTGGCTGAAGAAGAAGCACATTAAGACCCTGGAGTGGCCTTGCCAGTCTCCAGACCTTAATCCCATAGAAAATCTGTGGAGGGAGCTGAAGGTTCGAGTTGGCAAACGTCAGCCTCGAAACCTTAATGACTTGGAGAAGATCTGCAAAGAGGAGTGGGACAAAATCCCTCCTGAGATGTGTGCAAACCTGGTGGCCAACTACAAGAAACGTCTGACCTCTGTGATTGCCAACAAGGGTTTTGCCACCAAGTACTAAGTCATGTTTTGCAGATGGGTCAAATACTTATTTTCCTCATTAAAAGGCAAATCATTTGATAACATTTTTGACATGCGTTTTTCTGGATTTTTTTGTTGTTATTCTGTCTCTCACTGTTCAAATAAACCTACCATTAAAATTATAGACTGATCATTTCTTTGTCAGTGGGCAAATGTACAAAATCAGCAGGGGATCAAATACTTTTTCCCTCACTGTATGAACATTTGAACATCTTGACCATGTTCTGTTATAATCTCCACCCGGCACAGCCAGAACAGGACTGGCCACCCCTCATAGCCTGGTTCCTCTCTAGGTTTCTTCCTAGGTTTTGGCCTTTCTAGGGAGTTTTTCCTAGCCACCGTGCTTCTACACCTGCATTATTTGCTGTTTGGGGTTTTAGGCTGGGTTTCTGTACAGCACTTTGAGAACAGCTGATGGAAGAAGGGCTATATAAATAAATTTGATTTGATTTCTACATACATTTTTTGATGTATAAATTAATGATATTTACCCATTGGTTCTTGAAGATTATAAATTATAAATGCCTCATGAACTTAGTTGAACTGTCATACTCCATTAGAACCCAAAATATGAGCATGTTATGCTCCAATATTTGTGAACAAATTATATGTAAACAAACACTGTATAGTTTCAAGTTTTATTAGTCTCGTGTACAGAATATGCATGGTATACATCATCCAACTAAATCCTTACCTTAAGGTTCATTCTCTTTCAATGCAACAACTACAACAAATAGTAAAAAATAAGAATACAAACATAAAGTAAATGGCAGAATAGAAGAAACCTTTTAGCTCGCGTGTAATACATAATTTCTGTTAAAATATTTACACAAGTATTGGGGAAGGGGGCCAAGTGTATAGCCTCGAAACATGATTAAAACTATAATTGTGATATCATGGATGGTCAGTCCTTGCACACATAGGTTTCACTTTGAATTGGAGAGTGGTTCTCCAGGACCAACCCTCAGCTCTTTACCAAAACTATTTACTAGAACACAGGCACGGTAACTGCTTTGTTATTGTTTCAATTAAGGATGCCATCTTTAATCTGGCTTTCAATACGTCAGTCTTATTGATTGAAGCCCACATTGGCAAATACAGCCTCAAACTAACAGGTGGGCGTTATCGTTAAAATAAAAAATAAAAAATGTAATCCAATTGGCGCATAGAAATTCTAAAAGTCCTGCCTCCAAATGGTTGCTATGCCTACAACACATTCTTCCCCCTAGGCTTGATTGAAAAGTATGTCAACCAATAGAGACAGAGATGGGTGGGAATTTGCGCGCACACTGAAATCTGCCCAGAGAATTTGTGTCACTGCCCTAGTGCCTACTATCAAATCGCTTTGGGCAGGCTTCACCGTACGGCCGGTGCTGGACAGGTGAATGACTCAGGATGGAAAATGTACTCTAAAGGTTTTCCAGAAAATACATACAGGTAATGATCCATTATTTTGGCTACGTCCTGAAAAATAGCTTGGTTTATAACTAGCACGAGGAACTGCATAATGCCGACTTCAGTAGCATGACAGGAGACAATGTAGAATTCCGTAACGTTAGCAGACAACGAATAACGTTTTTGAGCTGAGCTTGCTGCCAACATCTCTAACTGTAACTCGATTTTGGTGAATGTTATAGTATTACATTATCAGAAATATAGATTATGCTTTACTTGTTTTTTTTGTTAAGTAGTCACTTTAATTGCTAATTACTTTAGAAAAACTGTACTCAGTTTGCAAAGCTGCCAGCTAATGCTTTTGAGAGTAAAAATCAAAAACAATTGATTGGATGCATAATGTATCATTCTAAAGATACTGTAACGTAATTGGACTCTCATGACTCTTCAAATCGAATGTTTTGAAAATATTTATTTTGATCATGAGCCACTTGGCTAAAAGTCACTTCTGACTGGTGTTTGTCAGGTTTTTTAAAACCACGTTTTTATACAATGATACAATCGCTTGTATTCATCTTGGTAAAATCATAGGATATGGGATAGTCCAAGATGTTAACAGCAATGACATCAATGACCTTAGAAAGACTTATCGAATGACCATGATGTTTATAAAAGGTCAAAGATGTTTATAAAAGGTAAAACTGCTCCAGAAATTGCCAGGTTTTCTATTTAACGTTGTATGGAATACCCTATGTAACATTTTGAACATAATGATGATAGTGGAAGTAAAATTCCACATTGACACTTGTTCTCCAATTGCGTTCTAACCTTCTCAAAGTAAAAGTTGTAATGCCATAAGCTCCTATTCAATAGTTGGTTTGAAACCAACCAGGCTATATGAAAATGCTATAGGAGAGGTGTATGAATGCTCATTTGATGTTGTGTTTCTGTATCCAGATTTGCTATTTGCTGTGTGAGAGAGTAGAGAGTCATAGCGGTCTGGGCGTATGGAATGATTTCAGTGGCAACAAAAATTGTATTTGAATTTTATAATTTGTATTAGGATATTGGATTTGAATGTAATATTTGGGAATTGTTAATGCATAAATTGAGTCATTGAATTTATAAATTGAACTTTATATTTCATGATTTGAAACTGAATTGAATGAATATTGCATGTCTCCTGCATGTCACAAGACTGTGTTAGCCCACTGTGTAAGCCCACTGTGTTAGCCTCGTAATTACCAGACTGATTACTATGTGTAGCGAACCATTCATGTAAGCTCGTGGGATCAGGTCGCTCGTGAGGCTATGTGATGAGCAACCTTGGCTGAGAGATGAAGACGTGTTAGTTTAACTGATGGGGTTGTAACCCAGGTCTCCTGTGCACCAGACAATGCAACTTTTCATGTCTCAGACAAGTTACTCATCACACGAGTGTCGTCACCGAACCACCTGTGTTACACTTCACCCCCCTTTGACCTCCTCCCTGAAGAGACCCGTCCAAGTCACAGGACCAATAATCTTATAATGACTACCCATGCCAGAGACTTCAAACCAGCCGTCGGAGTGGGACCAAAAATCAGCCCTGGCATTTATTTGCTTCTTACCCCTTTTTGTAATATCCAATTAGTAGTTATTGTCTTGTCCCATCGTTGCAACTCCCGTACGGACTCTGGAGAGGCGAAGGTCGAGAAGCGTGCGTTCTCCGAAACATGACCAAGCCGCACTGCTTCTTGACACACTGCTCGCTTAACCTGGAAGCCAGCCGCACCAATGTGTCGGAGGAAACACCGTACAGCTGGTGTACCGAAGTCACCATGCATGCGCCCGGCTGCCACAAGGAGTCGCTAGAGCGCGATGCGACAAGGACATCCCAGCCGGCCAAACTCTCCCCTAATCCGGACGACAATTGGTCAGTTGTGTGCCACCTCAGGGGTCTCTCGGTTGCGGCCGGCTGCAATACAGCCCGGGATCGAACCCGGATCTGTAGTGATGCCTCTTGCACTGCGATGCAGTGCCTTAAACCGCTGCGCCACTCAGGAGGCCCATAGCCCTGGCATTTCTAACACACCGGACCATTCTTTTCCGCCAGGCCTCCACACCGACCCATTATTTTCTTCCAGGCCTCCACACCGACCCGTTATTTTCCTCCAGGCCTCCACACCGACCCGTTCTTTTCCTCCAGGCCTCCACAACGACCCGTTCTTTTCCTCCAGGCCTCCACAACGACCCGTTCTTTTCCTCCAGGCCTCCACAACGACCCGTTCTTTTCCTCCAGGCCTCCACAACGACCCGTTCTTTTCCTCCAGGCCTCCACAACGACCCGTTCTTTTCCTCCAGGCCTCCACAACGACCCGTTCTTTTCCTCCAGGCCTCCACAACGACCCGTTCTTTTCCTCCAGGCCTCCACAACGACCCGTTCTTTTCCTCCAGGCCTCCACAACGACCCGTTCTTTTCCTCCAGGCCTCCACAACGACCCGTTCTTTTCCTCCAGGCCTCCACAACGACCCGTTCTTTTCCTCCAGGCCTCCACACTTGCCCATTGTTTCCTTGAGGCCCCCATTATTAGCCAGATAATGATAATTTTGCGCACAAAACAAACTTGTTAGACTAGTTGGGCTAAAAATGGACCAGCGTGTCTTGCATTTCAGGTATGTCGTCCTTTACAATGGTGCCACTGGACTCAGATCTACAGTTGAGCTGGTTCAACCACTGGGGTCGCTGTGGAGTAAGTTAAGGGGGTGAATGTAACACATGCGGATCTGTGAAACTCACTCATCGGCCTGAAGTGTCGCGCCTTGCGCAATTGACGAAGGCCTTTTTCAGTAGCGTGGTGGATTAGAATGCTTAAGGATGGTGGTCAGGTGTGTTTACGAGGCAGAGATCCTGAGTTCGAGTCTTGGTATGAGCTGAATCAGGGGGAAGCTTTACTTGTTAAGCAAGCAGGGGGTTGTCCTTTACATGAACTTCCTGAACTTCTCCCTATAGGCTTTAGCTAAGTGGGCTAACAGAGTCTTGTGACATGCAGGAGACCTGGTAGGAACCCAGTCAGTCACAAGAGCAAAATGAAATAGGGAGTGGAAAGGGTATCATTAGAAGGGCTACGTCAGGGCATTTAAACTATATTCTTATGTGGGTCAAATTTAGTTTTTTGTGACACTGCCTTCTAATGTAGCCTGTAATCATCATAGAGGGGAACAGAAGGCTCCGGAGTCTTAGCTTTCAGGAATGGGGTCATAATAACTCATAGCCAAAACGGTTCAAATGCTAGAGCCAAATAAATTCAACATTGGCTTCAGAATCCACCATAAGTTTCTGTTTACCACAGTCAGCGTTTGATTCTATCTGTTCTCCTCTCCCTTTCCTGGCTGGCAAAGTATCAGCATGTTTGTTGTCTCTGGTTTTGAATCTGAATTTGAAACCTGAATCTGAATGCATCTGAGAAGTTGAATATATGAAACTTTGACCAACTTGAAATGATAGTTTGTGAACTTGATACACAGACAATGAATGCAATATCTACCGTATTGAAACTGAATAGGCCTATATAAATGTTGAATTTGAATATTGAATTGAATTTAAATTGAATTTTAAAGTGAATGCAATATTCAATTAAATTCCAAATCATGAAATGCAAGTTCAAATTATAAATTCAATGATTCAATTTGTCCATTACAAATTTTAAATATGAAATTCTAATTCAATATCCTAATACAAAATAATTCAAATACAATTTCTGTTGGCACTGAAATTGCTCCATATGGGTGGGACTGGGAATGAAGAGATGTGAAATGGAGAGGTTTCAATTAGATGAAGAAATATGTACCAACTTCATGGCCTCTTGCCAGTTTACTTCTTGAGTAGTTAGGTATGTATTTCACTAAGCATTTTATATTTCGTAAAGGAATGTTTATTTATGAGTTGTACTCTGAAAACGCTACCTACCTTTCTGTCTTTGTTCGTTTTTCATTATGGAGATTTCTATCAGCTTTATTTTGACCAGAGGCAGAAATTCACTTGAAAGTCATGGTGGGAAATATGGGTGGGTTGATGTCCGGCTTCTAATCAGGTACCTATTGAAGCCAGTAAAGCATCCCTTTAGTCTGAGAACCTCTGCATCTGAAGCCATAACCATCCAGCTTCTCTGGAGAGGTGAGTTGAGTGCTGCTTGCTGCTGCTGGCCCCAGCAGGTCTCTCAGGCAGCAGCAGGTAGGCCCTTAATGCTGGAGATAACACAGAGCTGAACAGAGGAGGCTTTGCTTTGACCCTCATCGGCCTGTTGATCTGGGGCCAGGCTGGCACCTCAGCAGCCACTCTCTCTACCCGCTGCCATCATCAGGTCCCTGCTAGCTCTCCTCCAAGAACCGAACAGAGACGCATCGCAGCCTTTCAGGGGCTGAGCCGAGGCTAGGTGATGGATGGTGTTGGACTGGGCTGGACTGGGCTATCATTGCGGCAGGCTTCAGATGTGTCTCTGTTCTGTTCTGAGAGCAGCAAGGAGGGAGAGCATAAAGGCAAGGTCAGGGGGAGTAAGAGCCCTACTTTGCATTTAGATTTGAAATGACTGTGTGTGTCTCTGTGTTGTGCTGTTGATTAGCTCAAATTCTGATCATAGCCTTCCTGCAGAGCCGTCCGCCTCAGCCTGCGAGGAAAATACCACATCAATATCGGGGGGCTAACTCTGCTCTTCAATCGGAGCACTCAAATCACACATTTTATGTCACCGGCGAAAAGAAGCCTCTCAATCTATCCTTAAAGGGATACTTCGGGATTTTGGCAAGGAGGCCCTTTGTGTACTTCCCAAGAGTCAGAGTTCATCGGACTCTGGTGAAATAGATATAGGGCCTCATTGCCAAAATTGCCGAAGTATCCCTTTAAGGATTTTCTGTCTTCATGATCTAGCTGGCTCCCTCTCTCTCCCTTCTCAGCTCACCCACACAGTATTGTGCTACTGTATGCTGTATTAATTAATTATGGAGATCCCCTGCCTGTAATGTAGGCTACGGAGCCGCTGGCCGTGGCCTCCCTTTGATCTTGCCAAGCAGGGCAGAGCTGGGAGGCAGGAGGCAGGGCCTGGGCCTGTGCAGCCGCTGGCCATGCTGCTAAGCATAGGGTCTCTAGCAGATGGAGCTCGCTGGCCACCAGTATCCACCATGGGGATGGCTGCTGGCTGCAGGAACAGACCTCACTCTATTCTGGGTTACTGGTCCACTTCAAGCTGTGCTAAGTGGACCAGTGATAACTAAGGGGAGCTCAATATTAGGATTACCAAGTCGGGTCGAAATGTGTCACATGGTGTTGACATGGTGGCTGATGTCAAATCTGTTTAGCGTAATTCTATATAATATGGATGTTGCTGTTTGTGTTGCAGTAGACAAGGAGGAGAGCTCTGATGTTGTTCAGCACCTCATTTTATCAATTATGTTTCTAATCTGGGTCGCCCAAAAGCACATGGTGGCCCAAAATAAAACACTGTGAAGGAGATGAGAGAGCCTTCTTGTGTAGACATTTGGATCTACGTATTATTATTTTTTTCAGGTCTCAATTAGCAGCTGGACTATGCAAATGTATTGGTTTGTGTGTTGTTGTTTTGAATGTTTTGTTACGCCCTTGATGCCTTGTACACAGACATCCATTCATTCTGAATGGACCGCCAGTGCTCACCATGATGTCATGCTCTGCTCAGTGGCGGGTCTGTCTGTGCTGGAAGTGATGCCTGGCAGGCTGGCTCAGTGTCTTAGACTGTCCTGGACCCTATTATATGCTACAGGGGACAACACCACATTCAGCTCCAATGGAAGGGCATGGAGGAGAGCATACTTTGGTTCTGCCTGATGATTCTGCTGCTGCCTGGGTAGAGGAGGGAGAGAGCATTTTACACAAGCAGAGGTTTGTTCATGTGTGTGCAGCTTGATGGTGTTCTAGTAATGATGTCAGAATTGATGCAGCAACACCACATTACATCAAGCTAGTGAATAGGGCAATGAATGATTGCATGTAGGCTACATCCTACCATACCCTTGTCTGTACATTATGCTTTGAATCTATTCTACCGTGCCCAGAAATCTGCTCCTTTTACTCTGTTCCAAACGCACTAGACGACCAGTTCTCATAGCCTTTAGCCGTACCCTTACCCTACTCCTCCTCTGTTCCTCTGGTGATGTAGAAGTTAACCCAGGCCCTGCAGCGCCTAGCTCCACTCCCATTCCCCAGGCGCGCTCATTTGTCGACTTCTGTAACCGTAAAAGCCTTGGTTTCATGCATGTTAACATCAGAAGCCTCCTCCCTAAGTTTGTTTTATTCACTGCTTTAGTACACTCCACCAACCCGGATGGCCTAGCCGTGTCTGAAGCCTGGCTTAGGAAGGCCACCAAAAGTCCTGAAATTTCCATCCCTAACTATAACATTTTCCGACAAGATAGAACTGCCAAAAGGGGCGGAGTTGCAATCTACTGCAGAGAGAGCCTGCAGAGCTCTGTCATACTATCCAGGTCAGTGCCCAAACAATTCAAGCTTCTACTTTTAAAAATCCACCTTTCCGGAAACAAGTCTCTCACCGTTGCCACTTGTTATAGACCTCCTTCAGCCCCCAGCTGTGCCCTGGACACCATATGTGAATTGATTGCCACCCATCGATCTTCAGAGTTCGTGCTGTTAGGTGACCTAAACTGGGACATGCTTAACACCCCGGCCGTCCTACAATCTAAGCTAGATGCTCTCAATCTCACACAAATTATCAAGGAACCTACCAGGTACAACCCTAAATCCATAACCATGTTCACCCTCTTAGATATCATCCTGACCAACTTGCCCTCTAAATACGATCATTGCCTGCGTGCGTAATGGGTCCGCGGTCAAACGACCACCCCTAATCACTGTCAAACGCTCCCTAAAACACTTTAGCGAGCAGGCCTTTCTAATCGACCTGGCCCGGGTATCCTGGAAGGATATTGACCTCATCCCGTCAGTAGAGGATGCCTGGTTGCTCTTTTAAAAGTGCTTTCCTCTCCATCTTAAATAAGCATACCCCATTCAAAAAATGTAGAACTAAGAACAGATATAGCCCTTGGTTCACCCCAGACTTGCCTGCCCTTGACCAGCACAAAAACATCCTGTGGGGTTCTGCATTAGCATCGAATAGCCCCTGCGATATGCAACTTTTCAGGGAAGTCAGGAACCAATACACTCAGTCAGTTAGGAAAGCTAAGGCTAGCTTTTTCAAACAGAAATTTGCATCCTGAAGCACTAATTCCAAAAAGTTTTGGGACACTGTAAAGTCCATGGAGAATAAGAGCACCTCCTCCCAGCTGCCCACTGTACTGAGGGTAGGAAACATTGTCACCACCGATAAAACTACGATAATTGATCATTTCAATAAGCATTTTTCTACGGCTGGCCATGCTTTCCACCTGGCTACCCCTACCCCGGCCAACATCTCAGCACCCCCTGCAGCAACTTGCCCAAGCCCCCTTGCTTCTCCTTCACCTAAATCCAGACAATCTGGACCCTCTCTTTCTAAAATTATCCCCTAAAATTGTTGCAACCCCTATTACTAGCTTATTCAAGCTCTCTTTCATATCGTCTGAGATCCCCAAAAATTGAAAAGCTGCTGCGGTCATCCCCCTCTTCAAAGGGGGAGACACTCTAGACCAATACTGTTACAGACCTATATCCATCTTGCCCTGCCTTTCTAAAATCTTCAAAAGCCAAGTTAACAAACAGATCACCGACCATTTCGAATCCCACCGTAACTTCTCCACTATGCAATCTGGTTTCCGAGCTGGTCATGGGTGCACTTCAGCCATGCTCAAGGTCCTAAACGAAATCATAACCGCCGTCGATAAAAGAAAGTACTGTGCAGCCGTCTTCATCGACCTGGTCAAGGCTTTCGACTCTGTCAATCACCGCATTCTTATCGGCAGACTCAATAGCCTTGGCTTCTCAAATGACTGCCTCGCCTGGTTCACCAACTACTTCTCTGATAGAGTTCAGTGTGTCAAATCAGAGGGCCTGTTGTCCGGACCTCTGGCAATCTCTATGGGGGTGCCACAGGGTTCAATTCTTGGGCTGACTCTTTTCTCTGTATACATCAATGATGCCACTCTTGCTGCCTGTGATTCTCTGATCCACCTCTACCCAGATGACACCATTCTTTGGACACTGTGCTAACAAACCTCCAAACGAGCTTCAATGCCATACAACACTCCTTCTGAGGCCTTCAACTGCTTTTAAATGCAAGTAAAACTAAGTGCATGCTCTTCAACCAATTGCTGCCCATACCCTCCCGCCTGACTAGCATCACTACTCTGGACAGTTCTGACTTAGAATATGTGGACAACTACAAATACCTAGGTGTCTGGTTAGACTGTAAACTCTCCTTCCAGACTCACATGAAGCAGCATACCATCCTGCATCCCACTGCTGGCTTGCTTCTGAAGCTAAGCAGGGTTGGTCCTGGTCAGTCCCTGGATGGGAGACCAGATGCTGCTGGAAGTGGTGTTGGAGGGCCAGTAGGAGGCACTCTGTCCTCTGGTCTAAACAATATCCCAATGCCCCAGGGACACTGCCCTGTGTAGGGTGCCTTCTTTTGGATGGGACGTTAAACGGGTGTCCTGACTCTCTGAGGTGATTAAAGATCCCATTGCACTTATTGTAAGAGTAGGGGTGTTAACCCTGGTGTCCTGGCTAAATTCCCAATACCACCATGGCCATCTAATCATCCCCAGCTTACAATTGGCTCATTCATCCCCCTCCTCTCCCCTGAAATTATTCCCCAGGTCGTTGCTGTAAATGAGAATATGTTCTCAGTCAACTTACCTGGTAAAATAAAAAAAAATCTCCAATCCAAAATTACATCTAGAATCGGCTTCCTATTTCACAACAAAGCCTCCTTCACTCATGCTGCCAAACATACCCTCGTAAAACTGACTATCCTACCGATCCTTGACTTCGGTGATGTCATTTACAAAATAGCCTCCAACACTCTACTCAGCAAACTGGATGTAGTCTATCACAGTGCCATCCATTTTGTCACCAAAGTCCCATATACTACCCACCACTGTGACCTGTATGCTATCATTGGCTGGCCCTCACTACATATTCATCGCCTAACCCACTGGCTCCAGGTCATCTATAAGTCTGCTAGGTAAAGCCCCGCCTTATCTTAGCTCACTGGTCACCATAGCAACACCCACCCGTAGCACGCGCTCCAGCAGGTATATTTCACTGGTCATCCCCAAAGCCAACACTTCCATTGGCCGCCTTTCCTTCCAGTTCTCTGCTGCCAATGACTGGAACAAATTGCAAAAATCACTGAAGCTGGAGTCATATCTCCCTCTCTAACTTTAAGCATCAGCTGTCAGAGCAGTTTACCGATCACTGTACCTGTACACAGCCAATCTGTAAATAGCACACCCAACTACCTCCTCCCCATATTGTTACTTACCCTCCTGCTCTTTTTCACCCCAGTATCTCTACTCTCTACTTACACATCATCATCTGCACATCTGTCATTCCAGTGTTAATGCTAAATTGTAATTATTTTCGTCCATGGCCTATTTATTGACTTAACTTCCTACTCTTCTACATTTGCACACACTGTACATAGATTTTTCTGTTGTGTTATTGACTGTACGTTTGTTTATTCCATGTGTAACTCTGTGTTGTTGTTTTTGTTACACTGCTTTGCTTTATCTTGGCCAGGTCGCCGTTGTAAATGAGAACTTGTTCTCAACTGGCCTACCTGGTTAAATAAAGGTGAAATAAAAAATATTAAAAATAAAATGTAATTGCAATTCTGGTTAACAATTGTGCTGAGACTGTTCAGCAGAACATAGGCGTTCGTCCATATCACGGCCAGCTCTCTAATGGGTAGTGCTCTGCCCACTGTGCCCAGGTGTGGCAGTCACTGTGGTGACTCACAATGGCTCTGGAAGCATTGTCATTGGCAGGGAGGGTAGTGGGCACTGCAAAATGGTCTGACAGAATTACCTCTGCTCCTCTCCCTGCCACGTCAGGTTTGATGAAGGACAGTGTGACAGACTGTAGCTACAGGAGCTACTCTCCCTGTCGCTGTCCTTGGAAAACACCTACAGTTACGAAAGTTTGGCGAGACACGTTATAGATGTGTTAGACCTCAGAGAGAGGATTTATCTAAAGGTCACTGCTATCATCACATGCATTTTAGAGCTCTACTGCTGTATCTCTGTTATTTAGTGTAGGAGAGTGTGTTGATTGGTGGTTGCTCTCTCTTCAGTTCTCTTCCATTTCTCTTGTTCACCTGTTCGCAGTTTGTTCTCTGTCAAAACCTTAGGCCTCTCTGTTCTCTTACTTTTCCCTTGTTTCATCCTCCACCTACCCACTCTGTCTTTCTCTTCTTGACTTCCTCTGCTGCCAGTGACACATGGGACCGTTAAGACCCTAGCAGACCGTCTTCACTAGATTCTTGGATGTATCATTACTTTTACCCATTTTCTCTCTTCTCCAAGATGGAGGAGGTAGATCTCTGGCGTTGCCATTTGTCAATGAAGATGGCTGTGGGAGTAAGTCAATTCCCTCCCAGCCTCATGCCCTAACAGAGATGAGCTGAAAGAGGGTGGTGTGGGGATATAAGGACCATGCAGGAGCCTCTGCTGAACTGTCAACCCAGAGAGAAGAATCTGCCAGTAGCCCCACTCCAATGACCTCCATCACAGTGAAAAGAGAGGGAGGCTGAATATGGGTGGAGAGATAGATGCCAGTTATTTACTGGCAAAACAAGAGGAAGGGACAGTTGGTGGGGGGGACTGGAAATGCCTTTTTTTATAAGCCCTAGTTTTTCATGGCAGGTCATCTAGACTAGAGCCTGGGCTCTGTGCTGATATGGCTTCTTCTCTACTGCTGTATGCTGGTGATAGCCTAGCGCAGCCCTGGCTGTGGTCCTAGACTAAACCACCACTAGCCACACTCTCACAATCAGCAGAGGAGCCGGCAGAAGCCCAGCCCAGTCCAAGGTGGAGGTAGCACGACACATTACTGTATAAACTCACTAATACTGAGCTGTAAAGACACCGAAAGGAACGAACGTTAGGCCTACTGGACATATGCTAGGCTGGCTAGCCTATTATTGTGTCCAGTCAAGTGTATCCTTTTTTTAATGTGCTTTTTAAAATCATATTCCATATCAATCCACCCACATCATCTGTTGAGGCTCTTGGCTGTGGAGAATGCCTCACACTATCTCTCTGACCCTCTGTGAGTCTCAGTGACTCAGCGTGTACCAGATGGTTCCACCACAGCAACTACCACAGCAGCCCACCATGATCCGCTTCAACCTCAGTTCTTTTGGAATATTAATTAACCAGAGGAATCCCAATGCACAACACTGTTGTAGTCTTTGTTTACCTCTGAGTAGAGGTGTGATTTCTGTAAAGGTCAGGTTGAATCCTGATCAAGTTAGCTGAATGTCATCTATTCTAGCCACTCATCCGTCTCTCCTCAGCAGCCCTGTGTGAAGCCTGGCACGCGATGCTTGTCCCTCACCACCACCAGCCTGAGATCCCTCTGTCTTACTGATTCCACCACTGCCATGTCTCCTCTTCTCTATCACCCTGGGTCTGTGTTGCGTAGAACTTTTACATTTTAGTCATTTAGCAGACGCTCTTATCCAGAGCGACTTACAGTAGTGAATGCATACTTTTCATTAAAAAAAAATCCCGTACTGGTCCCCCGTGGGAATCGAACCCACAACCCTGGCGTTGCAAACACCATGCTCTACCAACTGAGCCACACGGGACCGAGCAGAGTGGGAACTTGGTAGCTGGCTACGGCGTCTCACTTTCAGCCCTGAGCCACGCTGCCAAACGACTCCAAGCACTGAGTTAATTAACGGGGTGTGAGAGGGGAGGTGTGTGTGTGTGTGTGTGTGAGAAAGAGAGCGCTTTTCGTGTGTGTTTCCCTGTTGAACACAAGGTCGCTCTGCCTGAGCTAAGGCCAGCCGCTCCTCTCGCAAAGATAAAGCCCTCTCTCCTCTCAGCAGAATACTAGGAACCCACAGCCAGGCCTGCCCTGGGGAAACGCTGGGACTGCAGGGTCACCACACACACACACACACACACACTCGTACGCGCTCACACTCATTCACCTTTGCTATGTGCTTGGAAGCTCTTCCGGCTACTATTCTTCATGATGAGCAGATAGCTAGGAGCTACTTGAGCAGGAATGAAATCCCCCACAGCAGTGTGGGAGGGTGGAGAAACGCTATAGGGGGTCAGAGGGTGTATGTGCAGCTGTTGCTATGTTTCCTCCTGCCTCCCATAATCCCTTCCCATAGAAGCCCATAGTCGCAATTCTCACTTCACAGTCAGAGAAGAGACCATGGTTCCTGTTGATTCATTGTGTTGTGGAGGCTCTTTGTGTGTGACCTTACCTTAGTATACCTTCTGGAGGTGACTCTGGGGGATGGTATTAGAGATGTGGCTATTGGCTAGAGACCCGTAGCCTCTCAGCTCTCTACTGCACACACAGACAGAGTGAGTGATCACACTGTAGAGATCTTTATTCATCTTGATAAGGCACACTCTCCTTGGTGGCTTTGTCAGAGCTCTCTCTCACTCTCTCTCTTCTCACTCTCTCTTCTCTCGCTATCTCTTCCCTCGCTCGCTCTCTCCCTCTTCCCTCGCTCGCTCTCTCCCTCTTCCCTCCTTCCTCGCTCTCTCTCTCTTCCCTCGCTCGCTCTCTCCCTCTTCCCTCCTTCCTCGCTCTCTCTCTCTTCCCTCGCGCTCTCTCTCTCTTCCCTCGCGCTCTCTCTCTCTTCCCTCGCGCTCTCTCTCTTCCCTTGCTCTCTCTCTTCCCTCTCCTCCCTGTTCTATCTCTTTGAAGTGAACTGTTAAACCCTGGCTGTCCCCTCAGGACACTGGTCTTCATTAAACTAAATGTGTCTATTGTTGCCTTGCCTACACCAGCTTGTTTTTAATAAGACTGCAACAGAAGTTTCTACTTTATTCTTTATACACTACAGTGTCTCTGTGTCTGTTTTGGGCCTGAGAGGAGGCTTTTCACCTAGCCCAAGTTATTGTTACAGTGTCTGTACAAGGGGAGATTCAGCCCACAGCTAGAGATCAATAACAATTCAGCACAGGGAAAACAACAATTCATTTGTAGAGTTGTCTCATTATTGGTGTGAATGTTGGTTCAGTGCCACCAGCTGACTCTGGTCACTGATACAGAGGAGAGCTGAGTGCTGTATCCTCGTTTCTGTCCTGTCTCTAACGCTTTCCTCCCTCTCACGTAATTACAGATCCCTATAAAACTCTCTGAGTGAAGATGGCTTTCTTCAAGAACAACTTCTGGGTGAGTCTATTTGGTATATTATATTCTATGAGGATCATTGGCAGCTCAACATGGAGAGGTGAAAATCAGCAGTCAGAGGGAGGGTTATGTAACCATTAGACATTGTTTTATTTTATTTGGCCATTATGCATGCAAACGTTAGACCCTTTTACCGCTCATTTCTATACAGATTGCAGAAGCTAATAAAAACCCAAACACTCACAAATTGTATGTGACCGAAGCAATAATAGGCCTGCCTTTTACAGTTAAGTATAATGATGAACAACTTTTGTACAGCATTATATATTTAAAAAAAAACAATTTAACTAGGCAAGTCAGTTAAGAACAAATTCTTATCCACAACTACCAAAAGGCTAAAGGCCTCCTGCGGGGACGGGGGCCTGGGATAAAAAAAAAACATCACAACAAGAGAGACAACAAGGGAACACATATATACTTAAAGGGGACAAATACATGTAGGCTGGCAGAACAATTCCAGGCTATTCCCCTGAATCACATATGAGTCATGACACCTTACTTTCTCAGTAATTCATCTGTGAATGATACTGAACCACCACCATGATGCACATGTTGCACTCTACCAGTCTCCTGAGTGATCTCTCTCTCGCTTTCTCTCTCTCTCTCTCTCACTTTCTCTCTCTCTCGCTTTCTCTCTCTCTCTCTCTCGCTTTCTCTCTCTCTCGCTTTCTCTCTCGCTCTCTCGCTCTCTTGCTTTCTCTCTCTCGCTTTCTTTTTCTCGCTTTCTCTCTCTCGCTTTCGCTTTCTCTTTCTCTCTCGCTTTCCCCTTTCTCTCACTTTCTCTTTCTCTCTCTCTCGCTTTCTCTTTCTCTCTCTCTCGCTTTCTCTCTCTCTCGCTTTCTCTTTCTCTCTCTCTCTCGCTTTCTCTCTCTCTCGCTTTCTCTTTCAATTCAATTCGCTTTATTGGCATGATGTAACAATGTACATATTGCCAAAGCTTATTTTGGATATTTACAATATAAAAATAAATAAAAATGAGAATCAAAATTGTCAATGGGACAACAGTAACAACAATAACCAAGGGTCAGAATAACCATACATTCAACAATAACAATAAGCATACAGTAGAGGACATGTGCAGGTTGATTGGTCTGTCAGACACTGTCCCTCAACTTATGGCAGGCAGCAGTGTAGTGCGCTGCCAACCCACAGCTCTCTGCGTCCTCCCCCAGGGTTTCACATTTGGGGAAATGACACACTCTAATTGTTTTATATTTTTGACATTTTGTCAGGAAATGCAGCTCTGTCTCAGGTTCTGCTGTGGTGCAGTGGTTGCACAGCCTTTCCTCTACAGGGAGACAGGTTTTCCTGTGTCTACCCTTCTCAATGACAAGGCTGTGCTCACTGAGCCTGTACTTTGTCAAGGTTTTTCTAAGGTTTTGATCAGTAACCATGGTCAAATATTTAGCCATGGTGTACTGTCGATTTAGGGCCAGATAGCGCTGCATTTTGCTTTGTGTTTGTGCTTGTGTTTCCCAATAAGCAATGTAGTTTTGTTTTGACTGTGTTGTAATTTGGTTTATTCTGATTGATTGGATGTTCTGGTCCTGAGGCTTCAGTGTGTTAGTAGAACAGGTTTGTGAACTCAGTCCCAGGACCAGCTGGATGAGAGGACTCTTTTCTTTGCTCAGCTCTTGGCATTGCAGGGCTTGGTAATGATATGAGAGGGGGTCACTGTATTTTAGATGTTTCCAAAACTGAATTGCTCTTTTTTGAGTTTTTATTATTAGTGGATATTGGCCTAATTCTGCCCTGCATGCATTGTTTGTAGTTTTCCTCTGGACACGTAGGAGAATCTTACAGAACTCTGCATGTAGGGTTTCAATGGGGTGTTTGTCCCATTTGATGAAATCTTGTTTTGCAGGTGGACCCCACACCTCGCTGCCATAAAGTGCAATTGGTTCAATGACATATTCAATTCGTTTTAGCCAAATTTGAATAGGTATTTCAATTTGAATTAGCTTTTTAATGGTGTAGAATGCCCTGTGTGTTTTCTCTCTCAGTTCATTCACTGCCTCATTAAGGTGTCCAGTTGAGCTTATTTTTAAATCTAAGTAATTGTAGTGTGTACAGTACTCTATATATTTTGTACCAATTGAGAACTTTGGTCTAATTCCATGAGATCTGGATCTTCTCTGGAAAATCATTATTTTAGTATTTTTGGGGTTTACTGCCAGGGCCCAGGTCTAGCAGTACTGCTCTAGCAGGTCCAGGCTCTGCTGTAGGCCATGTGCTGTGGGTGACAGAAGGCATAGGTCATCTGCGAAGAGTAGGCATTTCACTTCTGAATTGTGGAGACTAACACCAGGGGCTGAGGATTTTTCTAGAATAGTGGCCAATTCGTTAATGTAAATATTGAAGAGTGCAGGGCTCAGATTGCAACCCTGACGAAGGCCCCGCCCCTGGTTAAAGAATTCTGTTCTTTTCTTACCAATTTTAATGCTGCATGTATTGCCAGTATACATTGATTTAATTATGCCATATGTTTTACCCCCTACACCACTTTCAATAACTTTGTAGAACAGTCCTGTATGCCAAATAGAATCAAATGCTTTTTGGAAGTCGATAAAGCAAGCATATATTTTGGTATTATTTTGGTGGACATGTTTATCTATCAGGGTGTCTAAGGTGTAAATATGATCAGTTGTGCGATGTTTTGGTATAAATCCAATTTGGCTTTTACTCAAGACATTGTGCTTATTAAGGAAGTTTAGAACTCTTACATTGATGATACTACAGAAAACCTTCCCCAGGTTACTGTTCACACAAATGCCTCTGTAATTGTTAGGGTCAAATTTGTCTCCGTTCTTAAAGATTGGGGTTATGAGTCCTTGATTCCAGATGTCAGGGAAATAGCCTACACTCAGGATCAAATTAAACAGTTTTAATATAGCCAATTGAAATTTTGCACTAGTAAGTTTGAGCATCTCATTTAGGATGCCATCAGGTCCGCATGCTTTTTAAAATTTGAATTAAACTCTCTCTCTCTCTCGCTTTCTCTCGCTTTCTCTCTCTCGCTTTCTCTCTCTCTCTCGCTTTCTCTCGCTTTCTCTCTCTCTCTCGCTTTCTCTCTCTCTCTCGCTTTCTCTCTCTCTCTCGCTTTCTCTCGCTTTCTCTCGCTTTCTCTCTCTCTCTCGCTTTCTCTCGCTTTCTCTCTCTCTCTCGCTTTCTCTCGCTTTCTCTCTCTCTCTCGCTTTCTCTCGCTTTCTCTCTCTCTCTCGCTTTCTCTCTCTCGCTTTCTCTCTCTCGCTTTCTCTCTCTCGCTTTTCTCTCTCTCTCTCTCGCTTTCTCTCTCTCGCTTTCTCTCTCTCTCTCTCTCGCTTTCTCTCTCGCTTTCTCTCTCTCTCTCTCGCTTTCTCTCTCTCTCTCGCTTTCTCTCTCTCTCGCTTTTTCTCTCTCTCGCTTTTTCTCTCTCTCGCTCTTTTTCTCTCTCTCTCTCTCTCTCTCTCTCACTCTCTCGCTTTCTCTCGCTTTCTCTTTCTCACTCTCTCTCCCCCTCTCTCTCTCTCGCTTTCTCTCGCTTTCTCTCTCTCTCTCGCTTTCTCTCGCTTTCTCTCTCTCTCTCGCTTTCTCTCGCTTTCTCTCTCTCGCTTTCTCTCTCTCGCTTTCTCTCTCTCTCGCTTTCTCTCTCTCGCTTTCTCTCTCTCTCTCTCTCGCTTTCTCTCTCGCTTTCTCTCTCTCTCTCTCTCGCTTTCTCTTTCTCTCGCTTTCTCTTTCTCTCTCTCTCTCGCTTTCTCTCTCTCTCGCTTTTTCTCTCTCTCGCTTTTTCTCTCTCTCGCTCTTTTTCTCTCTCTCTCTCTCTCTCTCTCTCTCTCTCTCTCTTGCTTTCTCTCTTTCTCTCACTTTCTCTTTCTCTCACTTTCTCTCTCTTTCTCTCACTTTCTCTTTCTCTTTCTCTCTCTCCTCTCTCTCTCGCTCTCAATCATAGAACTGAGGTTGCTTAGGCTGCTTGGTCTCCTTAGTGATGGTGGGAGTAGGGGCACAGAGTTAATTCCTGACACACAGATGAACACACTTCATCATACAATACCTGGAAAAGAAACCAACAGGAACCACATCAATATGTTAGAACCTGGACAGATACTGCAGAGAATAAGCATGACAGCAATGTACCACTGACTGCAACCCCCTAGTCTTAGAGGGATAGAAGGAGAGACTGAAACAGGCCAGGTGTTTGTCAGCTGCTCCTAGCGGTAATCTGTGTTCTGTGCTCCTCTGCACACCTGGCTGAGCTATTTCATGTGTGCCCTGGTTCTAATACACCACTCTGCCAATTCACAGTGAAGGAGGGATATTTGGAGGAGGAAGCTGTGCCAAAAAATGTAACTAAAAGTCCAGTAACAATTGGGTCTGGCACGGAGTCAGGAATTTCATTTGGTTAGGGAAATGAGATTCCTATCATTAAGAGGTTTTTATAGGTCGCAATATTTAGATAATCTAAAGTTAATTGTTTTATTCATTCAGTTGTTGGGGGATATCTGATTATGATTTCCCTGTAACTCCCCGTTCCTCATTCACTGTGCGTCAGATAGTGTGTGCTTGTTTGGTAGTGGTGGGGTTTGTGTGTCTTTGTATTTGTGTGTGTGTGTGTGTACATGAAGCCTCTATCTCTGTGATGCTGGAACCTCCCTGGCTCCATTATGTAGAGATGTGTTGTGTGAGTGACTGTGACCGAGGCAGAGTTGAGTGTGTTATTGTGAGGAGCAAGCTGGGCTGTCTGTCTGCTCTGCCAGCCTGCCTGCTGACTGATCAGCAGCAAGTCATGTGATCCTGCCTGCCTTTGTATGGCTGCAGGCAGCAGGGCCTCCATGCCTATGGAGGGGAGAGGATAACTCCTTTGTGTGGAACAAAGGCAGGTCAAAGACGCTTCCCTCCAACCCAAACCAGGAGGGATGGAACTATTTCTCAGACAGTCTCCCATCAGTCTGTGTCCATAGGAATCCAATGTTGGCCATCTCACATAATGAAGTTGGCTTCTCTTACTTGTCATAGTTACGTGTTGCTCTGATTCTCACTGCTTGGCATACCAGCTTTACTGCAAAGGAGCAACAAAGGGCTTGTCTTCTAGCTCGAAGGGCTGTTGATAACACAGTAGACACCAGCATCCACTCCAGTTTAAATCAGTTAACTCAGTTTGTCTCAGCCATGAGCTTAGTGAAGTATGCGTATGCATGCCGATGCCAGCTTTCTCTGGGATTGAATGGAGTCTCCAGGCGTGTGTGTCTGTGTGTGTGTGTCCCACTCCCCATTCAGTGATTCTCTTATGCCGACAAATTGCAGCGCTGTGCAAATTCAACCTTGAGGTAATTAGCGTGTAGAGACATCTGGGAGCTGCATATTGGGACAGAGCCTTCATTTCTGCTTGGATATCCAGCGCCAGCCCAAACCATTATATTTGCATGTATTCCACCCTTTCTTAATTAGTCAGTGGAGGGATGGAGGAGGAATACACATCTATCATAATTAGACATGTTCTTAATGAAGTCCTCAGTCCAAGACAGTAGAATGACTCCCTCCTCTCAGATGAAAGGAGAGTGTGTACAGTATGGGTGTTGGGCTCTGTTCAGTGCTTTCATCCCAAGACAAAGACATTAATGCCTGTTAAGTTCATGAGAATATGCCCCCCTGTCCAATTCCCCAGTGAGATGGCTGACTGGGCATTCTCACATTGAACAACATTAATCCTTTAATTGCACATTTTTGCCTAACAACAGTCCGTTCCTCCAGAGTCCAGACCCACTCATTTTATTTTACCTTTATTTAACTAGGCAAGTCAGTTAAGAACAAATTCTTATTTACAATGACGACCTACTGGGGAACGGTGGGTTAACTGCCTTGTTCAGGGGCAGAACGACAGATTTTTACCTTGTCAGTTCAGGGATTCGATCTAGACACCTTTCGGTTACTGGCCCAACGCTCTAACCACTAGGCTACCTGTCTCTAACCACTAGGCTACCTGTCTCTAACCACTAGGCTACCTGTCTCTAACCACTAGGCTACCTGTCTCTAGCCACTAGGCTACCTGTCTCTAACCACTAGGCTACCTGTCTCTAACCACTAGGCTACCTGTCTCTAACCACTAGGCTACCTGTCTCTAACCACTAGGCTCTGTGCCGCCCTGCACTATCATTAGGAAAACTATCAGGACTGTGTGTTGGATGTATCGTCCATGTCTTTTTATATAATTCATTGGTTCACAGTGTCTGTCTGTTCCAGGAAGTGTGCTCTGCTCTCCGAGGTGAATTTATACCCAGCCAATCATTCATCAGCAGAATGAACCCAGTGTTGCCTCTGCTCTTCCCTCCCATCCACGTTGTGCCTGGCTGTGTCTCTGGGTCCCACGGGGCTCTGCGGTCCGCAGAGGGCAGATGTAAACACAGTGGCAGGGACGGATGGGTAGGAGAGTTATCTGAGGACACATGCTCTCCCTGTCTCTTCACAACTTTCTCCTGTCTCTACCTCTCTCTCCCTGTCTCTTCACAACTTTCTCCTGTCTCTCTACCTCTCTCTCCCTGTCTCTTCACAACTTTCTCCTGTCTCTACCTCTCTCTCCCTGTCTCTTCACAACTTTCTCCTGTCTCTCTACCTCTCTCTCCCTGTCTCTTCACAACTTTCTCCTGTCTCTCTACCTCTCTCTCCCTGTCTCTTCACAACTTTCTCCTGTCTCTACCTCTCTCTCCCTGTCTCTTCACAACTTTCTCCTGTCTCTCTACCTCTCTCTCCCTGTCTCTTCACAACTTTCTCCTGTCTCTACCTCTCTCTCCCTGTCTCTTCACAACTTTCTCCTGTCTCTCTACCTCTCTCTCCTGTCTCTTCACAACTTTCTCCTGTCTCTCTACCTCTCTCTCCCTGTCTCTTCACAACTTTCTCCTGTCTCTCTACCTCTCTCTCCCTGTCTCTTCACAACTTTCTCCTGTCTCTCTACCTCTCTCTCCCTGTCTCTTCACAACTTTCTCCTGTCTCTCTACCTCTCTCTCCCTGTCTCTTCACAACTTTCTCCTGTCTCTCTACCTCTCTCTCCCTGTCTCTTCACAACTTTCTCCTGTCTCTCTACCTCTCTCTCCCTGTCTCTTCACAACTTTCTCCTGTCTCTCTACCTCTCTCTACCTGTCTCTTCACAACTTTCTCCTGTCTCTCTACCTCTCTCTACCTCTCTCTAACTCTCTACCTCTCTCTACCTCTCTCTAACTCTCTCTCTCTCTCTCCTCTTTTTCATCATTTTTTCTCTTGCTCCTCTTCTCTCCATCTTTCCCTCTCCCTCCTTGTGGAGCTGTTATTTGCTTTGCTAAATTAGATTAATTGCAGCTGGATAGTCGCTCACTGTCCCGTTAGATAAAGAGCCGTTTCAGGAAATTTGCCTTCAGGTTCCTGAGGCCAGATGCAAATGCACTGGTGATGGTAATAAAAGTGTGTGTGTGAGACTGCATTGTGCTCAGTCTCTGTCATGGGTCGGTCCTGCACTCGGGGTGTCACGTGTACCACAGAGCTCAATCCACCTGCCTGTTCCCCAATGGGGCACTGAAGCCATTAATCAATGCAGCAACAGGACTGTGTGTGTTCTGATCTGAAGTGATGTTAGTGCAGTATAGTTCCACATGGATGCTGCTGGTCTCTCCCAGGCACTGTGGACCAGGTGATGGGTTTGTTCTGGGGACTCAATGACGATGTCCTTTTAGATGTGAAAGTAGTGTGACGGGATACTAGAGGCACATCATCAGTGCTGCTGACACTCGGCTGTGGGATTGCCTATTGAGCCCAAAGTGCACTGTAAGCACTAAACCTCTGAGTCAGCTAGACTGGCTCTTTCCTCTCACACTGACCTTGGGCTATCAAACCATTTCAACTATATTCTACTAGACCGTTATCAGAACATATCGGCCTATGCTATGTCATACCACACCATATTATATCTAACTCTGAACATAGGACAGGATATGTTTCCTTTACTATCCAGGCCTGATAGTTGTTGATAGATGGACTGGCAGGCAGGGTTGTTTATGCTGCTGACCAGTGAGAGGACAGACCGGCTGTTCTGTACGCTGTGTGTCACTGTGTGACAGGTTTCACATGCCTGCCTGCCTTTCTGCTCGCTTGTATCACAGCACAAGAATGTTCTCCGACAGCGGTCAGGGAGGGAACCGCTCCAGACTCTACTCTGGTCAACCGTAGAACCACACCGACACTGAGGCTGAGGAACTAAAACTAATAGCTGCAAACATGAACCTGGTCACTACCCGACCACACAGACTAGACTGACAGACAGAGCTTGTCAGTGTCTCATGGAGTACAAAGTCATCTCAGCCATGGTGAGAAAGTTGTCATTGTAATGTTCTCTCTCTTGCATAAGCAAAACTCTAATTTTAATTGATTTAAAGGAGTAGGGAGGGAGAAGAGGGACTGCATGAATCAGACAAAGAGAACTGTCAAAGACCATTGGCCATGGAGTGTAATATGAAACAGACCTGTGTGATGAATGATCTCAGAGGGAAGATGATGAGATTTTCTCATGGATTTAACTCTTATGATATCTTTGGATGATAAGTTGTTTAGGGTGCGATACTGGCACACACACACACCATACCTGGGCAGAAAATAGTTGTATTTTTTTGTTTATTTGAACAAAAACGTTTACTACTCGAGTTAGTTGAATATAGTTTATATAGAGTTTCAACTGATATTCAAATACAGGTCTCAGAAAAACATATAATACTTGAAATATTGTGATTATCTCTCAGAAAACCAAATAATATTCGAAGCTATTTGAATATAATCAAGTTATTTGATAACAAAAAAATATTTATTTGATGGCTGCCAAATATTTGATGAAGAAACAAACAGAGTAGACTACTTTTGCAGCTTTAAAGTGATTATCACATAATGAGTAAGACATAAGGTAATTCAGTAACACTCGACATCAAGTTCTTTGCAAATTGCTTTAATTGCATAATAATGGAGTTATTACATAAGTGGAATAAGGAACAGTCACTATTCCTCTTCTGTACAGTAGTTACAAACTATCAACTCATTCCTATGCAATTACCAAAGTGTTATGTAATAACATGAAAATAAAAAGTAAAAAAATATGTCTACTAAAGATGCACTAACCATAAATCGCTCCGCCATTTCCTGGTTGCTAAAATTCTAATAGTTCACCTAATTTCAGGTTATGTGACAAAACCAGCAAGTGTAGTGTAGAGCCCTCCAACTCAACTCTGGACCTCGAAGCCAGTTCCACTGCATTTCTTCATTGTTCCTCTCTAATCAGGGATTGATTTAGAACTGGGACACCAGGTGTGTGCAATTAATTATCAGGTAGAACAGAAAACCAGCAGGCTCCGGACCTCGTAGGGCAAGAGTTGAGTACCCCTGGTGTAGAGAATCATTGTACCATCTAAACCGCCGTGAAATATCTTGTCCATAACCAAAAATATTGTGTTTTCAGCTGTTTGAAGCTGGTGTACAAAACTGAAAGTAAAAGATGCAAAAATGAAACTTAAGAATGGGAAGCATAGAAATGGTGCCCATAGAACAGATGTACAGCTTCTTAGACTTACTTTCAATGAGAATGACAGATCTATAACACACACTTCAATGTGAATTTGAATGTGAGTTACATACTGCAGCTTTAAGGAAGCTAAATACCTCAAAACTGCCTTCTTGAATCAACTACAGCCAAGGTAGGTGGAACATGATGGACTAAAGTAAACTATTCCTTTAGATGGACAAAAAGGTAAAGAAGTTGTTTTTGCTAAGCATCCAACTTGCTGTTTGCAAATGGCTTTGAAATACTCTGCAGTATTTTCAGGTGTCATAAAATTAATTGCAGCTTTCAACCTTTTCAGTGGCTTGTAGATGAGCATCACAACTTATTTATACCTATCTGTACAAAATATCATTGGTTAATTGGTTTGACTTGATTATCTACTTGATTACTTGGGGCAATGGACATTTACAAGATGTTCAAATATAAATGTATTGTGTAGATCAAATATGACTGTCAGATTGGAATAGTACAGGAGGTTATGTGTCTGTTCTATTCATTCTATCTTCAACATGCAGTTACAGCCCTGATACAGCCCTGTCATTAGTTGAAGGCAGCCAATCCAATAGTTTCAGAAAAGTAATCACTTCCTGAGATCTGTATTCAAAAATATTTTTTTTAAGTAGTTGTTTTCTCAGATCTGTAATAAAATAGTTTTTAAAAAGTCATCACTTTCTGAGATCTTTATTAAAATAGTTTTAAAAAGTAGTACTTTTTTGTAAAGTAGTTGTAGTCCCCTCCAAAGTAACTTTGTTCCCCCGGGAAAAATTATTACTTTCCACAAAGCATAGTTAAAACTATAGTTGTTCCAGGTCTGACACACACACACGGTGAAAAACAAGATCTGCCTATGTGCCCTTGAGCAAGGCATTTAACCCTAATTGCTCCAGGGGCGCTGTACAATAGTGACCGTGGCTGTGACCCCACTCCCTGCGGGTGTCTAAGGGGGAGTTGGGATATGAAGACACACATTTCCATTACACACTTTGTAACAGGACAAATATAAGCCCTCCCCAAAAAATGTATTATTATTACTACACACACACACACCTGTCTGTCACATAAATGAAAGAGCTGTCCTACTTCTGTCCCACTGTGTCTGTTAGCAGGGGAACTCTGTTGCTGGGACAATGAGCCATGGCGGGAATGATAACCCCCCAAAAATCTCCCAGCCCTCTGGGAGGTCAACTTCTAATTAGCTAGCAATTATTTATCTATTCTGGAAATACAAAGGCATAATAAGAGTTGTTCATAAAGCCACCATATTAAATGTACCCCTGGTTTCATTAACTGATAAGAAAATCCACTGGGATTACTTTCATACTCATTTCTAAAGCACAAATGTGTCGATAATCGTTTGTCTCAGTTGAGAGTCAAATGAGAATTAGGCCTAACCTTTTTAGATTAGGCTATTTTGTTTCTGTGAAATAAGTCTGGGTGTTATTACTGAGTTGGTGTGGGACTTAAGCTCCTTTCACAGATAAATGATTTATTTGGCAGTTAAACAGACTGAACAGCAGTAGCTTTATGTTGGCCTATTGTTTGTTTGGGGTTCCTCTTCTGAAAATCCCCTGTCACTCATCGTTACATTAATTGAATGGAAGACTGCTTGGGACCTGGTGGGTCTAATTTGACTATTTGCAAATATGTTTCAATGATCGCCTATGCCTTATTTGAATATACTGTAGGCTACTGTAAGTTTTAGATGCTGTATGTTTTAGATCAGGGTTCCCCAACTGGTGGCCCATGGGAAAAATTTGGCCCGTGGGTGATTTTATTTGTCTCCAGAAGTTTTCTAATTGTTGGACATAAAAGACTGTAAAAACACCAGCAAATCAGCTCCAAGTGATTATAATTTAGGAAATCTGTTCCAAAGTATTCCCACGCATAATATAGAGATATACTACGTGGCAAAAGTAGCCTGCTCGTCAAACATCTAATTCCAAAATCATTGGCATTAATATGGAGTTGGTACCCCCTTTTGCTGCTATAAAAGCCTCCACTCTTCTGGGAAGGCTTTCCACTAGATGTTGGAACATTGCTGTGGGGACCTGCTTCCATTCAGCCACAAGAGCATTAGTGAGGTTGGGCAATTAGTCCTGGCTTGCAGTCGGCGTTCCAATTCGTCCCAAAGGTGTTTGGGTTGAGGTCAGGGCTCTGTGCAGGCAAGTTAGGTTCTTCCACACCGATCTCGACAAACCATTTTTGTATGGACCTCGCTTTGTACACGGGGGCATTGTCATGCTGAAACAGGAAAGGGCCTTCCCCAAACTGTTGCCACAGTGTTGGAAGCAGAATCGTCTAGAATGTCATTGTATGTTGTTGCGTTACAATTTCCCTTCACTGGAACTAAGGGGCTTAGCCCGAACCATGAAAAACAGCCCCAGACCATTATTCCTCCTCCACCAAACTTTACAGTTGGCACTATGCATTCGGGCAGGTAGCGTTCTCCTGGCATCCGCTAAACCCAGATTCGTCCGTCGGACTGCCTGATGGTGAAGTGTGATTCATCACTGCAGAGAACGCGTTTCCACTGCTCCAGAGTCCAATGGCGACAAGCTTTACACCACTCCAGCCAATACTTGGCATTGCGTATGGTGATGTTAGGCTTGTTTGCGGCTGCTCGGGGCATGGAAACCCATTTCATGAAGGTCCCACAAACAGTTATTGTGCTGACGTTGCTTCCAGAGGCAGTTTAAAACATTGAAAGTCACTGAGCTCTTCAGTAAGGACATTTTACTGCAAATGTTTGTCTAAGGAGATTGCACGGTTGTGTGCTCGATTTTATACACCTGTCAGCAACGGGTGTGGCTGAAATAGCCAAATCCACTAATTTGAAGGGGTGTCCACATGCATGTAGTGTATGTAATCATATACAAATGTAAGCAAGTTTTGAAATGATTATCTTTCAATTAAATATTATCTCTTTGGGCTTCTTGCAGTCAATTTGCAGCCTACAAATGATTTGTAATTATTGCATTCACAAAGGCAATGCTACACCTGGTCAGAGACATGTACATTTTAGCGTAGTTAAGGGAACTATATACCTGCTTTGTGTTCAGGACAGAGCGTGGAAGCTCACCTTTCTCTGGCTTGGGTTACACAAAGACTGGTGCAGATGGGAGATGGAGACAAAGAATACGGCATAACTGCCCTTCAATAGAGAAGGAAAGGTTTTGGAGAATCACATGTGAATTAAAGTCTCTGTATTACCTAGTGTACTGTTGTTAAATAATCAAATGGGTTTGAACCCAAATCCTCTGATCCCTACTGAGGCCTCCATCCCACCACCACTTTCCTGTCTGTAGACAGATGTCTCAAAGCAATGACTGTGTTTGGTGTCTGTGACTTTGGGTGGTTGTGGCGTTGGCCTGCTCTTAGCCTCTATCCCGGACCCTTGGCATTCCAGGCATTCCCCTGCTACTTGGAAAAAGTGTGTGTCCCTCTAGCAGGGTATTTATAGTGTTGAGGAGCAGCTGCTTGCCTGTCTGGACAGCCTCCACAACAGATCCACTGTTGACATCAAAGTAGGTGCTTCAAGGTATGGGCTATTTTTAATTCTGCCTCAGTTAGCCTAACACACCTGTTACGTGATAACTTTGTTAGTGTTGTATGTAGGGATGGAATCCCGTCTTTGAAACAAGCACAGCTCCTGATTTTCTTTCCATGTGTGGCAATGGCTTCCTTATGCCAGTCTTGTAGAAAATAAAGACATCTGCACAAGGCTGGTAAGGTGCAGGACAAAAGGAGGAAAGCCTTTGGGTCTATGCAAATTCAGATGTATTCTATTGTAGCACAATACATCTAAAATGTGCATGGACTCTGTGGGAAGACTTCTTCAGCTTGGAAGAAAATAGCATTTTTGAAAAGCACTCAGCTTATCATGTCTGCCTTCCTCTGAAAGCTGGAGGAAGAATACATCGATTTTTGTTTCCTTAAACCAGTGTCATGATTGCTTGTGGTTCCCCTCCAACGAGAGAAACAAGAATACGTCCACAGTACTAAAGGTCATGGAAGAATACAAGATGACTTGTGTTTGTGTCATCACCTCCCAGGCATGCTTCTGGTGGACAGATAGACATTTCTGTTTTCTCCAACCATATGTCAAGCTTGGTTCTGGTTGCTTAACAACAAGAGAAGCGTCCACATCCACAATATTAGGACCATGATGAAAGAAAACCGTATTAGTTTTGTTTGTGTTCATCTTTCACCTCCTTTTTACCTTAACAATTCATGTTACTATGCACCAAGGTCCTCAAGGAATAAGTAACAGAGAGAAGTGTTGATAGAATTGTATATGAACAGAAATGTATAATAATCACATCTCTCATATGGAAGAATCTATAAAGCTCACCCCATAGAGATACAGTACAATATTATTCTGTGGCTCACCCAAGGACTTTGTGTTTTTGCAGGGGGACAAGAATGCAGGTTTTGACTTGCTGTACCACAACATGAAGCATGGCCAGATTGCGACCAAGGAGCTGGCAGAGTTTGTCCGCGAGAGGTGAGGTGTTATTTGGGCTGGAACGTGTGGGAGGGGTAGTGATGGGATATAGGGGGAGGAGTGAGATGTTTCTCAATCCGTTTTTTATTTCAACTCATCAATCCATTTGAAAAAGTTAGTTTTCTAAATGTTCATTAAGGTTTTGAAGATTGCCTTTAAAAAGACTGATTCCAATACAGGATACAGGGCCTTGCCGTTTTCTTTCATTGTGACGTCTTTGATGGAGCCGCTCCTCTCCCCTGCCACCCTGCCCTCTAGACCAGCACACAGGAGTGTTAAAAGACACACACACTCTCACACAAGACAAGACACAGCCCACAAGACAAGACACAGCCCACAAGACAAGGAGCTGCCTGTCTTACCACACACACATTTGCAGTAGCTGTGTTTTGCATGTTATCTGGGCACTCAGCTCAGGTAAAATGCTCAGTCTGAGTAATCCACCTCCTGGGTTGTTTTCCCTGCAAACCTCTGTATTTATTCAATCTCTTAATGAGTCAATTAGCTGGAAGTTGAAGACACATTACAGGGCTTTTCTTACAGGGTGATATAACAACCTGCACTGTCAGACCAATGTCATAATCTTGACTTTTATTCATAAGATCCGAACCACTGCACATTCCCCACAGGCGGGAGGAAATGTGGAGGCAACAAAGTGGCAGTCAGGAAATGAAATGAGACGTTGTAGAAAAGCTGTTTCCCTCAGGACAGACGGAGTAACCCATTGAGCTGATGGATTTCCCACACTCAGCTCTTCTCTCTGGGCTTCTAAAGCAATCTCTCGCAATCTGGATGGGGAAGTTCGATCTATCTAAAAGGACATTCTAGGAGTGGTTGATTAGAAATGTCAGATATTCACATTTTCTGTAGGCCTAGCTACCCATCTTCAGGGTCTACTACTTCTCCATATCATTTAAAAAGGATTTCTCTGTTGCCGGAGGCTTGTGAAACTGCAGCGATTTGTTTGTTTATTTCTTTGCTCTCTCCTCGTTGAGATGGGAGGGGGTTGGCCCCCCCCCCAGAATATACTGATCAACTTTTTTTTCTTTTTCGCCGGATGACAGATGGTTATTAAAATGTTATGTTCCTCCTGCGAAATCAGACCATTTATTATTCAGATGGGCAACATCTGCACAGTACGGAAGCTAAATATTTATTTCCCTTTGCCTGGCTGTTTATACCCTATGTTTGCTCTTTATTATTCTCTGTACATAATAATATGATCTATTATGCTATTAAGAAATCAAATCAAAGTTTATTTGTCACGTGCGCCGAATACAACAGGTGTAGACCTTACAGTGAAATGCTTACTGACAGGCTCTAACCAATAGTGCAAAAAAAGGTGTTAGGTGAACAATAGGTTGGTAAAGAAATAAAAACAACAGTGAAAAATAACAGTAGCGAGGCTATAAAAGTAGCGAGGCTATAAAAGTAGCGAGGCTACATACAGACACCGGTTAGTCAGGCTGATTGAGGTAGTATGTACATGTAGATATGGTTAAAGTGACTATGCATATATGATGAACAGAGAGTAGCAGTAGAGAGGCTACATACAGACTGATTGAGGTAGTATGTAGATATGGTTAAAGTGACTATGCATATATGATGAACAGAGAGTAGCAGTAGCTAAAAGAGGGGTTGGCGGGTGGTGGGTGGGACACAATGCAGATAGCCCGTTTAGCCACTGTGCGGGAGCACTGGTTGGTCGGCCCAATTGAGGTAGTATGTACATTAATGTATAGTTAGTGACTATGCATATATGATAGGGAATTACTCTTATCTGTCTGTGGGTTCTCAGGGCTGCCATCGAGGAAACCTACTCCAAGTCCATGAGCAAAATGGCCAAGATGGCAAGCAATGGAAGCCCACTAGGGTGAGTATATTAGATAACTATTGTCATCAACATCTCAGTTTAGAGAGCAGTATTCTTATCATAATGAAATCAACTGTTTTATATTGGCAGGGTGCCTAGAGGATGTACAGTAGTTTGTCTGCATGATTAGAGTCCATGATTACTGGGTCATAGGTCAGGGATGTGATCTACTCCATCATCCCAGAAATCTCTGCCTTCTTCACTTCCTGTGTGTGTTGTTTTGGGATGCTTTGGTTTGTTTAACTCTAGAAATGCACCATGAAGATGGACTTTAATATCATATTACCATTCAAACAAAATATATAAAGTCACCTCTGTAAATGTATACTGACTATACAAAACATTAGGAACACCTGCTCTTTTCATGACAAACTGACCAGGTGAATCCAGGTGAAAGCTATGATCCCTTGTTGATGTCACTTGTTAAATCCACTTCAATTCAGTGTAGATGAAGGGGATGAGACAGGTTAAAGAAGGAATTTTAAGCTTTGAGACATGGATTGTGTGTGTGTGCCATTCAGAGGGTGAATGGGCAAGACAGAAGATTTAAGTGCCTTTGAACAGGGTATGGTAGTAGGTGCCAGGCGCTCTGGTCTGAGTGTTTTGATAACTGCAAGCTGCTGGGTTGTTCACGCTCAACAGTTTCCTGTGTGTATCAAGAGTGGTCCACCACTCAAAGGACATCCAGCCTTCTGGACACAACAGTGGGAAGCATTAGAAGCAGCATGGGCCAGCATATCTGTGAAACGCTTTCGACACTTTGTAGAGTCAATGCCCCGGCTAATTGACGCTGTTCTAAGGGCAAAAGGGGGTGGAACTCAATATTAGGAAGGTGTTCCTAATGTTTTGTAAACTCAGTTTATGTTATTATTAGATTTAAAAAACTAAGTTGTCGTTAGGACTTTATACCGTAGGTGACATACTGCTGTGTGGCCCTCAGGACGTTTGCCCCTATGTGGGACGTGTTCCGGGTGTCATCAGACAAGCTGGCTCTCTGCCACCTTGAGCTGATGCGCAAGATGAACGACCTCATCCGGGACATCAACAAATATGGTGACGAGCAGGTCAAAGTTCACCGCAAGGTAACATGAGGAAGCCCCTCTTCTCACCATATGTTTCCATGATGATACCACCTCTGTCCTCCCATGAATCACTCACTATATTCTAATCTATAACAGCCAATCTACAATCGTTTAAGAATATGTGCATGGTGTGTTTCTCACAGACCAAGGAGGAACAGGTGGGGACCCTGGAGGCTGTTCAGGCGGTTCAGGTCCAGAATGGTCATCTCCAGAAGTCCAGGGAGGGATACCACTCCAAGTGTATTGAGCTGGACAGACTGAGGAAAGAGGGAGCCCCCCAGAAAGAACTGGAGAAGGTCTGTCCACTAGGCGTCATTCTGTATAACTACAGTAGAGTTGTCTTAACTGTTACATGACCACAGGGTGCCTACTGTTTATAAATGAATGGTTGCTGGAAGTTTACTGACTACTAATGGTAGGGAGTCAAACAAGGTTACTATTATAATAGATCATTTGTTCTCACCAGGATAAATAAAGGTTCCAGTAATGACTGGATGAAGTCTATAATCATCCTCTCTCCTCTCACTAGGCGGAGCTGAAGTCTAAGAAAGCCGGCGAGTTGTTTGCTGTGTGTATAGAGAAGTATAACCGCGTGGGAGGAGACTTCGAGCAGAAGATGAGTGAATCAGCTCAGGTCAGTCAGTCCACTGGTCCTGGGGCAGGTTAGACAGACTCCCTGGAGGAACCAGACCAGGAACCAGACCAGGACCAGTCAGTCCACTGGTCCTGGGGCAGGTTAGACGGACTCCCTGGAGGAACCAGACCAGGAACCAGACCAGGACCAGTCAGTCCACTGGTCCTGGGGCAGGTTAGACGGACTCCCTGGAGGAACCAGACCAGGAACCAGACCAGGACCAGTCAGTCCACTGGTCCTGGGGCAGGTTAGACAGACTCCCTGGAGGAACCAGACCAGGAACCAGACCAGGACCAGTCAGTCCACTGGTCCTGGGGCAGGTTAGACGGACTCCCTGGAGGAACCAGACATGTTATATCACTGTGGCCCAATCCTGGGGTTCCCTCAAGTTAACATAAACCCCTTTTATTCACAATGAACACATCTCCATGGCTACCTGCAGTTTCCAAGGAAACCCTTAACAAACCCGATGAGCGTTGCTATATTTGGGTATGAAATGATGACTGGAATCCTGGTGACCAATTACCTGTTAATAGCTACAATGGGAGATCTGTCCCTAATTATGTGTGGGGTAGAGAGAGCTCAGTGTGGCTTCAGCCCAGAACATGATGGGGGAAATGACCTGTTCTTTCAAGCCATTACTCTAGCCCACATGCTGTGTTGTGATTAGCACCTGGTTATTATCTGGGATGGGAACTATTATGGTTTGCGCCTGGTTCTGTTCTTTTAAAGTTACCATGGCTGATAAGTGCCTTTTGGATTTTGTGTCTTGGGGTTCTTTGGGTTTCAGTTCTTACTACTTAATGGCATTTTGTGGTGGTTTGTGGGTATTTTGAGTAGCGTTTTGGTGTGCTTTGGGGTAGTTTGCTGTAATTAGGACCCATCTTTGTGTCTGAACACTGTTGTGTTCCCATCCTGTGTACAGAAGTTCCAGGACATTGAGGAGGCCCACCTGAGGCAGATGAAACAGCTTATCAAGGGATACTCTCACTCCATAGAGGACACCCACGTCCAGGTGGGACAGGTAGGTCACCCAGACACTGACCCAGGAGGCCACAGTCTGGCTGGAGGGATTTAACTGCCCTCTCTGAGGGGTTGTCCTGCTATAGTCAAACTTCACATCCACAACACACACACTCCAAAGCCCTCTCTCTCAGGCATGCTTTTTCTCTCTTGAGCTGCTCTTGTCTGACTGTAAGAAGCCCCTCTCTCCACTGTTCAGGTCCATGAGGAGTTCAAACAGAACGTGGAGAACATCGGCATAGATAACCTCATCCAGAGGTTTGCAGAGCAGAAGGGCACAGGGAAGGACAGACCAGGTACACCACACAAACACCATAAACGGATGGTTTGATTCCAGCGTGTGTACGCGTGAGCGTGTGTCCCATTTGTCCTCACTGTGGTATATCCCTGTGTGGCAGCCCTGGTGGGGTTTGAGGAGTACATGACAGCTTCAGTACCTGAGGGGAGTAAGAAGAGTCGAGGAAAAGCCTTCAGGATTCCTGGACTGGGCAAGAGGGACAAAGAGCCAGACTCAACGTGAGCACACACACACACACACACACACATACACACACACACACACACACACACACACACACACACACACACACACACACACACACACACACACACACACACACACACACACACACACACACACACACACACACGGATGATAAATCCCAATTCCCCTCACTTTCTTTTGTCAGCTTCATCTGGGATATTATCTTGTCACTTACATTCACCTATGTGTTGCTTTTTGCAGGGATTCGGCTGTGACGGAGACACCAGTGAGTGTATGCTAATTCACACTTGTACACAGTGGCACGAAAACCATCAAGTGAATGTCAGTTCTTCCATTATCAGTTGTACATCTGTGGTGGTTTAAACAGCACATCACGTTGCCCCCTGCCAACTTCCTGACAGACGGATGGACGTGTGTGTGTGTGTCACCGTGTGCATTTGTGCGTGTGTATGAGCAAGGGGGAGTAATCATGTGTGTGACAATGACGTGTCTGGCAGTGTTGGGTTACCTTGCCTATTTTTATCCTTCTGAGAAGGGGCTTTTGAGGTTGGGTCGAGATCAGTGGGCTGCCAGGACTGTTTTAACAGACAAGTGTCACATGGGGGGGGGGGGGGGTCGCACCACCTCTTACCCAGGTCGTAGTCTTCACACACTGCCCCTGAAGTGAAATAACACTTCTGATGATAACATCAGTGGTCCGGGTTGAGGTTTGTTATTAAGCATATCAAACACTAGGATAAAGTCTTTATGTTTGTGTCTGACATGGCTGGGTATTCTCCGTTCTGCACACAGAACTCTCCCCTGGACGTGGATGAGGAGGGGTTTGTCATCCGAGCCGACGTCAATCAGAATGATATCCTTTCCAGGCAGTGACACTCACTATCAGATGAGAGGCTCTCTCTCTGCTATATTGTTGTAATATTTGCCTTTGACAGACCTCTTTATCTTCATATTGAAAACAAGGCTTCCTGCCACTGTGTAAGAGAGTGTTATATCTTCATAAAGCACTCTAGACGTCTCCTATTAGATGAATAGAACATTAGCTAGTTCTCGCTGGTGGGTAGGAGCGTTGGGCCAGTAACCGAAAGGTTGCTGGATCGACTCCCCGAGCTGTTGTTCTGCCCCTTAACTGCCCCAGTTAACCCACTGCCCCCCCACCTCTCTGATTCAGAGGGGATGGGTTAAATGCGGAAGACACATTTCCTTTTAATGCATTCAGTTACTAGGTATCCCCGTTTCCCTAAGGGACATTTAAATGCTCTCTCTGTCCTTATTCCAACTCCAGTCCATTATGAGGCAGGGCCAATGGGGGCCATGATAGCAGGCTACCTCCCTCTGTTGTTGTCATTCTGTCACTCTCCTCAGCTCAGTTGTTACACTCGTTAGGTATTTTATGTAATGGCAAATATACTGACACGAGATCTGTCTCTCTCTCAGGCACTCACTCACAGCACATGCCTGCGAGCAAACCGACACTAACACACGTGCGTGCAGATCAGCATGTAATAACAGGAAGGAGATAAGGTCAGATGGAGCTGCAGGATGTTTCGGTTGGCTGTTTTATACTCTGTCACCTCTGGCGCGCTCTGTGTTTGTCACAGCAGTCCTATACTCTCTAGTCTACATGGATTCATTCTCTGGCCCCAGAGGGTATTAATAAAGCCATATAGGATTATCCTCAACAAAATGCCTGAGTGAAAACATTTTTGCCATAAAGCTCAAGCAAGCCTACAGGAAGATTTTCCACTGCTTTCTAAACTCATAGATGAGGTATCTGTATAATACAGGACAATGGACACCTTGACACTCCTGAAGTTGTCCTAGGCAGCATTAGGCCATCTTCCCTCCATTCAAGCCTCTATCTCAGGTCACTGCTCCTTAACCCAGCTCTCTGTCCGTACGCTGCTCCACGGAGGACAAGGAGAACGACTTCTACTCCAGCGACTCTGACTTTGACGACGAGGAGCCCAAGAAGTTCCACATTCAGATCCGTCCGGTGGGCAGCAGCAGCAACTCTGCTGCTACAGAGATGGAGCTGAAGGCCACCGTGGGGGCACTCACACTGCCCCCCAACAGAGGGGTACAATGGGAAAAGAGAAGGGGGAAGGAGGGAGTACAGGACCAAAGGGGAGGCATGGATGGGGTGAAATGTGTCACTCATTTTCATGTGGCGGTATCAGACGTCTGATGAAAAAGATAAGCTCAGAAATGCTTATCTGTGTATTATGCCGTGTTGGTTTTTCCTGGTAATTATCTCTCCATGTTGTTGTAAAAACAGCAGGATAGAAGCATGCTTAATTGTTTCGATGCTTCCAGACAGTGTAATTAACGACTCGGCTCTCCTTCTGTTCCAGGTGTCAGTGAAACGTCATCGTTCCAGTAAGTTCCATTAAACTCAGCTTCTGGTTAAAAAAAAGTTGGATTTCTGTCTGTCTCTGTCTGTGTTGTACGCACACATTTGTGTGTATATGTGGGCGCGCGAGTGTGTTCTCTGAATCCTTGTCCTGTCCACAGGAAACAGCAGTACTACAGGCCGTTCAAAGGGGGAGGGAGAGGGCGCCCCCCACAGGGGTAAGTGGAGTTAGCACTCTCTCCACACCACTGGTTTTGCAGCATCAGTACTTTATCAGTTCACCACAATGTATTCTATCACTGTTGAAAGGTCATAAACATCCATTTCATATGGTATTCATGCACAAGGATACTATTACTACCAGTCTGAAGTGATGCTGTGAATGTGATTTACTGTATTGCTTCTGGCGAGGCTTAGCAGTGCGTATCCGTCTAGTAATAAATCCTAGAGGTGGCTGACCTTGGCTGAAAGACGCTGTCTATTTGTCCCACTTCGGTCTGTCTGGAACATGGTTTATTAGTGGGGGAATAGCAGCCTGTGATGCTACAGTAGGAGGCTATTTGCGGAGGAGATGGAATAAAGCAGGGGAAATGAGCAGACATGATTAACGATGAGTGCCTTGATTAAAACAGAAGCATAAAGGCTGATGCTGCTTAGAGAACTGGTCTAATGGCTGGTATGTATCATTATGGAAGATAATGGGCATTCCCTTATGGCTCTGCCCTCCATAAGCACTCCAGTTAATCACATCTCCCTCTGATTGGGACTGATTGGGGAGCAGTCACGAATTAAACTTCACTAAGTGTGTGTGTGTGTGTGTGTGTGTGTGTGTGTGTGTGTTTTTACACTTTGCAGAGGGAGAGCAGGACGGCCTACGCAATTCCATCTCCAGTCCGGATCACAGCAGGTGAGTGAAAGTCAGTCTCGTCTCTCCTCTCCTCTCTGACGTGCATGGCTGTAGCTGTGAGCAGCAGGGAGATGGAGAGATGCTGTGGGAGAGGAAGCCAGCCCGAGATCTGATGATAGTGCTGCATCACTCTGTCAAATCCTGACATTATCTCTGGCTATGCTTTTATTGGCTCCTGGTGATGCATAATCTCCTTCTCTCATTCCTTCTCGCTCACCCACCCTCTAGGTTGAGTTCTACTGCGTCAGGCTCAGACAGTCTCTTTGGACCTCCTCTGGAGTCGGCCTTTAAGTCCAAAAGCTTTGCTGGTAGAGATCAGCTACCGAGAGCAGAGAGTGTCTTTGGTGCATCTGAATGTAAATATGGTTAATATGATAATATACTAATAATATGATATATTATTGATGAAAATTAGGGACAGAAGTTTTTCCCCATCACATAGTCAGTAAAACACCTGTTCCTATGTATGCATGTATGATACATACTGTTTTAGGTAGAATGATTGTCTGCCCTTGTTCTCTCCAGATGCTGCCTTCTCCACTGACTCCTCCTCTCCTGAGAATGTAGAGGACTCTGGGCTGGACTCACCTTCCCATCAGCCCCTGGGCCCCTCCCCTGAGACAGCTGGTTGGGCAGCGTGGCCATCGGTAGGTCAGAGTAAAGAACCAGCAGGACTGGGCAGGCCAGCAGACCCCTTCCTTACTGCCTTTAGAGACCCCTCCTCAGGACGCAGCCCCCACTCCCCCCAGGACGACCCAGCCAGTATCTGGGCAGCTGCTCTACGGTCCCCCCACCCCCCTCCAGACATGGACCTCTCAGCCCTCCGTTTCCCGGTCTTCTCCCAGTCCCTGGTCCCTCCAGAGCTGGACCCGGCTCTGTGGAGCTGTAAACACATCCCTCCTGAAGACCCCTTCCTGGCTGCCTTTGAGAGGACCGTCGTCACCCAGGAGAGGCTGCCCCCCCCTGACGCCTGGGCCCCCCCACCTCCGCGCCCCTCCAGAGACGGGAGGGGGATAGAGGTACGGAGCGACCCCTTTTCCAGTGACAGTAAAACCCTCCCCACCCCCTCATTTTGCAAGGACATGGACAGGAAACGGGACCGTAGCGTCCCGCCCCCAGAATCACCTGACGACCCATTCGCCATCACTATGATTGGCAGCCCCACCCACCAGTCAGCCCTGGCTGCCGCGACAGGGGTCCTGACCCACAGTGTCAGCAGTAGTAGGCTGACCCCCAACGCCAAATCCCTCCCTTTATCCCAGCCGAAGAAGGAGCTGGTCCACTGGAACTCTGTCCACAACCCCTTCAGTGAGGGGACCTCGGCTGGGTCTCTGGCCCTGGGTGGAGTGGTCAATGAGGGAGGGAGGAAGCAACGCGAGTCATGCAGTGAAAGCGAGCCACGCAGGAGCGGCCTGCCTCTCACACTGCATTCTGGGCCACAGGAGGACCTGTGCTTCTCTACTGACAAAGACCAGAACTGTCTGGACCTGAATGCTCCACAGCAATCCTGCAACATGGGCTCACACAAAGGTACAAATGTTACACACTACGCTACTGGGCTCAAATGTCTATGCACTAGCTATATTTTGGGATTGTATTTTTTTATTTCCCCAAATATATTTCACACTATTCAAAACGCCACACAGTCTTTTAGACAACTTCCTCTTGTTTTACAGGTTGTAATATTGGTCATTTCCCTCTCTCCTTCCTCTACAGGTTCAAAGCATAGCTTCAGACAACACAGTGCAGAGCTGCTGGTGGCAGCCCCCCCCAGACCAGCCAGAGCCAAGAGGTCCTCAGGCAGACTGAGTGGCTGTGAGAGAGTGAGTGTCCTCAGGGAGATCACCCTGACTATAGCAGCTCAGGTCTGGTCTCCCTCACAGACCTGTGGCTTTTCCAGCTATAAGTCTGACAAGCAAGGCTAGAACAGTAGTCCTGTTCATTCTTCCAAACATGAATGAAGACTGTAGAAAAAAAAAGTTACAACTAAAATATGTTTCTGATTGAGCTGAGCAGAGAAAATGTTCTGTGAAGAGGGTATGTTCTGAACGATGACATTCTCCACACTGTAACCCTTATATATCCCTGTTGTCTCAGTCCAGGTCAGTGTGCTCATCTCCTCTGCCGGACCCCAGCCCGGACTTCACCTCATCTTCTTCCTCCAGCCCTAGTGAGTGGGGGGCCCAGACCCATGCCACCAGCCCTGCTAGAGGTGGGCAGCTCTCACCCCTCTCACACCTGCACAAAGACCACACACGCCTACACAGTTAGTCTAAACAACAATTTTTATACCAATATTTGAAAGATACCCAATAGCATAAAGCACTTATGAATAAGGACATTGCGCCTTGAACTTGTGTCTTAGACATGGCTATTTTCCCCACAGTGCATCTGTCTCGCGGGCCGAGCCCAATCTCCCTGAGCACCCAGGAGTCCTGGCCTGTGGCTGCAGCCATCACAGAATACATCAACGCTTACTTCAAAGGTGGACAGCACAACCGGTCAGTATACATAAGCCCTCTGTACACCAGATCCAATGTTATTACCTTTTATACACAGACCTGCTGAAGGCGAAGCGTGTGCGCATTTCTCTTCTCTCTTCTCCAGCTGTCTGGTGAAGATCACAGGAGATCTCACCATGTCTTTTCCTGCTGGAATAACTTGTATCTTCACTGCTAACCCAAACGCCCCGGTCCTCAGCTTTCGATTGGTCAACATCTCCCGGGTTGACCACTTTCTGCCCAATCAGAAGCTGCTCTACAGGTAGATGAATATGTGCTATGGGATTGGTTGTGGGGTTACGATATATAGACATATTGCTGAAATGGTAGGATATGTCTCATTCTCCTGAGTGTGTTATTCTCCACAGTGACCCCTCTCAGAGTGACCCAGACACCAGGGACTTCTGGTTCAACATGCAGGCACTGAACCTTTACCTGCAGAGAGAGGCTGAGCTCAACCCCCTGGCCTCCTACTATAACGTGGCCCTACTCAAGTACCAGGTGACTGATGAAGTACAGTGGAACTCTCTTACCTTCTGTCATCTGACCTTTCAAGTATTCTTCAAGATACACATTTTCTCCTGTCTTCCAAATGACAGCATTGTCCTAACATCAACAGCCTCTCCCAACTCTGTTCTTCTTTTCTCATTCCTTCCTTCCCTCCCTTCTCAGGTGTCGTCCCAGGACCCTGGTCGTGCTCCCCTCCTGTTGTCAGCAGAGTGCCAGCGGAGTGGCACAGTGACACGTGTGTCCCTGGACTATCACTGCTGCCCGGCCACCGCCCCCTCCACCCAGCTCACTGCTGTGCAGGTGCTGCTACCACTCGACCACACCGCCACAGACCTGCAGTGCCACCCCCCCGCATCCTGGTGAGCAGGGGGAGGTGGGAATGGAAGGAGGGATGAAAGGATAGAGGGAAGGATGAATGGGTGGGGAGTGGGAGGAGATATGGAAGGGAGGCAGAGAGATGGCGGGTGAATAAATGGGGAGAACAGGAGAATGGGCGGATGGTAGAAGGTCAAGGGAGAGGGTGTGGATACTTTAGACTGGGAGAGAGAGGGAGGATAGTGGACTGGGTGGGCCTCACTGACCCTTTGTCTGCCTTCACAGGAATACTAAGGAACGACGGCTACTGTGGAAGCTACCCAACCTCTCCCCCACCAACCAAAGCAAAGGTTACTGACCTGTCAACAGTACACCCACACCCACCTCATTTAATGGCCACATATCGGTCATATTCTAGCTATAGAAATGATAGATAAGGAAATATAAATGCAGTATAATGTACATTTTTACAAGTCTAGTCTTTGACAACATAATTGCATTGAGTGCTATTTTAATATGCAGCCTCTGAAGGTATCAATCTTAAATATCAAGATTAGCATATGAAAGCTGAGCCCGTGAGTGGGAGATGGGTAACACTGCTATTTATAGGCCTTACAAATAGAGGGAAGTTTGGGGAATATTAAAGCCTGGACATCATAGTTTATAGGCAGTGATCAGAATCTCGGAAAGGTTACAATAACTCCTTTACTGGTCATCCGATCCAAATACCTTTTTCTCCCTCCTTGGTACAGTGCCTTCAGAAAGTATTTATACCCCTTGATTTATTCCACTTTGCTGTGTTACAGCCTGAATTCTAAATGTATTACATACATTTTTTCCTCACCCATCTACACATAATACCTCATAATAAAAAAAGAATGAAAACATGTTTAGACATTTTAGCACGTTTACATAATGCTGCATTTAGACGAGGGACCCAAAAAACATCATGCCAGTTAGCATAGCGGGACAAGAAAGCAAGAAAGACCAACGGTATGCGCTGCTATGGTGATTTCAGCATAGAATCAACAGCTGGTGCAAATCAACATCCGGTAGAAAACAACACAACGGCCCACTGCAAAAGTTGAAATATTTTAACTGGGGTGGCAAGTCCTGTCTACCGTGGAAGCTGACGGCATCGGGTATGTCTGTATCAGCTTTGCACATCTGGATTTGGTGATTTTCTCCCATTCTTCCTTGCAGATTTTCTCAAGCTCTGCTAAATTAGATGGGGAGTGGCGGAACAGCAACCTTCACGTCTTTCCACATATTTTCAATGGGATTCAAGTCTGGGCTTTGGCTGGGCCACTCAAGGACTTTCACATTCTTGTTCTGGAGCCTTTCCAGCGTTGCTTTGGCTGTATGCTTGGGTTCATTGTCCTGTTGGAAAGTAAATCTTCACCCCCAGTCTAAGGTCGTTTGCACTTTGAAGCAGGTACTCGTCAAGGATTTGCCTGCATTTGGCTCCATTCATTGTTCCCTCTTTCCTTACCAGTCTTCCAGTCCCTTCTGCTGAAAAGCATCCCCATGCTGCCACCACCATGCTTCAGGGTAGGGATGGTGTTAGATGGGTGATGAGTCTGGTTTTCTCCAGACATGGTGCTTTGCATTCAGGCCAAAGTTCAATTTTTTTCTCACCAGACCACAGAATCATTTGCTTTATGCTTGAAGTCTTTCACATGCCTTTTTCTCAGGAGTGGCTTCCTTCTGGCCTCTCTCATAAAGCCCAGATTGGTGAAGTGCTGTAGAGACTGTTGTCCTTCTGGCAGGTTCTCCCATCTCAGCCAAGGAACTCTAGTTCTGTCTGAGTGGTCACCTCCCTGACCAAGGTCCTTCTTGTCCGGTTGCTCAGTTTGTTCAGACAGCAGCTCAAGACAGAGTCTGGGTAGTTCCATTTCCCAATGATGAAAGTTTCCAAGACCACTCAACACTCTAGAAATTGTTATAATTGTCACAATTATATATCGGCGATCTACGGACAGCTCTGACAAACTGTCAACTTAGGACATTATATAGGCACGTGTATTTCTAAATCATGTCCAAACAATTGAATTGACCACAGGTGGACTCAAATCGAGTTATAACAACATCAAGGATGATCAAAGGAAATTGGATGCACCTGAGCTCAATTTGGAGTGTCATAGCAAAGTGGTGTGAATACTTATGTAAATTAGGTATTGCATTTTCAATAAATTTGCTACCATTTCTAAAAACATGTTTTCACATTGTAGATGGGTGAGAAATATTGAATACATTTTTAATTCAGGCTATAACATAAGTCAATGGGTATGAATACTTTCTGAAGGCACTCATTGCAATCATTTCAGTGGCCAGTCTGGCCACCAATCTACCTGACGATAGCAGATTGTACTGTCCGATTGCCACAAGTCAGTGTGATTAACTTGCTCCTGTTAGTGGAGGGGAACTGAAGAATGTGTCACTTGTTGGTTGTTCCAGGCTCTGGCACTCTGTGTGCTAGCTGGCAGTGCCTAGAGGTTCCTCGCGGCCCTCCCCCCAGCCTGGCAGTCCAGTTTGTGGGATCGGGTGCCTCCCTTTCGGGCATGGACGTGGAGCTGGTGGGCAACCGTTACCGCATGTCCCTGGTAAAGAAGAGATTTGCAACAGGTAGAGTAACATGTTACTAGGCCTGGCCAATAAGATACAGTATGTGGGGCCTGGAGTTTCACAAGGTAGTATGACATGAACATTTAGGAACTTCACACATTTGTCTCCTTGGCAGGGAAGTACATGGCAGGCTGCACCTTGTGAGGAGAAGTAGGAAAGCCCAGGTCACCGTTGGGAGTTCCTGGAGTACACATTGCACTTTTAGGCCTCTGGGCCATACCGACCTAGACGCCCAAGAGGGAGAGAACAGACTGACCAGGATGGTTTTGACGTTGGGACCACACATCATGCTCACTCTTTTTCCCCCAAACTTGTCGTGTATGGTGTCCTGACCGCTAAGGACCAAACTCATTTTGGGACCTAGACTTTATTTTTGTATCTTTCAGCCCTGCGTCGTACACATAATCCTTTTCTCTTTGTACTGAATCCTGTTCTGTTTGCATTGTGTGCCTTTATCAGCAGTTTGAAAACTGGATGTAAGAAGTTGGTTTTATTGAAGAGAAATTGTTTATGAATAAACATACTACTTGTCAAACAGAATTGCCATGGAATATTTTGGAAGAAAATGCGTGTCTAGACTGAGGGCTCTGTATCGCTAAAGGGTTACAGATTGTGATAGAAAGGTCATTTCCAATTGAGCCGACAGCTGCACCGGTTACCGTGAATGCAGCTAACGCGGAACATTGAAATTTAAAAGGCAATCACACAATACTCATTTTATAGAGCACTTAATCATTGAGTAGTTAGTTAATTTGCCAGGACACAAATGCTTGTGAAGCTATTGTTTTTCCAAAAGATGTTTCATTTGACATTTAAGAAATAAAAGCTTGGCCAAACAGATGGTTTAATACCAATTTATTACACATTGACCAGTACAAAATACAGTTGAACTATGCAGTTTGTTACAGACTTGTCTGCCCTCAGGCTAGGTAAAGTGTAGTCAAGAACAGGTTTAAAAATACATAAAAATAAGGGTTCAAAATACAGAAGAACCAGATCTAGTTCAATAAAAAAATTATCCTCAGCCAAGTCAAAACAGATTTACAAGGAACAAAGTACACAGAAATGACTTTCCAACAAACTTAAAGGCAAAGTACTGTGACAGGCACGGGTTACAAAGAGCCTTCAATAACTCAAGCTCAGGATTCTTATAGCTACTACAAAGTCTGTGGGGGAACAGGGGAAACTCAACCAAAAGTGTTTAGAAAAACGCTCCATGTTGGTTGTAATTTCCGGTTGAGCAGACATATGCACCGTTTACCGTGAATGCAGAAACATTACAATCACACTATATTGCTGATCTTCAGAGCAACTGATTGAATCCAGCCCTAAATCAGCTATATTTTTTCATAAATAGAAATTCTCTCAATATGGGCAAGTGACTGCTGTTTCATAGATTTTTGGGCATTTACACCCCAAATATCAACGTTGTTTGTGAAATATTGATGTGTTGACCAGATGACAAATTATCAAAAGAAGACAAAACGTCTGCCTCAGTCCCAGCCACTAAATAATCAAAGCAAGGAGGACATCCCCTTTAAAAAACACAAACAGTACAGTATGGGGAGAGAAATGATTGGGGAAAGACCAAGCGATACCAAAGGCCATTGATGAACAGATTTTTTTTTACATCATATTAAGAAATCGTTATATTTTAAAGTTTGTTGGTTTTGCACAAATCAGCCCTCCTACAGTACAATTGTACAGCTATATAATAACATCTTAGAGTAACAGACACAAAAGCTGTTAGCATTTTCATATATCAAGCAATATGAATGAATAAACATGGAGTGGGAGATTCTGAATATTTCCTTCCAATCAATATAGAATGAGTCCATTTGAGTAACGGTAAGGGGAGAGCCTGTCTGAACTCAAACAGCATCAGTTGAACTGAACAGATGCAACTAGAGTTTCCTTTTAAGGGTTTTGGCTTCGGAGGTCCAACGCTCTTTCACGTTTTGTTAAATACATACTATCTTACATCCCTTAAGAAATTTGACTTGGCCCAGTTTGGGCAAGACATACAGCTCCACAAAATGGATGCCAGACACCTCCAGTTAACCCAGAAGGTAGATCATATGTACAATCTGGTGGTTTCCTGAACACATTCCACCACTCTCCTTTCAGTCTTTAAAACATATCTAAATGTCTCAACATAAGAGGCAACTGGCTTGTCCTAGACACTGGGGCGTGACATCTAGAAACACCCTGAAGTTCTACAGTCATGGATCAATGAGACTTGCCTTGTGTGCATCCTGAAATTGAGTTTCTGCCAAATGGCATCAAAGAATCGTTATCATATGGATGAAAAGTGATATATATACACGGAGAAGGTTACTTGAGTAAGAAGGAGTTGGTAGAATTAACAGTAAGTGGCTCTCTTTTATAGTTGCCTCATAAGAACAGAACAGAGCATAGAAAAGGATGAGGTAACTAATCATCTCATATGGCCAGGGTGTTAAGAGGTCCCTGCCTTCCAATCAACTGAGACTAGGGGTCTACTGACATACCCAAGCGTGGCCGCGCTGGTGGGAGAGGGACGCGCTGGTGGGAGAGGGACAAGTCCTTTGCGTCAGTGGGTTGCATCAATGTGGGTTGAGCTGCCAGTAGCAACAGAGGCAACATGTATAGTATACTCCTACAGGTTTAAAGGTGCTTTAGAATGTCTGAGGTTCTGAAACAATACATTCATACTGCGGTAGAGGCACAGCTGAGGGAGGAGATAGACATCTGTAGTAGTGGCGGTTAAAGAGTTATCATCTAAGGCACTGGAATTACACAGCTAATAAAGGATAAGATACACACCACTCATTCAAAGTTACACGTATCCAACATCGGTACTGCACAAAGTCATCCTGAATCACAGTTGCAAAACGGGAACAAGTGAACGGAGAGAAATTAGAACTGTATACCCCTGTCAAGCCAAACCAGCCCCCCTTGGTGAGCATACATTGTTTTCCCTGGGATAAAGATCCCCTCCCCTTTAACTACACTAACTAGGAGGTGTGATAGGGTAGGGGCTGAGCCTAGTACTCTTCTCTATATACACTGAACACACTGGATGTGTAGCGGGCTGGGCTAGCCAATCCCAGTGTGCTGACAGGCCCAGGGTGGCAGCAGGCCTCCTGGACTAGTGGGTCTCAGATTTCCTGCAGCGAGTGGTTGATTTCGATCCTCTCTCTTTTCACGGCCGGCTCGTTGGGCCCTCGGCCCTCATCACTGCCTATGTCACTCATGTCATCTGAGAAGGACGGGTCTAAGATGGGAAAAACAGCAGTTAACAAGAGCTAGGTAAAGTCTAGGTTAATACCACATTGAGACTGATAGGGAAAACGAGTCAACACTAGGAACCAGCGGGAGTAGACATACCTTTGTCAATGAGCATCATCGAGTTAAGGTCACTGAACTGTGTTTCAGAATAGAGGGAAAATGTGATTAGTAATGGATTAATACAGATTTACATGCTGTCAACAAACAGGCCATATTACTCATAATCCAAAACGTTGACCTGGTGTGCAATGAAATATGAATAATTATTTCAGTGAATTTTGCAGGAGTTCCACAGAATCGCTCAAGGAAACAGGTACATAAAAGCTCTCCCACTCACCTCTCCCATGACAGCGATGGGCGTCTCTCCGGTTGCCTGGGCGACGCGGTGCTCCACCAGGTAGAACATGTACTCATCGTAGAGCAGCCTGATGAGGTGGAAGGAGCCGAAACTAGCAGCACTACGCAGGGTCAGGTCCCTGATTACCATGGAGCTGTGGGGAGGGAGTGGGGGAGAGAAAGAGGGCCATCAGAGAGATTCCATTAACACAGCCCCACTGAGCTTGAATGTGCCCCTGCCACACAAAGCTAACCACCACATTCATCAGCCTGCAAATACTACCACACCTTAGTGAAAAGCAGCTACATTTTACATTTCTACTACATATATAGTTGAACAAAGATATATTGGCACACTTTCACTTTTCTTAAATCATTTGCCATTTCTAAAATAAGTTAATCTTTGTCCCCACACCTTGTTATTGGGATTGTCAACATTGCAGAACCAATTTCATTTTTTGTAAACTTAAGTTGGCATGTACAAAATGATTGGCACGGGGCTAGTACTTGGTTTCACAGTCTTTGGCCAAGATGACTGTAGACAAACTCTGTATCTTTGAGCTTGCTGCTCCTTTCTACTGCCAATTTTGCCCACTTGTCAGCATTCAAAGAGAATAACACCCTCTCTACAATCAAACATCGGGAGGCTATATGCTGTGGGGTTGCTTTGCTGCCTCTGGTACTGAGGGCCTTGAACGTGTGCAAGACATCATGAAATCAGCCAATTATCAAGGTGTTTTGGAGTGCAATGTTCAACCCAGTGTCTAAAAACTGTCTCTGTTGAAGGTTGTGAGTCTTCCAACAGTACAACAACCCTAAACACACCATGGAATGGTTCAAGAAGACCGGACTGTTCTGGAGTGGCCAGCTAAAGCCTTGTTCACACTGCAGGCCTTAATGAGCCCATTAAATCCGTTTTGGACTACTGACTGTCCAAACGGTGAAGTTATAAGTGACCAAATCAGATGTGTGTGTTCAGACAGCAGTCATTTGCTGACAAGGCTACGCTAGTTGTCATAGTAACGATGGATGTGCAGTCGTGTAGGCTAGTGGTTCCTATCACTCAGAAGTTATGCAGCAAGCTAAGGTGACAACAATGCCTTCCATGGAAGTTTCCCAGTTACTGTGAATGTTCAAAATCATAGGGTAAGAACAATTTTTGGCTAGGCGCAGCAGTCAACGAGCTAGCTAGGTAGCTGTTCAGCTTTCCAGCACATTCACTAATTTGTTTGTAAACAATTAACAGGCAAGTTAGCTACCACATGTTCTTGTCAAACTGTCAGAGTAGCAAGCAACAAGATATGCTGAATAACAGTCTAAAAACCACTTGAGGGGGGGCTCGAGTGGCGCAGAGGTCTAAGGCGTTACTAGAGACCCGGGTTCATTCCCGGGGTATGCCCAGAGCGCGGTCAGATTTTGGCCAGAAATCAGATTTGTATCCGATTTCAAATTTTATTGGTACATATTTAGCAGATGTTATTGCGGGTGTAGCGAAACGCTTGTGTTCCTAGCTCTAACACCGCAGTAGTATCTAACAATTAACAACAATACACACAAATCTAAAAGTAAAAGAATGGAATAAAGAAATATCAATATTAGGACGAGCAATGTCGGAGTGGCATTAACTAAAATACAGTAGAATAGAATACAGTATATATATATATATGAAATGAGTAAAGCAGTATGTAAACATTAAAGTGACTAGCTTTCCATTATTAAAGTGAACAGTGATTCAATGTCTACGTACAGTGCATTTGGAAATTATTCAGACTCATTGAGTTTTTCCACATTTTGTTACGTTACAGCCTTAATCTAAAATGGATAAAATATTTTTTTTTTGCTCATCAAACCTTACACACAATACCCCATAATGACAAAGCAAAAACGTTTATTTTAGCACATTTATAAAAATACAGAAACTGAAGTATCACACATTTACTATTTAGACCCTTTACTCAGTACTTTGTTGAAGCACCTTTGGCAGTGATTACAACCTTGAGTCTTCTTGGGTGTGACGCTACAAGCTTGGCACATCTGTATTTGGGGAGTTTCTCCCATTCTTCTCAAGCTCTGTCAATTTGGATGGCGAGCGTTGCTGCACAGATATCTTCAGGTCTTTCCAGAGATGTTCGATCAGGTTTAAGTCTGGGCTCTGGCTGGGCCAATCAAGGACATTCAGAGACTTGTCCGGAAGCCACTCCTGCATTGTCTTGACTGTGTGCTTCGGGTCGTTGCCCTGTTGGAAGGTGAACCGTCGCCCCCAGTCTGAGGTCCTGAGCTGAGGTCCAATCAGAACCCCTTTCTCCCGTAGAGGGGGGGGGGGGGGGGGGGGGTAAAACTAGTAGGGATTGACATTCACGTCCTGTTGTAAATCAAGGGAGAAGATCCAGGCCTGTTCTCTCAAAATTCACCAAAGAAATGTTCTTTGTCCCAACATAGCAGTCTCAGCGGGAAAAAGGTAACATGTTCAAAAGTGAATACTTGAACAATATTTTGAACTAGGAACGTGAGGCATGGTAAGAGGCGAAATGTTATAAAGGAAATACTGTAACTTGGAAAGTACACACACTATATAGCTGAAGTTACCATACTATGGGTTGTGCATGTAATCTGAAATTATAGTGTTTTTGTTGAGGGGGGTGTGATTTGAGAAGTTAAGAGAAATATTCTCCATAACTTCGCACAGTGAGTAATCACCGCCCCAAAGTGAGGTCAGTGGCTCAGTACCTTTCGAGCAAAAGGTATAAATGGGTTAAGAAAAAAAACCACATTGGACCAGAAAAAGCGTGAAGCCGCAGCTACACGTTTAAAATGATTTGAAGTTTGAATCTCAGAGTTGGAGACGAAATAAAAAAATAATAAAATTTGTAAAAAAAAAAATCACCTCCGGGACAATCACTGGTACGGCTGATTAGCGGTCCTAAGTAAGGCATCTTTAAAAGGGAATTTATTTCCTGTTGCTCTGCTCAAAGCATCGTATTACGCTACTCACATCCCCCCGCTGGGGAACCATCGATACGGCTGGCTAGCCTATCTTCAAGAGCGAATGGAAGGAAAACCAACTCTGTAGTTCTGTTCAGGACTACATGACAAGTCACAGGATACCGGGCAACTACGAAGAAGGACAACAGTAGAAGACTTGTTGGAACCATTTTGGACAATCAGAGCCTTACAAGCGTGCCGCAAAAAGGCCCAACCCCCTTTCAAGACTGGCCAGTTCACCGAGAGATCCCAGGCATTTCACGTAAATACATTCATGATTTCATGCTCAAAGCGGGCGGTGGTTCGTGTGTAAAATATGGTTATTGTACGTGAGAGTAGTTTCTGAATGTGGCAATGTTAAGTGTCTATGTCCCTCTCTTCTTTAACAAGCATCCATGTGGTGATCATTCCGCTAGGGACCTGTCTTCAGCGTATTACGTCTCCAGTCAATAACCAGTGCAGAGTGTGTGTTTATCCTATGTTCCCATTTAATTAGCTTGTAAATAAATAATTAAACCAATTTGTGTAGTACTGAATATAAGTAAGGCTCTGGTTTTTGCAGATGCAAGGATTTTACAACTGTTTAGAATGGTGATCTGATACAAGGTTATGATGAATAAGTTGACTGTTTATAGATGTGATAGGTAAAGACCTTTTAGAGTTTAAATAGTTACCAACTCCCGAATTAAAAGAACTGCTCTCGTGGTGCCCAAGATCCTAATGAGTTAATTGTTACATGAATAATTAAAACAAATCTGGTAACAACTGAACATTGTTATTTATCTAATTAACTGTCTTCAGATTAATGTTAAAGTCAAGTCACGTCAACAGCAGGATGCTGACCACCATACGTCACTGTAGGGATGGTGCCAGGTTTCCTCCGGACGTGATGCTTTGCATTCAGGCCAAAGAGTTCAATCAGACCCGAGAATCTTGTTTCTCATGGTCTGAGAGTCTTTAGGTGCCTTTTGGCAAACTCCAAGCGGGCTTTCATGTGCCTTTTACTGAGGAGTGGCTTCTGTAGGGCCACTAACGTAAAGGCCTGATTGGTGGAGTGCTGCAGAGATGGTTGACCTTCTGGAAAGTTCTCCCATGTATAAAGGAATTCTAGAGCTCTGTCAGAGTGACCATCAGGCTCTTTGTCACCTCCCTGACCAAGGCCCTTCTCCCCCGATTTCCACTGTTCTGGGGACCTTCAATGCTACAGACATGTTTTGGTACCCTTCCCCAGATCTGTGCATCATTCTGTGCATCAGATCTGTGCAACATCATTCAGATGTTCATTGGCAAACTTCAGACGGGCATGTATATGTGCTTTCTTGAGCAGGAGGACCTTGCGGGCGCTGCATGATTTCAGTCCTTCATGGCGTAGTGTGTTATCAATTGTTTTCTTGGTGACTATGGTCCCAGCTGCCTTGAGATCATTGACAAGATCCCCCGTGTAGTTCTGGGCTGATTCCTCACCGGTCTCATGATCATTGCAACTCCACGAGGTGAGATCTTGCATGGAGCCGAGGGAGATTGACAGTTCTTTTGGGTTTCTTCCAATTGCGAATAATCGCACCAACTGTTGTCACCTTCTCACCAAGCTGCTTGCCGATGGTCTTGTAGCCCATTCGAGCCTTGTGTAGGTCTACAATCTTGTCCCTGACATCCTTGGAGAGCTCTTTGGTCTTGGCCATGGTGGAGAGTTTGGAATCTGATTGATTGCTTCTGTGGACAGGTGTCTTTTATACAGGTAACAAACTGAGATTAGGAGCACTCCCTTTAAGAGTGTGCTCCTAATCTCAGCTTGTTACCTGTATAAAAGACACCTGGGAGCCAGAAATCTTTCTGATTAACATTTTTGACATGCGTTTTTCTGGATTTTTTTGTTGTTAATCTGTCTCTCACTGTTCAAATAAACCTACCATTAAAATTATAGACTGATCATTTATTTGTCAGTGGGCAAACGTACAAAATCAGCAGGGGATCAAATACTTTTTCCCCCTCACTGTATGTAAATAAGATATGTTTTTTTATTTTTTATAAATGTGCAAAAAATTTCGAAGAACCTGCTTTCGCTTTGTCATTATGGGGTATTGTGTGTAGATTGATGAGGGGAAAAAAAATATTTAACCCATTTTAGAATAAGGCTGTAAAAAAAGTCACGGGGTCTGACTATTTTCAGAATGCACTGTTTATAGATTGGGTCCATACCTGTAGAAGGACCACTTGAGCAGGAACTGTCGTGCGGCCCTGGGAAAGCTGGGGCTACCTTCGTGGGGCTTAAGGACCTGGTTGACCACGTTGTCAAGCCAGGCGGCCCACTGGTCCAGAGAGCTCTGCTGCTGCAGGGTCACCTTGAAGTCCTGCTCCAGCCGCTGGACCACGCTCTCGTCACACTGGCACACCCACGACGCCTGCTCCTGTTTACCAACACACACAAAACACATCATACAAATAATATGTACAAACACATACGAATAGACATACAGTCAGAAGTCAGAACTATCAACAGGTGTTGATAGGTAGGGGCGTACCTGTACGTTGGCGAAGTCGACACGATTGAGGTCGCTGAGCATCTGGTTAATCTGAGAGGTGTTCTGCAGCACGGCACGGGCTGCCTGGGCCAGGTGGTTCAGAGAGGTGTACCGACGCAGGGTCTGGGCAAATGCACTCACCACCGCTGCCTAGAAAAACGCACAGGGGAGAGATGATTGACTTCACCAGGGAATGTCTCAGTGTACCGTTACTACTGTATCTGGGAGTATCCAGGGACACTATCAGGATGTTGGAGCCTTTTCTGTACCTTGGTGCGGACAATCTCATTGGGAAAGTCGCTCATAGCTGTGGTCAGCCAGCCCTCCAGACTCTTGGCAAAGTTGCGGATGGCCTGAGTGAGAGTGCCTGTAATACAAAACCTGGATAAATATAAATGACTGGGGAGGAGGAGTATGTGTTTGACTTGGAGTAGCAATGTAGTGATAGTGTTGAAGGTATTCAGGTGAACGTACTGGGGACAGGGCGCAGCACGTCAGGGATGAGGATCTCCACCAAGGCCTGGTACAAAATGTGGTCACAGCTCCTCATCCACAGCTTGACAGGCTCATACTTGCACAGAGAAATCAGCTTCTGCCTGGGGATCACCCCCTCCATGTCCTCATCACTGCAGACACACATAGCATACAATCACTAACAGCACAGTTTTAAAATCACAGAAAACATGCATTTAATGCCTGCATGTTTTTCCTAATTCAAATAGAGTACTTCAGTAATCTGACCTGTTGGGGATGGTGGTGGTTCCGTCACTAGATGGCGCTGTTGAAAACCAGAAGGTCTGCCACAGTTTCTCAATGAAGTGGAACTGGAGGTTCATCACCACGTCCAGAGTAGCCTAGAGGAGGAGAGGAGTGGAGGATGGGGAATGACAAAAAACACACCGCGCAGAGCCATGGCAACCAGACACACAACAAAGTGTCTCTGCAGCAGCCTCCCAACTGAACCCTCAGTTTGAGTCCGAGGCCAAGCTTAACGCTGCCTTCCTTCCAACCCATTGATCCCAAACCACAACGAGGACCATATTTGAAAGTGACATTTACTACGAATTAACCTCTAATATGAATTTAATGTTTGTTTTTTAATAACATGGATTATAGGGCAAGGACGATACCAGTATAGCAGTATCATGGCAAGGAAACAAAACATGATGCGGATTTAACTTTAGGAAAACAGCCCTAACTTGGGAAACAACAATTATGTTGTCATCCAGAGTCACATTTATTTTACAAGCTAAAACAAACAATATTTTGCATACAGCAGGTTTTTAAAGAACCAAAGAGTTGTCTGCTTCAAGTTCTCATTTTTACCATGGAAGAAATATGACGATACTAGTATCAACCTGGCCCTAATGATTATAGTGTGTGCTATAAGAGTTTACCTCCCTGCGACATTGGCAGGCTCAACTCCCCACCCACACCTGACTTCCTCATTCCTGTTTGAACTCTCACTTAGAGCTATGAGCATGTGCTACACACTAATCAACACTCCACTGTAACAGATCCATGACAGATTTATTATACTTAAGATTTACTAACTCACTATACAAATTTCCAGTAACTTCATGGGCTAAAAGGAGACTTCAGTGAGAATTTGTAAAAAAGTATTTTATATAACGTTACACAACAAAAAGACCAAAAACAAAGGCCACAGAAAGCCTACGGTAGGTTTTACTAGCACATAATACAGACAGCAGTGAGCGTCCTGTATGTTTTGTCTATCAGTGCTCTGTGGTAGTGTCTCTCTTCACTATGATTCACACCATGCCCAGAGATTCTCCTTTGGCAGGACATGCTCCCCGTCTCCAGTTACAGCCCAGCACAGTATAGGCTTTCCTTCAATCACATGATATGTTTTTGCTTCCAAGAATCACCATGGCAACCGTGTTTACCGTTGCCCCAGCAACAGCTTAAACACTGAACTCCAAAACAAAAAGGAGAATTCCCCTGCCCCTACAAACAAGTGTTTTACCTCCCCAGTTTTACCACACAGGAAAAACAGTGTGCTGGAGAAAGACAGAGACAAGAGCGAGAGGAGCAGGCTGGGACTGAGGTTCCTTAACGTTGCCCCAACACACATTTACTTCATAATGTGGTTCCAGGCTGAAGTTTTTATTACTAATTGTATCATTCAACAGCAGGCTTCATTGGCATGGCTGATAGCAGGATATTTGTCTCTTATCAAAAATCAACTTTGACAATAAATGCAAGTATGGAAGCCAACACCAATGAAGATGGATGTGGAGGCAATTCATACATTGCTTGCTTTAACAAAATGTTCGAATACAAAATCTACAGCTTTGTTTCCACTGAATGCAGGGTGAGGAATACGTTCTTCCTGAAACTACACCTTGATTTGTCCTTTGTACACTTGTACCTTTATTTGCTTTGTAAATTTCAATTACCATTAATAATCCTCCTAGTATAAAGTTAACAGATCGTTGTTTGCTCACAAAGAGAAAAGCGCATTAACATTAACAACGCACACACATAGCGCTGTGAGAGTGACAGAAATGCACCGGGCAGATAAAGGCAGGAGCCCATGTGCGGATCCACAGACAAGGCAACACAAAGGCCCAGGGGGAGGCGAGCACAAAGACACCAAGATGTCCACCCAGCGAGCTGAAAGGTTAATTGGCATGTCTTAAAGGCTTCGCTGAGATGAAAGGAGGCTGGAACAAAAGGAGTGTGGTGTGGCTGGACAGGGGGAGGCCATGGATAATATCATAAACCCACGGCTTCAGCGCTTTAATTAAGCTCTTCAGGGCCCTCTCCCTTTCTGTACCTTCTCTCTGTAGCTTGAAAAGTCCCCAAAATATTTACATTAAACATTTCACTCACTCATCACTGTATCCCATCCAGGGAGGTGGTATTCTCATCAGCAACATTCAACAGTAACTAAGGAGGTTATAGCACCAGCTCTGAAATGTACATTTCCCTCATACATCAACTAGGACAGGACCAATGTTTGCTCTAATTCTTTTCAGCATTGAGCAAATTACAGGTCATGAGCAGAAACACATTTTTTGCGAGCATTCTGTGCAACTTCCGGCACACATTAACTGTGAACACAGAGGCTGTACACACAAAGTTATAGTTTCAGAAAGTGGCTAACAGGCTATAGTGGTATTTCCACATGGATTCAGAAAGTATTCATACCCCTTGACTTTTTCCACATTTTGTTGTTACAGCCTGAATTTAAAATTGATTAAATTGAGATCGTGTCACTGGACTACACGCACAAACAATACCCCATAATGTCAAAGTGGAATTGGTTTTAGACATTTTTACAAATGAAGTAAAAACATCTAGAATTTTGAATGACTACCTTGTCTCTGTACCCCACACATGCAATTATTTGTAAGGTTCTGTAACTAGGTCACTCAGGAACATTCAATTACGTCCTGGTAAGCAACTCCAGTGTATATTTGGTCTTATGTTATTTCATTTGAAATGTTTTATTACAACAATAATACACATCAATACAGGGACATTCCTGTGAATACAATGAAATCGAACACCAGACGTGTGGGGGGAAAGAATTGTGCTTGAATATCCTTTTCCAGAAAAATAACATTTGCTGGTGAAACAGACAATTTCACAGGTCATTTGAGGGTCAAAATCTCATTTCATTAGGAATTCAAATCCAACAAGTTTATTAAAAATGACTGTTAGGGATATGATACCACATAGTGGTAGGATCAGACAGACAATTTCAACCATTTAATTCTAAAAGCACCCACCAACGACTCAAAATCAATAGCCTCAATGATCATAGTCTTTCACTAATTGTGATTTACGAATATAATGCGTTTTATTCCTCGAAACAAATCTAAATAACAGAATTTACTTTATGTTACTAGAAGAAAGAAAAAGTGACTGTCTTGGGTAAATTATTCTAGATAAACCATCAGTCCTGTGTGAATTCTCTCTAACTCTCTAACTCTGAATGTTCGGCTATGAAAAGCCAACTGACATTTACTCCTGAGGTGCTGACCTGTTGCACCCTATACAACCACTGTGATGATGATGATGATTATTATTATTATTATTATTATTATTATTATTATTATTATTATTATTATTATTATTATTATTATTATTATTATTATTATTATTATTATTATTATTATTATTATTATTATTATGAACCTACTGGTCATCTATGAATGTTTGAACATCTTGGCCATGTACTGTTATAATCTCCACTCATCACATCCAGAAGAGGACTGGCCACTCCTCAGAGTCTGGTTCCTCTAGGTTTCTTCGTAGGTTCCTGCCTTTCTAAGGAGTTTTTCCTAGCCATCGTGCTTCTACATCTGCATTGCTTGCCGTTTGTGGTTATAGGCTGGGTTTCTATATAGCACTTTGTGACATCGGCTGATTTAAAAAGTGCTTTATAAATAAATTTGATTGATTACAACCCATAATTGAGATATGTTGTAGCCACTGACTTAATGAAACTCATGGAATTAATCCTATTATCGATGTTTAAAGATTCTCTATTTGAAATGTTTTTAGTGATAACAATTCCTAAATATTGAACTTCCTTTTTAACAGGTATGGAGACAATGTTGACGGAGTCACAGCAATGAATTGGCATGAGATCACATTTGTTAAGGTTGAAAGTCAACCCAGAGGCCAGAGAACATTTCTTGATACTGTCAATAGCCAAGGGAATAGCTGCTCTCTATCCTTTAGAAAAAGGGCAGTATCACCTGCAAATTGACTGATATTTATACATCTTTACCAAAAATACAGATCCCTTTTAAATCCTCAGATTTGTTAAGAAATACGGCTTGTAAATCTGTGGCTAAAATAAATAAAAAGAGGAGAGATTGGACAACCCTGTCTAATTCCTCCAGCAATAGAGAAACGAGGGGATGTGCCATTACTCATAGCCACCGAACTGCTCCAAATCCCACCAACATCAGCCGCCTCAGAGCACAACTGGTCCTTGTTTGGGAACACACACACACACACCAAAGCACGCAACAGGTTGACCAACAAGGGTTGAAAATTTGGTGGCCATCCATACAAATTTGGCTTGTTGTCAGGCTCAAAAAGCCTCATCAACAAGGTTGGAAAGTGACAGTGAAGATGAGGCCTTAGAGTGTGATGTTCAAAAAGGTGAACATTGAGGAGGTCCAGGGAGAAGACACGGAAGCCTGAGAGGAAGACAACCAAAGCTTTAGTTTCTAGACTATCATTTTACAGATGTATGATGAAAACGTTTTTGGGAGATGCAATGGATCATTGGGGATCATTCAATATTCCCTTTTGTTGTTCAGTGAAATCATCCCATGTGAGTCAACTCATTTAATTAAAGTTCAATTCGTAACAAAAAAAAAATGTATTTCTATTGGAAGGATTTAATAATTTGCAATTAGGTTTTTATCTCCATATGATATGGTAAATATATCCAATGCAAAAAACATCTACATTTAAAATGGTATTCATATTAATTTGCATATGTTTACATTAATTCCCATGGAAAGATTCCACCTCTGAATATCCCCAAATGTGCAGCCCTAGTAACAACCATAAAAAGGGAAATAAATGTAGATTGTGTAATAACACATATTATATTAATAGTTTAGATCTTCAATTGAACTCAAACTTAAAATAAATACATTTCTGAAAGCTAATCAAGCCATATGACAAATAAATTGAGATTTATTTACATAATATCGATCTTGAAACAAAATGAAAAGACTAAAAAGTAATATATCTTAGTAAGCCATCAAATGTGAAACAAAAACCACTGTGGCTTACGTTGGTTAATGTTCATATGCAAAACTCGCCACCACGGACAATATGGTCCTATGCAATATCACCTATATGCAGTTCAGATAAATGATTGCATGAATAAAAACTCACGAGTTGAAACGGTATATAGCTTCAATAGCCTACTACTGTAAAACAGGCCAACTTAAAGCATAAATCAGTCAGTCATGTAGCGCCACCCTGTGCCTGTCAATGACAGCAAACCCCCCGCGAAATAAGGCTTTCCCCCCCTGCGCCTTGCCTCATCGACTTGTGGCCACAGCGTCGCACAGGCATCCCTGTCGCGCTTGCTCAAATCTTCTGCAAAGTGAATGCCTTCCTCCCTGCAGATCGGCGTAAGTTTGGCAGCTCTCCACACCTCGTCTCTCATGTTCCTCAATGCAAACATCATGATGACCTGTCTGTCTGTTCTTCTCCTTCCTCTTATCTCTGAGACGGTGTACAATATCTACCGCAATGTTCAGGGTAGCAGGGGGCTATGGAACAACCTTTCCAATAATGTCAATCACAGTCCCTCTGATATTCTCACCATCAGTTTCAGGTAGGCTGTTCAGTCTCAGCCCCCATTGACGCTTGTATCGGTCCAGTTCAGCACTGGCTGTGCACAGCTCCTTGGTTCTCTTTTGTCAGGGCATCAATTTTATTTTTCAACAGTTTCACATCAGTGGTAATATCCTCAATGCCTGCTGCATTAAACTCTGTAGTTTTGGGAACGTTTGCAATCGAGAGGGTATTTTTATGAATCCTCTCCTCAAAGCCATTCAGCCAAATAGCTTGTTCAAAAAATTTCTTGTTTAAACCCTGGATTGCCTCGAAGATGGCTTCATTTGTGATAGGCTGGGGTGGTTGAGTCTGCCTGGTGTCACTTTCTCGTAGTGTCTTCAGGTTGGGGAGGTTCAAAGGGGTCATTTGGACATCTGTACCGAAGACGAATTCCTCCAACCACGGTACCGTTACTTCTGGGGGAGTGTCTAAATCTTCCATATAGTTGACAGTATCTACCTCGGTTACAACAGCTCCCTTTACCTTTTTGCTAGCTTCCATCTCAGCTAAATGTTACTAGCTAGATAAGCTTGGCTGAACTTGCTTGAAGTATAACAAAGTGGAAAAGTGATGTTCGGTAAACCATCAAACTAATACAAAAAAAGACAGCAAAAAAATGTTATTTTAAATGTGTTTGTCAAACTCAAAATAGGGCTTGAATTCAACTTAAAGTTCAGCAGCTCAGTTTAATTTGTGACCACTCACTCCGCCATCTTGTCCCCCACCCCTGTGTTTTCCTCTAGAATTTTGCCTGTGCTTAGCTCTATTCCGTTGTAAAAAAAAATCCTAAACACCCTAGTCCTTGCCAATGACAAGCATACCCATAACATGATGCAGCCACCACCATGCTTGAAAATATAAAGAGTGGTACTCAGTGATATGTTGGATTTGCCCCAAATATTACACTTTGTATTCAGGACATAATGTTTCTTCTCTGCCACATTTTTTACAGTTTTACTTTAGTTCCTTATTGCAAACAGGATGCATGTTTTGGAATATTTGTATTCTGTACAGGCTTTTTTTCTTTACACTCACATTTAGATTATTATTGTGGCGTAACTACAATGTTGTTGATCCATCCTCAGTTCTGTCCTATCACAGCCATTAAATTCTGTTTTAAAGTCACCATTGGCCTCATGGTGAAATCCCTGAGCTGTTTCCTTCCTTTCCGGCAACTGAGTTAGGAAGGACGCTTGTATCTTTGTAGTGACTGGATGTATTGATACACCATACAAAGTGTAATTAATAACTTCACCATGCTCAAAGGGATATTCCATGTCTGCTTTTCTTTTTGCCATCTACCAATAGGTGCCCTTCTTTGCGAGGCATTGGAAAACCTCCCTGGTCTTTGTGGATGAATCTGTGTTTGAAATTCACTGCTCGACATTATAGATCATTGTATGTATGTGTGGGGTACAGAGATCAGCTAGTCATGTTAAACACCATTATTGCACACAGAGTGAGTCCATGCAATTTATGTGACATGTTTAGCACATTTTTACTCCTGAACTTATTTTGGCTTGCCATAACAAAGGGGTTGAATACTTATTGACCAAAGACATTTCAGATTTTCATTTTTAATGACATTTGTAAACATTTATAAAAACATAATTCCACTTTGGCATTATGGGGTATTGTGCGTAGGCCACTGACACAAAATCTCAATTTAATCTATTTTAAATTCAGGCAAAAACAACAAAATGTGTAAAAAGTCAAGGGGTGTGAATACTTTCTGAAGGCACTGTATGTTCAAGTTATGTGCTCTTGTAGGAAGCAAAAACTCCCCCATTCCTGACCAAAATTTGCTATAACCGGGCTAGTAACAAAGAATATCAACACGCTGCTCTGTGATCTCAAATGCGCATTATGGCTACTCTCCGACCAGGGGTGATGGAAAAAAACACTTGTATCCGTAAGAGAGAACAAAGCTGGTCCTCAGCCTACAACAAAATCACCAACTCAGTCATGACGTTAAATATATTTCAATGCAACAAACCAAATTTATGTTGACTCAATCCCAATTTCCACAGCAAATCAGGAAAGCTAGTGTACATTTTAGTGAAGTTCAATCTATTGTGCGTCTGCATGGGCTGGCAATTCTTCTGCGCTGGACTGCTCCAGGAGCTGCGCGGCTTAGAAAGAACATTGGACAGGACCACTGTTGAGGGCTGCAGCCTCTCTCTCTGGCAGCGCCTGTTGCACTAGACCAGACTACACCAGAGCAGTTCAGAGATTGCAGCTAGTTGGCGCTGTGGTGTACGTACCTCACAGTGGTCCCTGTACAGGTTCTGCAACTTCTTCACGTCGTTCATGTTGATGCGTTCAGGGAGGGGCTGGGTGCCCAGGTCCGGGATGGGGAACGGGGGCAGGACATGGGACACATCTGCAGACACAATGACACAGTTAAATCCCAAACAACAAAGGGGTGTCTAATAATCCTGTGAAGCAAGATCATAATTATTTTTTTAAATGTACATTATTCTTGCATCCAGTGATCAAACTGCGCTAGTCTTGCCCTAGGCTACCATGCAAGTGATCTAAAAGCCTGTCATCATCATCACCGGTATATCCTTTATTCACAAACTATGGCATTAATGTGAGCTCTGTTTTGGTACAGGGACATGATGCGCTGCCTGAGTGTTACAGTGTGGCTAGCGGTGATCCTTACCAATGTACTGTTGGTGGTGCTGGCTCTGGGCTGCCACAGACTGCTCTGGGGTGCTGGCTGAATGCTGGGAGCCTCCTGACAGGCTGTCCCCCATACCATCCACCTTCTGGAGGGGCTTGAACCTGCGTAGAGGGGAGAGGGCAGCACAGCTATGTTGGGTGGGGCTGGGAAGAACTAATGGGTGACTGGGAAAGGAGAGGAAGCACAAAAGAGCAGTGGAGAGGAGAGGGTGGAGAATAAAGGCAGGTGTGAGAGGTTAAATAAACCATGTATCTGAAATAAGGGTGAGCGCACCATTTCAATCTGCTGCAGAGAAGCATAGCATTATAAAGTCCACTAAAAGGGTTTTTGGACAGAGGCAGGGGACATGAGGTCAATTCTTTAAAAAAGAATAACACAAATGAACTTGAGCTGACAGTATAGATTAAAGAGAACTAGAGTAGAGTAGAGGAGGATGTGAGAGGTAGGGCTCACCTTTGTTTCTGGTGCACAGGCTGCTGTCTCATGGCCATGTACTGAGAGTCCTCTTGCAGTCTGTTGAGTGGGGAGTCTGGCTTCAGTCTAATGCCATAGTAGTGGTATTTGGAGTTTCCCCTGGAACAAACAGGAACATTAGGGGTTAATAAGCAAATATTGTATTCAGCTTTGTAAGTCTTATCAGAATAAACACTATCACCACATCAATCAACCCAATCCATCATTAACACTACCCTGCTCTTCGTCACCCTCACCATCATGGTCTTACCTTGTGCCGAGGCGGCGGGTCCTGAGGCCCATGAAGACAGAGCGGATGAGTTTCCCAAAGGAGGCAGCGTTGACCGGGTCCAGTTTCTGCTCCTGACAGTGGCGCAGGTAGTGGTTGTAGAGGGAGCTCCGGGGCAGGCTCACCCCCTCTGCTGTCTCATAGTTATCCAGCAGCCACTGCAGCTAAAACACACACAGCACAGAAACACACAGTCAGTCACACCTACTGGATCCTGTCTGCTGCACTCTGATCCTTACAGTATACCTCCATCCTAGGGTTGAAAGGCTAGAACCCGGTTACCGAGATTTACCGCCCAAAACCACTCCTTCCAGGCACAGGGGCACACACAGGCACAGGGGCACACACAGGCACAGGGGCACACACAGGCACAGGGGCACACACACACACACAGGCACGGGCGCGGGCACGCACACACGGGCACAGGCACGCACACACGGGCACAGGCACGCACACACGGGCACAGGCACGCACACACGGGCACGCCAACCACCTGTTTAGTGCGTTTAAAGGAGAGAGAATTTAGATTGACAGTTTTAACACAAAGGGAGTGAATTAGTACATTTGAGATATAGCAGGTACACACACACCCCCGCGCGCACAGGCACACTCACATAGGTAGACGCGCACACAAACCACCTGTTTAGTGAGTTTAAAGGAGAGAGAATTTAGATTTTGTGTTAAAACTGTCAAAGGGAGTGAATTAGTATATTTGATGTGATAATTGCAGGTACACACACACGCACACGCACACGCACACGCACACGCACACACGTTTAGTGAGTTCAAACGAGAGAAAATGTATTTTGTGTTAAAACTGTCAGAATGAATTAGTATATTTGATGTGATAATTGCTCATTCATATTATACCTGTCCACTAGAGAAATATGGAACTCTGCTGTCCCCTATTCCCCAACAGGGTTGACACAATTATTTACCTGCCTGTGTGGGTGGTGGGGACTAGGTAAAAATAAGATGATTGGCAGATGAAATAAACACATGGATATTTATCTGAATTTACAGGGTGGCCAGACAGTGTGACAGACACAGTGTGGAGTTGATGACAACAATATGACTGTCAGGTGGAGCTGCTTGATAATACAGATTCTGGAGGTGACCGAGGGTTAAGAGCCGGAATGGAGAATAACCTCCTAACATCTAATGAAATAGCTGGTTTGAATGGCAGCTCTGGTGGCATAATAAAGTAGAACTGCTTCTATTACCATATTACACTGTAATTATGGAGATGTGACACCAACACACCGGCTCACATTAATACAACATGTAATTGTTGACAAATAGTGAGTGTGTCTTGATTCGCATGTGAATGTGTGCTTCCCTGACAGTAGAAAAGGGGGCATGGCGTTATGTGGCTATAACAATCACGTAGCTGTCACCATGTGGAGGATGGGGAATCTGAAAACGCAACAGGTTAAATACACGCGTAGCTTCTGTCAAGACAAGGACAAGGCAAGCTCAGCCAGCAGCAAGTCCCCCAATCAATAACTTGTTGTTGAGAAACAAGTGGCAGCAGATGCAAGGAAAGTATCTGGTCAGACAATGCAGTGTTTTGGGTGACAGCACACTAAAGCTAGCAGTAGTCTGTTCCCTTCAGCAGAAAGAAGAGATCCCAGTGAAGTGGTAAGGTAGAGCCAGGGAGACAAAGGCAGGCCTTTCTAGTCCTTTTCAAAGAAAGTTCCTGATTGACTTACATGGCTGTTGAGCAGGCTGCTTTTGTGAGTTGCAATCCCTTCCGACTTTTGGAGGTTTTCAATCGCCATTTCAAGCTAAAGAAAAAAATGAGCATGCAAAAAATGAAACAGGATGAAGAAAAAAGGAGGAAAACGAAAGAAGGGGGAAAACAAAAACACAAAACAGAAAGGAAATAAGAAGGTTAGCAGCAGCCAGATCTCTGCATTTCCATTACCCTCAGTCAATGTTGCAGCCAAATTCATTATTGGCTGAAAAAGCATGCAAATGAGAGGGACTCAAGGGGTTAAGCTGCTGACTGAAGGCCCTCCTTGTCTGACACTAATGTATGCAAATAGTCTCTGCAAACAGGGTCACAGGTCATACCATGCTCAATGACAATGAATCGACAAATTCCACCTAACACCCAATGAAAATCACCACACAATGCAAAACTTGAGAAGTTATATGTAACAGTCACTGTTGCAATCCATTTAGAACACAAATACAGTCCTAATAGAAAAACCTCCAACTGGAGCAACACATTTCCATATCATCCCCCATCTTTTCTTTCCATTTGTTATCCCAAAGGAACCATTTCAATCAATTGACCAGATCACAGACTTTTTTCCTGCGGTATCATGGACTAGAGAAAATAGAAAGGAGTTAAACTAGCAGGCATAGCGAATGACAAAACTTGAGAAGAAAAAAAAGCAGGCATCCTTCCAAAGTCTTCTAAGGGCTGTAGGCCAAATGGTAATGAGGCCCAGGGGTTGCTTTGTTTTGCAGGGCACTCAAGTGCCTGTGAAAAACTCTAAAACAAAGCATAGCCAAATTACTTAAACCAGCCTGCTTCTCCTGTCCCGCTTCTCCCGTAAAGCCATGGGGCACTGGGAAGGCCGAGGCCCACCCCATACTCCGGTTTCCCTGAGGCTCAGCAGATAGGCCAGGCAGGCAGTGGTGAGGACAGTCACACCAGCGTGCGTCACAGGCACAGCAGCGCACAGCAGGGAATGTGTCTGCTACAGCAGGGCAATTTGTTTGTTGGTGTAACTAATGATTTATACACACTTCATAGAGAACACTTTAATCCATGCACGGCTTAAAAAGCTGTTTAGTAATGGAAACCATAAACCATCCCTCATGTTTGGGATGAGTTGGAATAACTGACTCTCAGACATGGGCATTCATTTCTAAAGGTGTTGGTGCCTTTTCAATTCCATATGGTTTGATGGACTTACATAGTCACATCACAATCATTTCACGGAGATACCTACTGGACTGGAAACGTAATTATTCCTACTACATCCACAAGTCCCAACAAGGACACAGAGTATATGTAACTCATCCAAGGTGCTCACCATAGCGGAGGAGGAGCGGGAGGAGTGTGAGGCGTGGTGGCGGCCTCCCTCCATGCCCCCGCCGTGGATCAGGTAGGTGCTGCCACCTGAGATGATCTGACTGCCGCCCACATCCATGGCGATGCCCACCATGCCGTGGGGCGGCACACCGCTGGCGGAGGAGACCACCGTCGTGACCTGGGAACCCCCACCCTGAGAGTCAAAATAGGCTCCTCCACTGCCCTGGCCATACAGCTGGGCCTCAGGGTTATAGGAGTAGGCTGTGCGGCTGGAGAGAGAGGTGCCATAAGTTAAATGTATGACCTCAGATCTATACAGAATGAAACATCAATCCCATAACATTACATTCACTTAGTTTGTGTTTTTAATTATAATACTACACATCTACAATCTCATGTTAGGGGTTCAATTAGCTTTAAAAGCAGCGATATGACATTTTCTGGGGTGACACGACCAAATTTACAAAGAAATACGTGTTATAGATCTGTCACTCTCTTTGAAAGCAAGTCTAAGAAGCGGTAGATCGGTTTTGTTTTTGCGCTTACTTTCAGTTTTGTACACCAGCTTCTAACAGCTGAAAATACAATATTTTTGGTTATGGAAAATATATCACAGTGGTTTAGATGGTACAATGATTCTCTACACTATACTTGCTTGTTTTGTCACATAAATTCTAATAGTTTGCCTATTTTCAGTTTTTGCAACCAGGAAATGGCAGAGCGATTTCTACATAGTGCATCTTTTCATGCTATTTAGAAGTATTTTAAAGCCCGCTGGAACACATTCCATTGCCTTAAATGAAGAGCAGCGCAGTACTTACATGGTTCCATTAGTGTAAACGGCTTCTCCCCCCTCTCCTACATATTGAACCTGGGAGGGGTAGACATGATGGATCTGCTGGACCTATGGAGAGAGAAACAACCTTTGAGCATTATTGTCATCAAGAGGGAGTATCCACTTCTAGGCTGTTTTTCATTCCTTGAAATGAGATAAAACATCTATGCTTGTAGTAATCAAAATAGAGGAACTCGTGTCCGTAATCATAATATTGATTTGGGCGGCAGGTAGCCTAGTGGTTAGAGACAGGTAGCCTAGTGGTTAGAGACAGGTAGCCTAGTGGTTAGAGACAGGTAGCCTAGTGGTTAGAGACAGGTAGCCTAGTGGTTAGAGCATTAGGCCAGTAACCAGCAGGTAGCCTAGTGGTTAGAGCATTAGGCCAGTAACCAGCAGGTAGCCTAGTGGTTAGAGCATTAGGCCAGTAACCAGCAGGTAGCCTAGTGGTTAGAGCATTAGGCCAGTAACCAGCAGGTAGCCTAGTGGTTAGAGCATTAGGCCAGTAACCAGCAGGTAGCCTAGTGGTTAGAGCATTAGGCCAGTAACCAGCAGGTAGCCTAGTGGTTAGAGCATTAGGCCAGTAACCAGCAGGTAGCCTAGTGGTTAGAGCATTAGGCCAGTAACCAGCAGGTAGCCTAGTGGTTAGAGCATTAGGCCAGTAACCAGCAGGTAGCCTAGTGGTTAGAGCATTAGGCCAGTAACCAGCAGGTAGCCTAGTGGTTAGAGCATTAGGCCAGTAACCGAAAGATTGCTAGATCAAATTCCCGAGCTAACAAGGAAAACATCTGTCGTTCTGCCCCTGAACAAAGCAGTTAGCCCACTGTTCCTAGGCTGTCATTGTAAATAAGAATTTGTTCTTAACTGACTTGCCTAGTTAAATAAAATACAAATGTAAAAAAATATATATTAGCACAGTGCTGTCAGTAGGTGGCAGTGGGACTAAGAAAAAAGAAAATCCCTGCTGAGCACTTGAAGCACACCTGATTGAGATCTAACAGTCATTATATCAGTTAGAAACCAACACAGCTTACAATACAATGGAGAATGTGATTGGTATCAATATGTCTGATGCTACTGTGGTGGAGCCATGCTGTGCGTGTGGATAAAGCCCGACTGATTGAGTGTCCTGGGGGCTGGAGAAAAGGAAGGAGGTGGTGAGGAGACAGTGTGTACCTGCTGAGGGACCTGTTGCACCCGGGGGACTGACAGCTGCTGCACCTGCGCTCCCTTCTGGGCTGAGCCTGTGGCCTGAACCAGCACCCTCTGAGGGGAGAGGACACACACCATTATTGGTAAGCACATAAGATGCACACGCAAAACACACACTATGCCTATCGACACAAAGAAAGAAAAAAAAAAAAAAACTACAAATCCTTAAGCCCCTAAAGAGCACCAGATAATCACAAACGAAACATGGAACTTGACCGGATTTTTGACATGACTTTTGGTAGAATATTCTTCCTTATTTTATGTACACTGTGGCTTGCACAAAACCTTTCTTCTTAAGACAAATATGAAGTGAATGCTGGTGGGAAAGACTATGCTTTCTTATCCAGCAGCAGTGCAGCCTTACAGTCAACATATTTGTGTGCAAGTCCATTCTAGGCTTTCACTAATTACAGGAGACCACAATGTTTGTTTGGGACCAACGTTTTTCTTTGGCGGGCGCAGAAGACCACTCCCATTATCCCTCTTCAGGGTAGTGTTGATGGAGATGAGTGTTCATGACAACAAAAATAAATTGACATTTCCTCTTATTAAAAACAAAAAAAATGTTGAGGTAGACTGCGGTGTAGTATAGGCCTATAGTTCAGCACTGGCTTCTCTCAAGCATAGCCAGCTGTCAAGGCACATATGATACACTAAGCAAAAATATTAACATAAGGATATTTACTGCTTGGTTTGTATGGATTCTCTGGTCGACCCATGTCCTTTTCCCAGAACAACTGTGGTTACAGGCCGTAATTGTACTAATGAGAAACTCCTGCCTAGCCAGATCTGATCACATACGACAACATGATATCAAATGATTCATGATGCCGTCAGCCACATCTCGGCAAATGCTTGTTGACATATTTTTGGGGTTCTTAATATACTGTAGACTGGAAATAAATTCACATTAAAGGATTGCTCTGCAGTATAATACATCTGGTATAAATGATTAATGAAATCAACAGGGTTGTTGAGAATTCCCTTTTAACATTCTGCTGCTCTTCCCCAGTGCATGGCGTCAGGGGCTTGGTTCCCCTGGGGAGAATATTGTGTGTTGGGAGTGAGGTGGGATGCTGTGACGTAGAGCACTGTGTAGGGCTGTTGTGGTGACTGTTAGTCATGACCGCAGTAAAATTCCACATGAGCGTTGAGTCATGGTAATATAACGTTTTGCACTCTGGACATGCTTTGGTAGTACCAAACTAAGTAACAACCAACAGGTCCTACTGACCTGGTACTCGGGGCTCTATTGTCCCTCTCACCACTCTGACGTCAATGCAAATGCAAATCACATCAAACACTTATCACAACAGTAGGTCTATCATACTTAGGCCTATCAAACGCCCATAACTGTGATGATCAATTTGAAAAAAGAAGTTCAACAGCAGGTTGAACCAGTGTAAAACATGGTTGTTGTGGATGTTGTTTCAAAGCCTAACAACAAAATGGACAGCACTATCTAAGGTGATGATTAATTCAAAACTCTCATTCGCATATTAGAGCTGAATTCAAATTATTATTGTGCCATTATACAATACATAGCCTACCGCATATTACTCATGGCAAAAAAACTAAAACTAAAATTATTGAAGATGTCTTTGGTACATAATTGGTCTGGCCTATACTCCAACATTAAAACATTTGAGTAATCACCTTTGAGTGTGGACTGTATTATGCATACTGGGGAAACTGGTTACCTTGTGCTACGCTGCAAAATATCAATCCATGAGTCTCGGAGAGAACATAATATAGCCCTAGACGATGCTGTTGGTTCATTGATTGTGAATAGCTTAGTAACAGGGAATGTATATATTTTCATCATTAATTGGGCAACACATTACCTTTAGCTACAGAATATCTCACCAGCATGCGTTTCCATCTCCTCCTCTCTCTCCTTTATTCCTTTCTCGAGAGTACAGGCGGGCTGTCAGCAGTTCAGTGAAATATATTTTGTTTGAAAACATGTTACTATTGATGTGCACGAACAGATTCCACTTGGTTTCCCAAATTCAGCACTGGGTAGCTGCAGGAACAGGGTTGGAGGGGCCATGGCATACAGAGTTTAAGAGGAATATCATCTGTCATGCAGAGGGGGCTCCTCAAACAATGGTTGATGTGTGGAGTGAAATAAGTGTTGTTATATTTATTTCTCAGCTGCTCATAGGGCCAAAATATCCTATCACAGTATTTTAAATTGGACGGTATGACAACACATACATTCTAAGTGATTTCAATGGCTCCGTCTCCATTCTGATTGTTTAAACTGTTCAATTCAACTTCAAAAACAATTCTTAATGCACTTTCAGCAATTGCTGCATTGCCTGCACTCATTTGACAATTTCCACACTGCCAAGTAGGACTGCACGATATGGGCAAACACTCAAGGCCTTATTTTTAAGCAAATGTTGCAATTTCAATTTGACTTGCGATTTAGAGCATAACACTTGGGTGAACTGTTGGAATCATGGAAATAGAATGATCAATCAAAATTCCATAGTTAGAATATAATAGCGGGCACTTTGAATACAGTGTTTGACATGACAAATGAAAATGCTAGGGAGAAGTTATTGTTACAGGGTAGGACGTTGACAATTATACAACAGGTGGGTCTAATCCTGAATGCTGATTGGTTAAATGCGCATTCCAGCCGGTGTCTATTCCACAAGTTACCACCACTATGATGTTAAAATGCCTATTTACTCTGTTCCATCTGGCTGTGCAATCCACTGTCTCATCAGCCCAGCCAGGCAATTTATAAACTTGATCTCCACTATAAAAAGCATCTAGACATTATCTCACATTTCTTTTAGAGTAACATTTAGTTTTCAACAACAGAGATTTGTAAAAACCTTGCAGTCTGTCTCTCCGACATTCGCAACATTGTTTCAATATTCAGCTGTCCCATAGTAATGAACGTGTCAAGATCTGGACGAGACAGGCAGGCAGCGCTTCTCAGTCAGCATCATTTTTATGGATATATACATTGGGGGGAAAAAAGGTCAAAAAACAAAGTGCAGCTAGTTTGCAGTCTTTTTAGCTTCAGTTTAAAGTGATTATGTTAGCTGTGTTGTTGGCTAGCTCCTCTGAACAACAGTGTCCTGACGAGAGAGCACATTTTCTATGCCAAGCAAAATTGTGCCTCATTAGCTCATTGCTATGGATGTATCCAAATAAATGTGACTAGAAAACAGCTTAAACCAATGCAAATGCAGCTACTGTTGTTATTCTGGCTGCACTGTGACGTTACTGGAAGTTAGCTGTAGTTGGCTAGCTCGCAAGCAAGGGCTAAGAATGTTGCCAGCCGATATGGCAATGGAACATCTCGAATGAACATCTGGGTTGCGTCCATTGATACAGAACAACTGGGTTGCGTCTCTGGCAACCTTACCGATTGAACGAACAACCAGCCGGCTTGGGTAGCAGCCCTAGATTTGTATCAGGACTATATCTTGTGGAAGGATTAATTAGTATGAATAAATTCATCAAATTAACATTAATGGAAATTATGTCAAATCATTATTTGAATATGTTGGTAACCCGGGACTAACAACACCCGTGCCAATATATCCTCCAAACACCGGCATCGAGGGCATTATCACTTAAGTGTTTTCTTGGGGACCCTATAATAATTTAGCTACATTGAATGTTCTCTTAGCTACTTAATGTAGCTAACATTCTTGCTTCGTGTATTCTTTGATTTAGAAGACACTGTTGCACAAAAATCATGCTGATTTAGGTCTACATCATCACTGGTATTATCAGGCTGTATAGCTAATTACGTTTGCTCTGACTCAGTACATTTATTAGCAAGCTATCGATTAGCATTAGTGATTAGCAGCTAACAAGATTTAGGACCAACTTGCTAATAAAACACAAATTAGCTGTTTGCAGATGTAAGAAATACAAACTAATAATGCAATTATAGAACGCTAGTGGATTTATATTAAGCAGCAAAGTGAAAACAGCATCCTTGTCATCAAAATTGTTGCATATGCTACATTGACCATGCAGACTGAACGCAAGAGTCTAGTGCTTGAGGAACAACAAATGCGCTCCTTGAGTGACGGGGCGGGGCTAGGTCTGTGTGGAAAGCGGCATGAGAGCGAGAGAGAAATAGTGGAGAGAAGACTCAAGTAAACTATACAAACGGATGTTACAAAAGGCATATCACATTTAACAAACTAAACATTCAAATACCATTACAGAAGGTAAAGTAAAAACCCAAAATTTCTCTACATCAACACCGGCATATCGTAAAATACAGTACACCGCCCAGTCCTAGCTGCTCATATTAAGCACATGCTCTGCTTTAAACCCGAAGTATCCTAAAAAAAAACAGACCGTTGGGAAAGCACGCGGCCTCCATTCGCTATTCAAATCAAACTTTATTTGCCACATGCGCCGAATACAACAAGTGTCGACTTTACTGTGAAATGCTTACTTACAAGCCCTTAACCAAAAGTGTAGTTCAAGAAGAAAATATTTAACAAGTAGGCTAAAATAAAAAATACAAAGTAACACAATAAGAATAACGAGGCTATATACAGGGGCACCGGTGCCGAGTCAGTGTGCAGGGGTACAGCCTAGTTGAGGTAATCTGTACATGTAGGTGGGGGCGAAGTGACTATGCATTGGTAACAAACAAACAGCGAGTAGCAGCAGTGTACAGGGGGGGGTCATTTTTATGAATTGTTCAGCCGTCTAATGGCTTGGGGGTAGAAGCTGTCGAGGAGCCTTTTGGTCCTAGACTTGGTTCTCCGGTACCGCTTGCCGTGCGGTAGCAGAGAAAACAGTCTATAACATGGGTGACTGGAGTCTGACAATTTTATGGGCTTTCCCCGGACACCGCCTATTATCTAGGTTCTGGATGGCAGGAAGCTTGACCCCATTGATGTACTGGGCCGTTCGCACTACCCTCTGTAGCGCCTTATGCTCAGATGCCGAGCAGTTGCCATACCAGGCAGGGATGCAACCAGTCAGGATGCACTCGATGGTGCAGCTGTAGAATCTTTTGAGGATGTGGGGGCCCATGCCAAATCTTTTCAGTCTCCTGAGGGGGAAAATGTTTTGTCGTGCCCTCTTCGCAACTGTCTTGGTGTGTTTGGACCATGATAGTTCGTTGGTGATGTGGACGCCAAGGAACATGAAGCGCTCAACCTCCTCCACCACAGCCCCGTCGATGAGAATGGGGGCCTGTTCGGACCACCTTTTCCTGTAGTCCACGATCAGCTCCTTTGTCTTGCTCACATTGAGTGAGAGGTTGTTGTCCTGGCACAACAATGCCAGGTCTCTGACCTCCTCCCTATAGGCCGTCTCATCGTTGTCGGTGATCAGGCCTAACACTGTTGTGTCATCAGCAAACTTAATGGTGTTGGAGTCGTGTTTGGCCACGCAGTCATGGGCGAACAGGGAATACAGTAGGGGACTAGGTACACACCCCTGAGGGGCCCCAGTGTTAAGGATCAGCGTGGAAGACGTATTGTTGCCTACTCTTACCACCTGGGGGCGGCCCGTCAGGAAGTCAAGGATCCAGTTGCACAGGGAGGTGTTTAGTCCCAGAGTCCTTAGCTTAGTGATCAGCTTTGAGGGCACCATGGTGTTGAACACTGAGCTGTAGTCAATGAATAGCATTCTCACATAGGTGTTCCTTTTGTCCAGGTGTGAAAGGGCAGTGTGGAGTGTGATTGAGATTGCGTCATCTGTGGATCTGTTGGGGCGGTATGCAAATTGGAGTGGGTCTGGGGTGTCGGGGAGGATGCTGTTGATGTGAGCCATGACCAGCCTTTCAAAGCACTTCATGGCTACCGATGTGAGTGCCACAGGTTACCATTTAGGCAGGTTACCTTTGCTTCCTTGGGCACAGGGACTATGGTGGTCTGCTTGAAACATGTCGGTATTACAGACTCAGCTAGGGAGAGGTTGAAAATGTCAGTGAAGACACTTGACAGTCCGCGCAGGCTTTGAGTACACGTCCTGGTAATCCATCTGGCCCAGTGGCTTTGTGAATGTTGACCTGTTTAAAGGTTTTGTTCACATCGGCTACCGAGAGCGTTATCACACAGTCATCCAGAACAGCTGGAGCCCTCGTGCATGTTTCGGTGTTGCTTGCCTCGAAGCGAGCAAAAAAAGTAAAAAAAAATAAAGAAATAAAAAAGTATTTAGCTCATCTGGTAGGCTCGCGTCCAGGTTTTTCTTTGTAGTCCGTAATAGTTTTCAAGCCCTGCCACATCCGACGAGCGTCAGAGCCAGTGTAGTAGGATCCAATCTTAATCCTGTATTGACGCTTTGCTTGTTTGATGGTTTGTCCGAGGGCATAGCGGGATTTCTTATAAGCGTCCGGATTAGTCCCTCGCTCCTTGAAAGCGGCAGCTCTAGCCTTTGGCTCGATGTGGATGTTGCCTGTAATCCATGGCTTCTGGTTGGGATATGTACGTACAGTCACTATGGGGGATGACGTCGTCGATGCACTTATTGATGAAGCCGATGACTGAGGGGGTGTATTCCTCAATGCCATTGGATGAATCCCAGAACATATTCCAATCTGTGCAAGCAAAACAGTCCTGTAGTTAAGCATCCACGTCATCTGACCACTTCCGTATTGAGCGAGTCACTGATACTTCCCGCTTTAGTTTTTGCTTGTAAGCAGGGGGATAGAATTGGTCAGATTTGCGGTCAGATTTGCCAAATGGAGGGCGAGGGAGAGCATAGTATGCATCTCTGCGTGTGGAGTAAAGGTGATCTAGGATTTTTCCCCCCCTGGTTGCACATGTGATATGCTGGTAAAAATTTGGTAAAACTGATTTGTTTGCCTGCATTCTTCAGCTTCGCTTTGTGGTGGTAAATAGACGGCTACGAATAATACAGATGAGAACTCTTGGTAGATAATGTGGTCGACAACTTATCATAACGTACTCTACCTCAGGCGAGCAATACCTCGAGACTTCTTTAATATTAGACATCGCACACCAGCTGTTATTGACAAAAAGACACACTCCCACCCCTCGTCTTACGTGAGGTAGCGTCTCTGATCTGCCAGTGCATGGAAAATACCGCCAGCTCTATATTATCCGTTTCTTCGTTCAGCCACATCTCGGTGAAACATAAAATGTTACAGTTTAATGTCCCGTTGGTAGGATCATCTTAATAATAGGTCATCAATTTTATTTTCTAACGATTGCATGTTAGCAACGACAATCGAAGCCATTGGTAGTTTACTCGCTTGCCTCTGGCTTATCAGAAGGATCCCTGATCTGCGTCCCCTTTTCTTCACGCAAAAGGCGTGGATCTGGGCCTGTTCCAGTGAAAGCAGGATATCCTTCTCGTCGGACTCATTAAAGGAAAAAGTTTCTTCCAGTCCGTGGTGAGTAATCGCTTTTCTGATGTCCAGAAGTTCTTTTCGGTCATAACAGACGGTAGCAGCAACATTGTGTACACAATAAATAAATAAGTTACACAAAACGCAAAAAAAATTAAAATAAGTTGCACAATTGGTTGGGAGAATGTAAAACGTCAGCCATGTTCTTCGGCGCCATTCAATTGCATATAGATGACATGCATTTTTCCCCTGCCATTTGATAACGGGCCATTCTAAATCTAAACAAATTTTACATATTAGTAAAGACAAGATTAAATTGAAAATTGTCTGATGGGTGAAAATATGATATGATCTCTCCTCAAGTGAACAGCTGTGCAGCCTGAGGCAAGGAACAGAGCGCAAGCTTTTTCTGCTACTTTCGCAAATCATCTGTAGCCTATAGTCATACCACACAGCCCATATACGTTTGATTTCTAAAACATTCTAAGGTTTGTATCATTCACAACTAAAGTTGCCAAATAACTAAATCTAGCATACAGGACTATCAAAATGTTAACTTGTAGCTCAACATAACCACTTCATATGCGCACTCACTCTGTAATGGGAAAAATATCCTTACTATTTTATTCAGCTAAGTTCAATTATATTCTTCTTACTATAAAATCATGTGACGAATTTATAAGCACATCTTGTCAGCTAAATGAACAAGCCTACAGCCTATGGCATGGAGCATAGCCAGATACCATGGGCCAACAGAAGGCCAACTCATATTCTGTTCTTATGAATAAAATGTATTTCAGATCATAATGTTCCTTTAGACCTGAAAAAAATAAATAATGGATTTATTGTGATGGTGTATATTAAATTAATGTTTTAAATGTAGAAGTTCCAAAGGCGTGCATCAGCGGCTCGTATGTGTGGAGGTGTGGATATGTTAAATGTTAATTAACGGTCAATAACCGATGACAATAACCAGCTGACAAAATTATGTCATGACCGCCACAGCCCTAGTACTGTGAGGTAGAGTTATGGTTGAGTGAGAGAGACCCACTGCGCTGCATGTGAGAGAACACAGCCTGGTTTTGTATATTTATTTATTAAGGATCCCCATTAGCTGCTGCCTTTACTCTTCCTGGGGTCCAGCAACATTAAGGCAGTTCTATACAATTTAAAAATACTACATAATATGACATTTCATAACATTTTTCGCAACACATTAAGTGTGTTCCCTCAGGCCACCACTCTACAATACAAAATCCATGTGTACGTGTGTGTGTGTAGAGTGCGTCTTATGTGTAAGCGTGTGCGTCTCTTCACAGTCCCCGCTGTAGCATAAGGTGTATTTTTATCTGCTTGCATCAGTTACCGGATGTGGAATAGAGTTCCATGTAGCCATGGCTCTATGTAGTACTGTGCACCTACCATAGTCTGTCTATTCTGGACTTCTGGACTGTGAAGAGACCTCTGGTGGCATGTCTTGTGGGGTATGCATGGTGTCCAAGCTGTGTGCTAGTAGTTTGAACAGTGCATTCAGCACGTCAACACTTCTTACAAAAATAAGTAGTGATGAAGTCAATCTCTCCTCCACTTCGAGCCATGAGAGATTTACATGCATATTATTAAACGTTAGCTCTCTGTGTACATTTAAGAGAAGCCGTGCTGCCTTGTTCTGAGCCAATTGTAATTTTCAGAGGTTCCTCTTTGTAGCACCTGACCACACGACTGAACAGTTGTCCAGGTGCAACAAAACTAGGGCCCATCTTGTTGATAGTGTAGTGGTTTACCTGTTGTGAGGCTGGGACAGGCTGCACCACGGGGGCCTGGGCGGAGGTGGACGTACGCAGCGCCACACTGGACGACGAATCGGACCCTCCCTCTGAACTCTGCATGCTGGGAACCTACAGGGGAGAGAGGGACGGGGAAGAGGAGTGAGCACAAGGATATCCAAGGCAAGAGACAAGACGCACAGCCCTGCCTGACAGGACAGGAGAACAGACAGCATGCATACCTACTCAGAGCCAGGCCTGCACATGTGCTGCCATGCCAAACAAATGGGCTTTTCACAGCATGCCTGAGAGAAGGGCCAGGGCTTTCATATTGCCCAGGGGGGGTCCAGACCAGGCTCCAGCCAAGTCACTCGGAGTCACCTCAGAGCCCCAGAGGCGCCTTACTTCTGGCCTTTATTACTGGAACATTAACAACACTGGTAAAGCCAGCAACACTAAACAGCTGCTTAGTAGAAGTCCCGCTGCTAGGAAAGACGCAGGTGGAAAAAGTTGGTGAAAACAGTTGTGAGTATTGTCAGGACTTAGGAGGCCCGGTCCTCCAAACTGTAAACACTCTCTCGAACATTGGGAGAAAATATGCACAGCATGGCAAAAGGGAGTGAGAAGAGCAAAAAAAAATGGAGTGACCGAGGCTCTCTCTTTCAGAGAAAGAAACAGAGGGGAGAGGGAGGGATTGAAAATAAAATAAATAAAACTTTCACAGCCCCGCCAAAGAAAAGAGAAGGGGAAAAAAAGAAGAAAATGGCAGTGGGGCTCCCACCCCTGCCAGGGTACTGAAGATATTCAGTGTTTGTTTCAAATGAGAGCCGTTCTCTGGGGGCTCCAATAATCCAGCTGATATCAGGAAATTCCTCAATGCTTTGTAAACGTTTGCTGGTTGCTATGGTGAGGAATCCATGACGACCACCCCTAACTCTGCCCCGCTCTCCTCCCTCCCCCCACTGTGCCATCCTTTCTCTTATTTATAAAGCTCATACACAGGAACTTTCGAGTGTGGCCACAAAGCAAGGGAGGAGGTGAAAGAGGGGAAGAAAGGGGTTGGGGGTCTTGCAGGAGGGAAGGCACCACAACTCTAGAAGATCAGGAGCTAAAACAAATGAGGCCTAATTAGTCAGCAGACATGGATACATATGGAGTGATTTCATAGCCAAATGAAATTGTACTTTAATTCCATAATTCAGAATTTGTTTTACTGAATTTAACATTTTTGAATTTGTAATGCACAAATTGGATCATTGAATTAAGACATTTAGCGGCCGGGGACTTTACACTCCTAGTGGCCGGGGACTTTAATGCAGGGAAACTTAAATCCGTTTGACCTCATTTCTACCAGCATGACACATGTGTAACCAGAGGAAGAAAATAATAATAATAATAAAAAGAACTCTAGACCACCTTTACTCCACACACAGACACATAAAGCTCTCCCTCACCCTCCATTTGGCAAATCTGACCATAATTCTATCCTCCTGATTCCTGCTTACAAGCAAAAACTAAAGCAAGAAGCACCAGTGACAACCAATAAAAAGTGGTCAGATGAAGCAGATGCTAAGCTACAGGACTGTTTTGCTAGCACAGACTGGAATACTGTTCCGGGATTCTTCCGATGGCGTTGATGCGTACACCACATCAGTCACTGGCTTCATCAATAAGTGCGTCAATGACGTCGTCCCCACAGTGACTGTACGTAGACTAACGTTCAAAAGTTTGTGGTCACTTAGAAATGTCCTTGTTTTTGAAAAAAATAATTGTCCATTAAAATATCAAATTGGTCAGAAATACACTGTAGACATTGTTAATGTTGTAAATTATTATTGTAGCCTGAAATGGCTGATGTTTTATGGAATATCTACATAGGCGTACAGAGGCCCATTATCAGCAACCATCACTCCTGTGTTCCAATGGCACGTTGTTAGCTAATCCGAGTTTATCATTTTAAAAAGGCTAATTGATCATTAGAAAAACCTTTTGCAATTATGTTAGCACAGCTGAAAACTGTTGTTCTGATTAAAGAAGCAATAAAACTGTCCTTCTTTAGGCTAGTTGAGTATCTGGAGCGTCAGCATTTGTGGGTTCGATTACAGGCTCAAAATGGCCAGAAACAAAGATCTTTCTTCTGAAACTCATCAGTCTATTCTTGTTCTGAGAAATTAAGGCTATTCCATGCGAGAAATTTCCAAGAAACTTAAGATCTGGTACAACGCTGTGTACTACTCCCCCCAAATTGTCTCTAACCAGAATAGAAAGAGGAGTGGAAGGCCCCAGTGCACAACTGAGCAAGAGGACAAGTACATTAGTGTCTAGTTTGAGAAACAGATGCCTTACAAGTCCTCAACTGGCAGCTTCATTAAATAGTACCCGCAAAACACCAGTCTCAACGTCAACAGTGAAGAGGCGACTTCGGGATGCTGGCCTTCTAGGCAGAGTTGCAAAGAAAAAGCCATATCTCAGACTGGCCAATAAAAAGATAAAGACGGGCAAAACAGACACTGGACAGAGGAAGATTGGGGGAAAAAAAGTGTTATAGACAGACGAATATAAGTTTGAGGTGTTCGGATCAAAGAACATTCGTGAGACGTGGGAAAAAAGTAAGATGCTGGAGGAGTGCTTGATGCCATCTGTCAAGCATGGTGGAGGCAATGTGATGGTCTGGGGGTCTTGAAGAAGGAAGGCTATCACTAAATTTGACCCAAAATTTGACCCATACCCTGTGGACGCCGCTTAATTGCAGCCAATTTCATCCTACAACAGGACAATGACCCAAAGCACAGCTCCAAACTACGCAAGAACTACTTAGGGAAGAAGCAGTCAGCTGGTATTCTGTCTATAACGGAGTGGCCAGCAGTCACCGGATCTCAACCCTATTGAGCTGTTGTGGGAGCAGCTTGACTGTAAGGTACGTAAGAAGTACCCATCAAGCCAATCCAACTTGTGGGAGGTGCTTCAGGAAGCATGAGGTGAAATCTCTTCAGATTACCTCGACAAATTAGCAACTAGAATGCCAAAAGTCTGCAAGGCTGTAATTGCTGCAAATGGAGGATTTTTTTGACAAAAAAAAAGTTTGAAGGACAATTATTATTTCAATTAGAAATCATTATTTATAACCTTGTCATCGTCTTGACTATGTTTTCTATTCATATCGCAACTCATTTCATGTACGTTTTCATGGAAAACAAGGACATTTCTAAGTGACCCCAAACTTTTGAACGTTAGTGTACATACCCCTACCAGAAGCCGTGGATTACAGGCAACATCCACAATAAAGGGTAGAGCTGCCGCGTTCAAGGAGTGGGACTCTAACCCAGAAACTTAAAAGAAATTCCGCTATGCCTGCCGACGATCCTTCAAACAGGCAAAGTGTCAATATAGGACCAAGAATCGTACTATACCGGCTCCGACGCTCGTCAGATGTGGCAGAGCTTGCAAACTATTAGACTACAAATGGGAAGCACAGCCGCGAGCTGCCCAGTGACACGAGCCTACCAGACAAGCTAAATTACTTCCATGCTCGCGTCGAGGCAATTAACACTTAAACATGCATGAGAGCATCAGCTGTTCTGGACGATGTGAGTAAGACCTTTAAACAGGTAAACATTCACAAGGCCGCAGGGCCAGATGGATTACCAGGACGTGTACTCCAAGCATGCGCTGACCAACTGGCAAGTGTCTTCACTGACATTTTCAACCTGTCCCTGACCAAGTCTGTAATACCTACATGTTTCAAGCAGACCACCATAGTCCCTGTGCCCAAGAACACTAAGATAACCTGCCTAAATGACTACCGACCCGTAGCGCTCACGTCTGTAGCCATGAAGTGCTTTGAAAGGCTGGTCATGGCTCACATCAACACCATTATCCCAGAAACCCTAGACCCACTCCAATTTGCATACTGCCCCAACAGATGACGCACTCCTGCCGTCCACACTGCCCTTTCCCACCTGGACAAAAGGAACACCTACATGAGAATGCTATTCATTGACTACAGCTCAGCGTTCAACACCATAGTGCCCTCAAAGCTCATCACTAAGCTAAGGAACCTGGGACTAAACACCTCCCTCTGCAACTGGATCCTGGACTTCCTGACGGGCCACCCCCAGGTGGTAAGGGGTGCGTGCTCAGTCCCCTCCTGTGCTCCCTGTTCACGCATGACTGCGTGGCCAAGCACAACTCCAACACCATCAAGTTTGCCGATGACAACAGCGGATCACCGAAAATGATGTCAGAGACCTGGCCGTGTTGCGCCAGGACAACAACCTCTCCCTCAACGTGACCAAGACAAAGGAGATGATTGTGGACTACAGGAAAAGGAGGACCGAGCATGCCAGCTGTTTGCATCACTGCCTGGTATGGCAACTGCTCGTCCTCCGACCACAAGGTACTACACAGAGGGTAGTGCGTACAGCTCAGTACATCGCTGGGGCCAAACTTCCTGCCATCCAGGACCTCAATACCAGGCGGTGTCAGAGGAAGGCCTTCAAAATTGTCAAAGACTCCAGCCACCCAAGTCATAGACTGTTCTCTCTGCCACCGCACGGCAAGTGGTACCAGAGCGTCAAGTCTAGGTCCAAAAGGCTTCTTAACAGCTTCTACCCCCAAGCCATAAGACTCCTGAACAGATAATCAAATGGCTACCCAAACTATTTGCATTGCTGCCCCTCCCCCCATTTACACTGCTGCTACTCTGTTTATTATCTATGCAGTCACTTTACTTCTACCTACATATTACAGTACCGCAATTACCTCGACTAACTGGTGCCCCTGCACATTGACTCTGTACCAGTACCCCCTGTATATAGCCTCGCTATTGTTATTTTACTGCTGCTCTTTAAAGTACTTGTTAATTTTATCTATTTTTTACTTTTTTTAACTGCATTGTTGGTTAAGGGCTTGTAAGTAAGCATTTCACTGTTGTAGTCCGGGGCGCGTGACAAATAAAATGTGATTTTAATCAAAACGCTCTCTGTGGCCAACAGAACCTTCTGCCGGTTTCTGAAGCCAATGTGGCAAGTTGCGCAAGCTAGCTAGCTGCAGTGTCAACCATGTAGCTTGCGAACGTTAGCTAGATCAACCGGTCAGTCCAGCGCGCACCCTCCCAATCCATTGCTCTCCATTTCACTCGGTGCGCGTGTGTGGTGTCTAAATGCTATTCTGTTTTTATGACAAGAACTATAAAGCACATGTCACACAGTCAGTGTATCATCTCAGTAGGCTTTTTGTGCCACATACTAGAAATACATTGAGTGTGTGTCTTTATTTACAGCTTGTAGCGGCACAACCTAGGGTGAGAAAAATAGGCCAGCCAAGAAAATAAATACCCTTCAGTGGAAAGGAGAGGTTCGCAAGAGAAGGCGGCTAAATCTTACCTTGGCAAGAAAAATATGATTTAGTCAACTTTGGCAATTGAGTTCTGCACTGATTGATTATTTATTACCAACATTCTTACCTGAATACCTACATTGATGTTTAATTACATGCTGAAATGTGTCATGATTGATAGTGAAATTGATATTATTGTAATAATTACCTGACTCTCCTTGATATTTGAGTGAAAAATGAAACATCACACTTGTAAGTCTTTTTAGTAAGTCTTTTTAGTACACATTCACCATCACATGTACTTTAAATTATATTGTGAAATACATTTTCATTAATGCTATTGGAATAATTTTACAATTTCAATGTCGAGTACCATTTACTTTATGAAATTAAGCACATTGATATATATTAAGTCAACTTTGAATAAGACCGTGATTTAAATTGTACAGCCTACAGATTGTTTGATGTCAGTCTTCATTGGAAACTACCTGTGCTGGAGGACATCTGCAAGACGGTGCTGGCAGGTTTAAATATTCAATTAATTGCACTAAGTTGTCCTTTTTGTTTGCTGTCACAGTTTATCAGAAGGTAACAAATTACCATACTAAATTTGTAACTAGTACTTAGTTCTGACCAGATACTTTTTTCTCAAGTAGTTTCTTAAGAGGGCTACTTTTACTTGAGTAAATTACAATTAAAGTACAGATTTTCAGTACTCTACCCACCTCTAGAAATTCTACATAGCCTAACTATAAAACGTGGATGAGCATCCACACTGGAGAAAAGTGTATCATTCTACAGTAGGCCTACATCTGTCAATCAACTGATGGCCCAAATCAGCTTATCAACTCAGCCAGGGAAACACAGTAGCCTATTATTAGTTTTCACACCTTTCATTATGTAACAATGGATAGGCTAACGGTTAGCCTACAGAATGTAGCCTAATGGAAAATAAACCAAAGTAACAGGCGGCCTATTGCAACCATCAAAGGCACTAGATTATTGAAAGCTGATGTCTCGTTAAACCATCCTAGGCACACAGCTGATCTCAATTGCAACCATTATTGGTCACCTCATTACCGCTCACTAAAAAGATGTTGGTGTTACCTTAGAGATATATACATAATGACGAGATGCTCATGTCTCCGCCCTAATAATAAGGGTTGGGAAGTATCCAGATTTTCATACCGTTTCTGTACCAAACCGGGGTATACGGTATTACCGAATGTGCACACAAGGGGCGCTATAAAAAATAAAAAACATACATACATACATACATACATACATACATACATACATACATACATACATACATACATACATACATACATACATACATACATACATACATACATACATACATACATACATACATACATACATACATACATACATACATACATACATACTTTTTATTTTATGTATACACAACAGGGATCCTGGTCCAGGAGGGGCCTGAATGTCTCGGCTGTAACCAAGAAGGGAGGTGACAGACTATTTGCACTGCCTCCCCTCCTTTAGGCTGCTGCTACTCTTATTAAGCATAGCCACTTTAATAACTCTACCTACATATACATATTACCTCGACTAACCAATGCCCCCACACATTGATTCTGTACTGGTACACCCTGTATATAGCTTCACTATTGTTATTTTACTGCTGCCCTTTAATCATTTGTTACTTTTCTTTTTGGGGGGGGATTTTTCTTAAAACTGCATTGTTGGTTAAGGGCTTGTAAATAATAATTTCACTGTAAGGTCTACACCTGCTATAGTCAGCACATGTGACATCAAATAAAATTATATTTATCTGTGTACATGCATGCATGCATGAGATATATTATATGATAGACAGACCCCTAAAATTGAATGTTCCAGTAATAGGACCTAGGCCTAGCGTTTAAATCGAGCGAGATAATATTATTTGATAGCAGGCTTGATCCCAATGACTCGACTGCCCCCTGCATGGAGAGAAAGAGTACGTGTAATTTTGAAGTAATCATGAAGCTCATTTGAATTTCCTGATGCCGCAGGAAAATTCTCTGCGAGAAAAGAGGGATCAAGTTAAGAGCCAACATCTGTAGGTCTATTTTAACAATGAAACGGTTGTCTCAATTCAATTATCTGTGACATTGCCACACACACACAAAGCATAGACCATGACATTTGAAATTCAATAAAATAAACTTTTGAATATAGTTCTGACATAGACCCCATAAAAATACATACCGTAGTAGCCTACACGGCTTCACGCCTTTGCTGTTAATGTCAGCCAATCAAAGCAGCACTGTCTACAGTCGGTGACTCCATGTGTAGTAAGCAACATGGGAGATTTCTAATCAATGCAAAATGGAATTACAACTACTGAATTAAGTTTGTTAAATGAGAAGGAGTAGGCTTCAATTACTAGCAACCATCAGGTAGGCTGTTTAATCTGAATGGAGTGCTGTAGACAAGGACAGGAAACGCAGCAAAATAGCCCCAATTACTTTTAGCTGGTAGCTGGCCATCTTCTTTACATCGATTTGATGCAGTCAAGACAAGCACTACCAGATGGGATGGTAGACAAACTTGTAGATTCCATAGGTTGTCTAACTACTGCAAGTCTGTATCTCTCCTGTGTAAAACTCACCGACCCTTGCCAAATCACACTGCTGCAAGCAAGCGGCACCCAAGCTGCGCAGCAAGCCAGTTTCAAATGTTTTTTTTTTACATGCATTTCGACTATCCGTATATCCCGCAAAAATATAATATTACTCTAATGAAATTATGTCAAATACCCATCTCAAAACTGAATGCATCTGAGAAGTTAAACACATGAAACTTTGATACAGATAATGAATGCAATATTTACCATATTAAAACTGAACATATACAGTACTAGTCAAAAGTTGACACACCTACTTATTCAAGGGTTTCTTTATTTTTACTATTTTCTACATTGTAGAATAATAGTGAAGACATCAAAACTATGAAATAACACATGTAACAAAAAAAAAATTCAAATCAACATTTTATATTTGAGATTCTTCAAAGTAGCCACCCTTTGCCTTGACAGCTTTGGCATTCCCTTGGCCTTCTCTCAACCAGCTCAACCTGGAATGCTTTTCCAACAGTCTTGAAGGACTTCCCACATATACTGAGCACTTGTTGGCTGCTTTTCCTTCACTCTGCGGTCCAACTCATCCCAAACCATCTCAATTGGGTTGAGGTCAGGGGATTGTGGAGGCCAGGTCATCTGACGCAGCACTCCATCACTCTCCTTCTTGGTAAAATATCCCTTACACAGCCTGGATGTGTTGGGTCATTGTCCTGTTGAAAAACAAAATGATAGTCCCACTAAGCGCAAACCTGGTGGGATGGCGTATCGCTGCAGAATGCTGTGTTAACCAGCACGGCCAAGTGTGCTTTGAATTCTAAATAAAATCACAGACAGTGTCACCAGCAAAGCACCCCCACACCCTCCCACCTCCTCCTCCAGACTTCACAGTGGGAACCACACATGCAGAGATCATCCGTTCACCTACTCTGCGTCTCACAAAGACACGGCAGTTGGAACCAACAACCTCAAATTTGGACTCATCAGACCAAAGGACAGATTGCTCATGTTTCTTGGCCCAAGCAAGTCTCTTCTTATTGGTGTCCTTTAGTAGTGGTTTCTTTGCAGCAATTCAACCATGAAGGCCTGATTCACACAGTCTCCTCTGAACAGTTGATGTTGAGATGTGTCTGTTACTTGAACTCTGCATTTATTTGGGCTGCAATTTCTGAGGCATGTAACTCAAATTATCCTCTGCAGCAGAGGTAACTCTGGGTCTTCCTTTCCTGTGGCGGTCCTCATGAGAGCCAGTTTCATCATAGCACTTGATGGTTTTTGCAACTGCACTTGAAGAAACTTTCAAAGTTCTTGAAATGTTCTGGATTGACTGACCTTCATGACTTAAAGTAATGATATACTGTCATTTCTCTTTGCTTATTTGAGCTGTTCTTGCCATAATATGGACATGGTCTTTTACAAAACTCTTCTGTATTACACCCCCCCCCCCCACACACACACACCTTGTCACAACAACTGATAGGCTGAAACGCATTGAAATGCATTCCAGGTGATTACCTCATGAAGCTGGTTGAGAGAATGCCAAGACTGTGCAAAGCTGTCATCAAAATGTATTTTGATTTGTTAAATACTTTGTTATTTCATAGTTGATGTCTTTACTATAGTTCTACAATGTAGAAAATAGTAAAAAAATGAATTAAAACCTTTGAATGAGTAGGTGTGTCCAAACTTAACTGGTACTGTACATATTCAAACTGTATTATTATATTACACTTAAAATTGAATGCAATTTTAATTAGATTAGTTTAATTATAATTCATTTTTCAATTTGCGCATTACAAATTAAAATATTAAATTCTAACACAAATAAAAAAATTATGGAATTCAAATACAATCAGTTGGAACTGAAATCAAAATCAAATACAATTTCTGTTGCCACTGAAATCGCTACTTAGACATGCCACTGCCATTACTTATTCAATCAGTTGCCAGGAGGAGCAGACTTAAGTGTAACTGCCAGTGTTTTAACAACATGAAATCTTAGTAAAAATCTGTTCATATACACCCCCAGGAAAAAATGGCCTTTTCTGACATGAGAGCACTTAGATATGGTAATTTTCACATTTTCATAAAATCAAAGAATGTTTGGGAACGACGTAGAGTAAGGCATTTGTGAAAATTCTATAGCGTGTGTTTGGACAATTAATAGACACTGTAGTAAATACAACCTAATAAAACATCTGTCTCGTCCAAGACCGGAGTCTAAGCAGACCGGTGTGCCAGAGCCAATTAGAGCTACAAGACAAATAAGCCAGTTACCACACAGGCCTGCCATCATTCACTTTGAACTAGACTGTATATTAACAGGCAGTAGCAACAGCGCAACTTCAGATCATTAGAACACATTCGCCAAAGCCACAAAATAAACCTGAATGGATTTCTGAAAATACCACAGGAGTCCTCTTACATTTGGGAAATTTTACAGTTCTATTGATCAAATAAATCAAATCTTACTGGTCACATACACATGGTTAGCAGATGTTAATGCGAGTGTAGCGAAATGCTTGTTAAAAAAAAAATGGGAAGGTAGGCTCTCACACTCAATTACGCACATCAACAACAAGATCGACAACTAATGCTAGCGAGAACGAGATGAGCTAAAATCTAACCAGGGAATATTAGATAAACCCTCAAACTTTTTCAGCTAATTGGCCATCAAAATTGCACTGATAAACGATGGGGAATAGTATCCTGCTCATTCTTCTGCAGCTTGCCTGCCAATGCATGCTTGTCGCAACCCACGTTTTGACAACTGAATGGGAACTTGACCGCCCGCCCATTTGATCGACGCCAAATACATTTGATTGACAACTAAGGGTGCGTTCGTAAATTGCCTCCAGTGTGTCAAAATGCACTCTGGGTGGTTCAATAATTCAGAGCGTACACTGCACTATAGACAGTGGCGGAAATCCCGGGGGGGCGGGGGGGGACACAACCCCCCCATCCTGAGAAAAATATGATTTGTCCCCCCCAATATATCACTGAAACATAACTATGTAATTTAAATAATATTAATAATACGCAATGAAAGCAATTGTGCTGATTATAGACACTTAATAGCGCGTTTTTAAGTTTCAAAAGATTGCGACCCCCCCACCCTTTGCCTCACAATGGTTTGATCCACTGCCAGTTCCTTAGTTGGCAAGTTAACAGAGGGGTCGTGTCTACTGTCTGAAAGGCACTCAATGAACGTAACTGACGTGAGGTTAATCCAGTCAATCGCGCACACACACTAGCTGAATATGCAGAGCTAGCGTGCAAATATTAACTATTAAGCTAGCTAGTACCTATTCCATTTATGTGGCCTTGTCAAAGATGGAATCTTTGCTACCGTCAATTTATTCCAAGATCAGCATGCAGAGGATGTAAGTTAGTGCTTCAAAGTCCCTGTGATAAGGTTAGCGATAAACTGGAGTCCAAACTGAACAGAACTACACTCTCTTCTACCATTGTCTTAAATATATTTAATGGTCTCGTTGCAAAAGCTAAATTGTCGCAAGGGAACTTTTATTTATTTATTTTATTTCACCTTTATTTCACCCGGGTAGCAAAGATTATAGCAAACACCACTGAAACGGAATTGGTGCTCGCTAGCTTTGCAAATTCAGCTATTGTTGGAAGCCAGCCAATATGAAACAAACTATTAAAATTACAAAAGGTTGCAGCATATGTTGTGTAAATGGTGAACTCATACAGCTGTCAACTCGTCACTGCAATCCGTTTCACATTTGCTAGCTACCTTTTAGATCGAAGCCCAAATAGAATGATAGAAGATAAGATGATAGAAGCCCATCTCCTACTGTAAATAACCTACACACTGTGTGTGTGTGTGTGTAGCCAGCCAGGTAGAAAAATGGCAGAAAAATAAAAAGACAGACATCAGATTATTTTTCAGTACACCAAAACGCAAAGTAAGAACCCTAGTAGCCTAATATCTCAAAGACTAGTTGATAAAATGTTCATAAGAAAGAAATGAAATTCTAATGGAAATGTTTCACAATGATGTCATTAGGCAGAGCAGGCAACAGATGGCACACAGACAGCAGAGTTGGGGACAGATATGCAGGGACAGACTGGCAGAGACAGGGAGTCTCAGGTAAGTTTGTTGAGTCTTTGTTTGGCAACATTATGAAAGGTTCTCAATTTTTTTGACTTGTAAAATAGGAACATAATTGGAAAATGCCATGGATACCCCCACTCTCAACTTAAACTGGTGACTGAACTAGATTTGTTAAAGGCAATGGTATTCCTGTTGTGATTAGTTGTGTAGTTTTGGGTACCGGTAGTTAGGAGTACGGCAAACACCTTATTTCTTTGGTTCCTCAATATACATTTACCATATTACAATGTAGGCTATGTGTTACAGCACTACTTTTGGTGTCCCCCTCAGGAATTGCTCGAGAAAATTTCATGTAATTGTCCCCTCCAAAGTTGATATCAGATTTTTGCCCCTGGACAGTGGATGCTCTGGCCGAGAAGTCAGGTTAATCCGAGCGTTCCTCACAACGGCAGTCAATCCCCAAGCTAACTGGTTAAAGTTGTCTAGCTACTTCCAGACACAAATGAGAGAACACCTCACTCTGACCATTTTACATACCCTAGCAAAGCTGGTCAGGCTGTTTACATTATGTAGTCACTAACGTTATCTAGAGTGTTAGTGACTAACTGTGCTGCTGGAAACAATGTAATTACTCGTTTTGCCAATGTTTACTGACACCGGTCATATTCAGCGAGTGTTGCGCGTTCATAAATTCAGCAGTTATTCAGAGTAGACAGTCTGAGTGAATTTACAAACGCAAGAGATATGCTAACTGGATAATAATTGTTAAAGTTCCGCATAGCTAACTAGATAGCTAGCTAGGAAAGCGCTTCACATTTATTGCTAACTAACCAAATTACACCTGCATCTCTAGCCACCAAAAAACAATATGCGGGGAAAAAGTTGGTCACTCACCCACTGCGCCAATGACATGGCAGCAGCTAGCTAGCGTTAGGCTCTGTGTTTTTAGCTAGCTAAATACCCAAATGGGTGGAGGATGCAAACAATGTACCCGGCCAGCTATGATTTACAAACTGAGCAATATTTTTTGTACTACCAAGAAATGTTTTGGTGAATTATATTAATCATGCATTGAACTGCATCCATCTATTCTGCCAACAATGAGTCATAACCTATTTTTAAAACCTCTAAATGCTGGTTTTGTAGCATATACAAGGAATTTTATATTTTTGACTGACATGTCTGTTTCATATCTGCAAAGTAGTTAAAACACTGTCAGCTCCACTTTAAAAACAAAGCCACCATACCAGGCACAGGCTGAATAAGGAAAATCCTTTAAACTGATAAACACTCCCTACATATACAATTACAGCAATAAAAGCCCCATCAATACACAGGAAAATAATACAAAGCTTTATCATATCTACCATAATCAAAGATCATATGTAAACAGTAACACTGCTTGCATGACTAGCTTACAGTCTTCATTAACAGGCTGCTTTTAATACTGTTTGATTAGACCGTCATTAATCATCATTTAAAATCAAGATAGTGGGTGGGCAACAGGTGCTGTTCAGCTCTTCCTCTGCTCAAACACCCCCAGCACTTTAAATGCCAGTATTTCTTACAAATCCGTTTTGACACTTAAGAGACTCGTTCTAATAGCGTTCAACAGTGAGTGAATGTAAAATGCAGATTGCTTATATTGTGGTGGAAAATTGCTTTAGAGCTGTACACCAAGTTAAAGACTGATGGCAAATAATATATTAACATTAGGGCATGAAAACAATTGTGAGCAACACCATACATAAGCTAATCAAACAAAATTGTGAAATGTTATTTTTCACAACAATAGGCATGTACTACCACAGAGCTGGGTGTGCCGCTGACATTTTCCACACAGGAGGATTGGCTGTCTAGATGAGTAATAGCCTCAATGGTGGAGCTAATGTTGAAATTCTTCAATTACTTTAGGCTGGCATGTGTCAATCGTTGTCTAACCATTGATCAAATAGGGACTCACTCAATATAAAAGCTGTTTGAGAAGACAAAGACAAGTCCATCTCTGTGTAACCTCTCTAAACAGTCACAAACAACTGTCACATGAGATGGACCAGAGGGGGCTGCACGTGTATTTGTCAGAGAGGAGGCAAAATTAACACCATTCTGTAAGGGTCCAGAGTAGACCCTAGAGAAGGACCATCTTCCTTTGTCCATTTCTTGCATTATTCCTTGTGGCAAAGCAAATAATAGCAGTACTGATTAAGGATTTTCTGAATGAAGTTAAAAAGGGGGGAAAAAAATATTTAAAGCTCCAGCGGGTCAGATGTTTTAAAAGGAAATAATTTGTTTGTGGGGTGTCAGTTGAGTTATAAATACACTAGTAACAATCCCTGCAGTTATCTTTGGACTTTCCTTAGCACAGATATTATGCAATGAAGGGAGGGAGAGGGAGCGGTGGGGTGGTGTAGCAGCTCATAAACCTAGGCTTTGTCCTTTAGGTTTTCATGCATAAAGCTCAATTAAATGGGGGCTTTGGTAGGAGTGGTGAAGTGCGCCATGCGTTGGACTGGAGAAGGGAGAAAGTGCAGGCAGGCAGCCAATATGATCTGAGCCCCAAGTAAAGGTTAAAAGCCACACAAATTCCCCACCAGCTGCTATGAGCGGCACAAAGGCGGAACACAGCGGGAGCCCCAGCACACCACTGTAGAACCCAATGATAAATGGGCTGCACTTTAAAACAGCCTTTCTCCTCGCAGCCCCAAGACAACTTCACACACAAACCCCTACAAAAGGAGCCGGTTTTCACTCAAGCAAATCACAAATGAGCAATTAAGACAATTGCATGAGTGGACCAATTTTCCCTCTGTTAAAAGAGTCAACCGAGTTGTGAGGGAAAGGGAAAAATGAAGAACTTCACAATTTTAGTCCTCTAAAATTAAACGTGCAGTTCTATAAACTCATACCTGTTATTTGGTATGAAAATCTGGACAAGAATTAAACATCTGTCACTGACAAACCTAACTTAAAACAGCACTCAGAGAAAAACACATACAGATGTTCAATTAAAAACAGGAGCCCAGTCTTGGCTCTTGTTTGCACTGGCCCACATTGTTTGCAGAGCAACAACGGTTGCTAGTGGCAACACCGTCCACTCCCGTTTCCAGGAGCCTGTTGCTATGCAACCAACCGAATACTTCCCAAACCAAACAATGCCATCCCCCAACTGATCCCTCTCTCACACTAAGCAGAAACTTACAACAATAAATACATAAGCTATTAATTTCAGACACTGGGGGGAAGACAGAGGGCAGGCTAATTCCAGTACCATACAGAGGAAAGATTATATAAAAATGTTAACTCCATGCTGGTTTCAACTTGACTGAAGGCAGAATGTAGTGTTTTTATGCACTCAGTGGTCAAATAAAGGAGGAATGTTTAAGTCAACAGAAAGGCAACAGCCAATCCTCTAAGCTTGGTTTACACCTCTACACTTCAAAAACAATTACTTTGAAAAACAAGCACAAATGACTAACTTTTCTAATCCATGCAGCAGAAAAGAGACATGAGCACCTTGGAGAGGAGAGCACAGACTAGTCCGACTCGGGGCTTTTAGTGTACATCGGAAGTTGAAACAACCAGGCAATAACGCAGACACTTGTTGCCATTAAAGTCCTGTTTATGGTGGACATTTGTACACCACTGCTTGTATTGCCAGCTAGCCCTGTCTGTCTGTGCACTGTTTTTTTCCAAGAATCCTCTGTTCACCATATCCTGCCCCCACACCCACCCCCGATCCCTAGCCTAGTCGTTCAGTTATATAACAGATAAATATACTTAAACAGAGAAGGAACAGGCTTTCCATACATGCATTTCTACTCTGAAGAGAGTTCAATCAATGTAATCTTTATTGGGTAACCAATCCAATAGCCATCCCCATTGTAAAAAACCCAGGTTGGCTCCTTTTTGATTCTATTAAAAAACCCATAACCATAGCACACAGGCGCTGCACTCACACGAAAAGAGAATTAAGATATGATAAGAGATTTCCACAACCGAGGCTGTTCTTCAAGCCTGTCTCATTAATTCATGGCTAATCCAATCAAAGCAGCTATTGGGGTCTGCAGATGGTGAGGCTGGAGGGAGAGGAGGGGACCTGGACAGCTAACAGAGGAGAGGAGCCGTTCTTGGGGCCTCTAAACCAGCCACGGATCCTGGATCCACTCTTTCCCAGATTCCACCTCTGGTCACCACTACAGCCCACAGCCCGTCGACACCATCCGTCACAATGTGGAGCGCAGGCATGACAGACCAAGAATTATGAAATGGTTGCCATAGAGACTGTTCACCCATACACCTCCCCCAACCACCCCCACCTCTGTAACCCTTTCCAGATTTCCACCACCTCCCATCCCCTTTTATATCCACCCCTAAACTGAATAATACTGAATTAGAGAATAAGAAAGTACAGTTCAGAGAGGTCAACCTGCTGGAGAACAAACCAGAAGTGCAGGGAGGAACTAATCTGTTGCATGTGGGTGTCTCTCGTTAATGAACATTAATCTCCTGTTTTTCCAGCAAGGGTGATGACAGAGTTGAGGGAACATCAGGTCTTTGTTTCATGCCACCTTGTTGCTCATCGAGATAGAAAAACTTTCTGAAATGAATAAAAATAAATAATTAAAAAAAACACCTGTTCCCACCTGGCAGCTAGAATTGAGACAGTTTTATACCGCCTAGACAAAAACAAATTAAACTTCACTAAGTGATGCTCATCAATGCATAGTTACCAAGTCAATGTCTGCAACAACAACAAAAAAAGATTCCAATTATTTACAATGTAAAACAAAAAAATTATTTCATGCCATGGAGTTGGTGCCATTATCAGCACAGACAAATCCAGTGCCTTCGGAAAATATTCAGACCCCTTGACTTATTCCACATTGTTACGTTACAGCTTTATTCTAAAATTTAAAAAAACAAATTCCTCAGCAATCTATACCCAATACCCCATAATGACAAAGCAAAAACAGGTTTAGAATTTTTTGCAAGTGTATTAAAAATAAAACATACCTTATTTACATAAGTATTCAGGCCCTTTGCTATGAGACTCGAAATTGAGCTCAGGTGTTTCCATTGATCATCCTTGAGATGTTTCTACAACTTGACTGGGGTCCACTTGCGGTAAATTCAATTGATTGGACAGGATTTGGAAAGGCACACACACCTGTCTATATAAATGTCCCACAGTTGACAGTGCATGTCAGAGCAAAAACCAAGCCATGAGGTGAAGGAATTGTCCGTAGAGCTCCGATATAGGATTGTGTCGAGACACAGATCAGGGGAAGGGTACCAAAACATTTCAGCAGCATTGAAGGTCCCCAAGAACACAGTGGCCTCCATCATTCTTAAATGGAAGAAGTTTGGAACCACCAAGACTCTTACTAGAGCTGGCCACCCAGCCAAACTGAGCAATCGGGGGAGAAGGGCCTTGGTCAGGGAGGTGACCAAGAACCCTACGGCCTTCCAAAAGCACAACCATCGCTGCAGCACTCCACCAACCAGGCCTTTATGGTAGAGTGGCCAGACGGAAGCCACTCCTCAGTAAAAGGCACATACATGACAGCCCGCTTGGAGTTTGCCAAAAGGCACCTAAACAAGATTCTCTAGTCTGATGAACTCTTTGGCCTGAATGCCAAGCATCACGTCTGGAGGAAACCTGGCACCATCCCTATGGTGAAGCATGCTGGTGGCAGCATCATGCTATGGGGATGTTTTTCAGCGGCAGGGACTGGGAGATTATTCAGGATAGGGAAAGATGAACAGAGCAAAGTACAGAGAGAGATCCTTGATGAAAACCTGCTCCAGAGAGCTCAGGACTTCAGACTGGGGCGAAGGTTCACCTTCCAACAGGACAACGACCCTAAGCACACAGCCAAGACAATGAAGGAGTGGCTTCGGAACCTGTCACAATGTCCTTGAGTGGCCCAGCCAGAGCCCTATCGAACATCTCTGGAGAGACCTGAAAATAGCTGCGCAGCAACGCTCCCCATCCAACCCGACAAAGCTTGAGAGGATCTACAGAGAAGAATGGGAGAAACTCCCCAAATACTGGTGTGCCAAGCTTGTAGCGTCATACCCAAGAAGACTCAGGGCTGGAATTGCTGCCAAAGGTGCTTCAAAAAAGTTCTGAGTAAAGGGTCTTAATACTTATGTAAATGTGTTTACATTTTTTATAAATTAGCAAACAAACATGTCTAAAACCTGTTTGTGCTTTGTCATTATGGGGTAGTGCGTGTAGATTGATTAAATCATTTTTTTTCTCATCAATTTTAGAATAAGGCTGTAATGTAACAAATTGTGGAAAAAGTCCAGGGGTATGAATACTTGCCGAATGCACTGTACAACAGCCTATTGTGGGCATCAGATGAAACCGCAACCTAAGGCATTCCTATAATAATTAACATATAATGCAAACAATAGAACTGCTTTGTAGCTCCCATGTTGCCTTAAATTACCATTTAGAATTTGACAAATGTAGACTCTTTCACAATATTCCAAGACATAGCCTAGCCTAGTATGACTGAACTAGTAAATGGGTAAAGTGTGCACTGTAGACACCTCTTCAAGTATTTCAGAATACCCTCGTTTCCATTTGAGTGTCAAAAAGGATGACGCCGAAACGTCAATTTAAAAGAATCGTACACAGAAAGACGCAAAGCCCATACTGGCAAAAGAAAAACTCAACTATAGCTACTCTGTCATGAGAAATATTCTCCACATTACGTGTGCTTTCGTTACAAATCTTCCTCTGATTTCTTACTACACTAGCTGAGCAGCTTTCCCTTTGATAATGCAAAGAAAAACATGACCTTTTGCATGGTATCATCATAAATGGAGCACATTTAATTTAAACAATCCATGACTAAGAACATGGAGTGGGCTAAGGCTCATGAGGTTTAGCCTAAGTCCAGACTTTCCCTAAACCAGGGATCATCAACTAGATTCATCCGTGGGCTGTTATTTTCATGAGCGGATGGTTGGGGGCCAGAACAAAATTACAAATAATCTGTAAACTGAAAATTGACCGCAAGAATCCCAAACAGATATATTTGACAAAAAAACAAACATCAAACCTTGCCTACATGTGTACACGAAATAGTGTCTCTATTATGCATGCGAATACTTGGAAACAGATGTCCAAAAATCTAAATCACAAGCATATTTGTTTTGCTCAGATAACATTGGGGGCCAAATAAAACCACCCACGGGCCAAATTCAGCCCGTGGGCCACCAGTTGGGGAACACTGCCCTAAACTGTAGGAGGAACTGTTTCAGCACTCGTCTCCAATATCGTGCTTTCAACTCCATGATAGGGCAGGGCGATATGGCCAAAATATCATATGACAGTATTTTTTTTATTAGATGACAGCATTATGTTTTTGAATAATAAAAGTTACAAATTTGCTTTATGGGTAGTGCGTGACCCTAGGTTGGCAACACACGCATTCTAAGTGATTTCTCCATTCTTATTGTTTTAAACGGTTCAATTCGACTTTTCAAAAAAAAAGAAAAAAAAATACACGTTTCAGCATTTTTCCATACATTTCTGCATTTCCTGCACTCATTTGAGATAATTTCCACTCTTCCACGTAGGGCTGCAGGATATGGGCAAACAATCTAGGCCTTATTTTTAACCAAACGTTGCAATTGCAATTTGACCTTAGATTTAGAGCAAAATACTTGGGTGAACTGTTGGAATCATGGAAATAGAAAGAATATAAATAGTGGGCACTTGAATACAGTGTTTGACAACAAATGAAGGGAGCAGTTATTGCGACAGGGTAGGAACCAAAGTGTTGACAAGTCCCTAGGGGGACCCTATAATCTTTGACTACATTGAATGTTCTCTTAGCTACTTCATGTAGCTAAAATATTCTTGCTTCGTGTATCCCTCTTTGATTTAGAAGATACTGTTGCACAAAAATTACGCAGATGTAGGTCTACACCATCACTGGTATTATCAGGCTGTATAGCTAGTTACCTTTGCTCTGACTCAGTACATTTTTGGCTAGCTAGCGATTAGCATTTGCAATTAGCATAAGCGACTAACACGATTTCGGCCCAACTTACTAAGAAAAGACAAACTAGCTGTTTCCAGGTGTAAAAAATACTTTTACACAACGGGGTGGGTCTAATCCTAAATGCTGATTGGTTAAAAGTGCATTCTAACCATTGTCTATTCCACAAGTTACCACCGGCTAAATCTATGATGTTAAAATGCCTATTTACTCAGTTCCATCTGACTGTGCAATCCACTGTCTCATCAGCCCAGCCATACAAATTATAAAATCTCCACTATAAAAAGCATCTAGACATTCTCACATTTCTTTTGACTAACATTTAGTTTTCAACAGCAGAGATTTGTATAAACCTTGCCATCCGTCTCTCAGACATTCGCAACATTGTTTCAATTTTCAAATTTGATCTCCAGCTGTCCCATAGTAATGAACATGTCAGGACGAGACAGGCAGGCAGCGTTTCTCAGCCAGTCGAAATCATGAATCAGCTGGCATCATTTTTATGGATATATACAAAGAAATGTCAATTGAATAAAATGTCAAATTTAAATGGTGTAGCTAGTTTGCAGTGTTTCCAGCTTCAGTTTGAAGTGATTGTGTTAGCTGTGTTGTTGGCTAGCTCCTCTCAACAACAGTGTCACTCCTGATGAGTGAGCACATTTTCTATGCCAGGTGAAAAATCGCACCTCATTAGCTAATTGTTATGGAAATAAAAGTCACTAGAAAACAGCGTAAACAAATACAAACGCAGCTACTGTTGTTCTTTTTGACGTTACTGTAAGTTAGCTGTAGTTGGCTAGCTAGCAAGCGATAAGAATGTTGCCAGCCAGTATGGCAATGGAACATTTAGAACGAATGACGGATAGATACAGCACAAAAGTCTAGCAACAAAACCAATAACCAGCCGGCTTGGGTAGCACCCTTAAATTTGTGTCGGGACTATATCTTGTGGAAGGATGAAATATTATGAATAAATTAAATCAAAATAACATTTATGAAAATATGTCAATCATTAATTGAATATGTTGGTAACACATTGTATAAAAGTGATCATGCCAGAGAAGCCGGTGTATGGAGGATATATTGGCACAGTTTGCCGGCCCTCGACATCATCTTGGGCATAACACCCATGCCAATATATCCTCCAAACACCGGCTTATCTGGCATTATCACTTAAATAGAACGCTAGTGGATTTATATTAAGAAGCAAAGTAAAAACAGCATCAACATTACATTGTTGCATTGACCATGCAGACTGAATGCAAATGTCTCTTGATCACAGGAACAAATGCGCTCCTGAGTGACAGGGGTTGTGGGTAGGTCTGTGTGGAAAGCGGCATGGAGAGAGAGATGACTCAAGTAAAATATAAATAAAATGGACGTTACACACAGCATATCACGTTTAACAAACAAAACATTCAAAAGTATGAAAATGTATGGACTCACTACAGTCTCTCTGGATAAGAGCTTCTGCTAAATTACTAAAATGTAAATACCGTTATAGAAGGTGAAGTAAAAACCCAAACCGGTCTGTGCATCAATACCGGCATCGTTAAATACTGTATACCGGCCAGCCCTACGCCATGACATGCACTTCATGTTAACCTGGTCCTAAAACCTAAGCCATATCCATGGAGGTAGGTTGACTAATCTTGCAGCTGTGATTTAAGACAAGATTTAATTCAAGGGTTTACAGCTGATTTCCAACCACTCCTAATGAACATCAGGCTCAGTGAAATTCAGTACCTCTGCTGTTTTCCAACACTATCACGGAACACCACGGACTATGACTTTTCATAATCATATCCCAGGAATATCTAAATAGAAACGCACATTAGATTCCTGTCCAGATGTGCATATTATATTTTCACGTTCAAAGACGTGCAAGCAGTACCTGCCCGTAGAAGAAAGGCTGAGAGCAGTCAGACAAAGTGCATTTCAGATCTCTTTTCAGTTGCGGATTATTTTTTCCAGAGAGATAGCTGAGAGATGACCTCCGTAGCTGGCTGAGGTAGTGCCTTCAGCTAGCACCCTTGTCTCTGAACTCAAGTAGCAGGTTTTATCTCCATTTCCTTACCAGTGGATTCACTCCACACAGACATGACACACAGCAATTGCGCAAATGCATTCACAAGCACTACAATAAAACAAACCAATGAGTCACCCAGTAAACTGTTTCCCATTAAACATACAAATGGTTTCTCATGCAATGGTTGGTATGAGGACCTCTTCTATCAGACGGCTGTGACTCGACCAGTTTTTTTTTTTTTATCCTTACAACACAACAACATCATAAGGTGACGATCTCTGTGAGTGCCAAGTTGCCAAATACTATCCCGGCAGTTATTTACGGGCTGTTTTAGCCAGGCACAAAGGGTGTGTCATCATTTGTACAAGGACTCAGTGTGAGCATGTGGGCGTTGAATCTATGTGTCTGGAGCCTGTTCAAACGTGATTATTAACATCAGGTTAGAAGAAAGCCCCAGCCAGTCAGGACATTCTCTGAATAGAGAAACATCTCTGTTGTTACTACATCTCCATGACAACCTGACATTGGTAAATAATAATATTTGAAAATGGTTGATGTAGTCAGAGGAAGGAAAATGTGGCAATTTGTCTGAATGACAATTTGGGTTTATTCAGACTGAAGAGTTGAAGCAACCACATGTCAATTGACCTAATATGTACATAAACTTTGCTATTTGCATTAGCAATGGAATGTCACACGCCGGGAGAGGGTTCGGGGGCTTGTCGACGTTCTAGCTCCAAAGCGCAAATGTACCTTAAATATCACAGTAGCCTCTAGACAGTAAACATGCAACCTATTCAACTATGCGAGCAAATTTTCCATCTACATTACACTCTTGATTTAACAAAACCATTTCTCTTGAACAAGGCAACAGTAAACATGTCATTCCCCACGAATGATGCAGCGCCCCCATTGGGCTAATTGAGATATCGCAAATGACTAATGAATTTCAGTTGATTACTATAGCGCCCCCCTTGGGCCAATCAGTGTAATTTTGTAAATGGCAGATGTTTATGGCAAGACTCATTCACCCAAGTTGTCAAAATTGGGCCACTGGTGTCTGAGATATCGCGAGACATAGCCATAGTCCCCTCCCCGATTTCATTGCGGGGAACAATAATGCAACAATTCACAAGCATATGTGCAGACATTTAAATGTAGAATTTTCTTATCCATGCACTAATTCAGCTGCAAGACAATAACAGACAAGGTGGCACAGCTACTACTATAACTAGCTATCTTGCTAACAACATTTTCTTAATCAAATAACTTAAGCAGAGCAAAAATGTACTTTTACCCCTTCAGACGAATATAACAAGTACAGTAATGTTATCATTCAGTGTCATTCATATTATGCAGAGCTAGGTAGCTAACTAAACAAATTATCTAAATTCTCCTCACATACTACTAGCTTACTGCTGCTAACTTACTAGCTAAGTTAGTTAGCTGAATGCTAATGTCAGCCAACTAGCTGAACCATAGCTAGATTGCTTTTCAGCCTACATAGCAGAGGTTGGAACTGGTTCAGAGAACAGAACCGAAAACTGTTGCAGAACAGAACCGTTATTTTAAAAGCATGGAAACCAGTTAATTATGTTATAAGCATTTTGTTCAGACCCCCCTCCCCCCCAAAAAATGCAACAAAGAGCCTATGCAAAGCCCCCACTCACTCAAACCCTCCGAAGCATAGGCTACTGTAGCCTACTAACGTTACAAGCATGAGTCAGAAATTAGGGATCGATTTTTAATTAGAGAAAAATGTATTAACTTTTTCAATGCTAGTTAAGGATATTATAAAATATCACACTTGTCTGTCCATCCAAGGTTGCTTGCCCGCTACATTGCAAGCTGCTCCATTTGCACTGATTGGTGAAGTAATTTATTGTTGAGCTACATGTACAAAAACATTGAGGTTTAAAAAGGAACATAAAGCTGTAGTTTCTTTTGGTTCGAACCGGTTCAGAACATTATTTTGAAACAATTGGAAAATTATTTCTGTTACAACCCCTTAGAACAAGGTGCAGGAGACATTACAGTAAAAGGTCCATCCAAGGGCATTTTCTCAAAAACTGTAAAGAATATCTCGTAGTGAGAATAGTCTGAGTGCTTTCTACCCAGAGCCCAGGAAGCCTTCCACCTGAGAGCCTCCTCTGCCCCTGTTCCCTGTCAAATCATCTCATTAAAAAGGGCTTCTGAAGTGCAGCCCTACAGACAAATGCCGACTGGAAAGAAGCCGTAAGTAGCCTGCTCACAAATCTGAGAACATTTCTTCCCAATGACTCACAGGACATCGTCATTATTTTGAAGCAAGTTGTCACACTTGTTGCTTTAGCTTGAAAAATTAAAAACATCCACATTTCAAAACATGGATTTTAACTAAGGAAAACTCCACAGAAGAAAATAACCAGAGAGAAAGTGGGGAGAGGTTGGGGGAGGTCTACTGTCCCTGGTTGAATAGCTGAAAGAAGGAGCCATCATTGTGATGCAAATGTCAGAACCCGGTCTGCTGTTTGTGGCAGGAAATTTAATTAGCAGTTGTGTAGCTACGATACAAACCAGGTGGAATGTAAAGAATGCCCCTGGTGACAGAGAGCGAGACACTGAATAACATTTCATTTCACAACAAGTGTTAACATGTTGCTACTGAGAGCCAATCATGGGTAACTTTTTTGTACCTGGTGGGACTGTTTCTCAGTAGCTTGGAGATAAAAGCCTACTTTGTGATTAACAAACGGCACTGCCTGTGTCGACAACTCAGTGTCTGCAAGACAAAAACACATTTACTGCACATGGACACTTGAGATGAAATAATTTCCCTCTCGTTCGTTGATTTTGTACAAGTGTCATCTGTAAACTGAAAGGAAAAACTTAACCCCAGTCCTGCCACTTTAAAAGAAATGTTGTGTAGAAAACCACCACACCAATATTTTCCATGTAGGCCTACACACATTAACAACTCCCCAAAGGTATTCATCATAGTCTCTGTGCCTCAGCTCTGTTCAGTGAATTCATGACACTTCTGACTGGAGTTTTGGTGCATCTCATTAAAACCAGAATTAATGTCAGATAATCAAATGTACAGAGACCAGATGGTTCAGTAAGCACGAAACCCAATTTGGATCTAAACACCATATCTGTAAAGTCATGACATCTACATATATTAGGCACACTGCCTGCTAGTGCCAATTATTTGCTTTTAAAATCAGATGTGAATCAAAGCTACTAAGACAATTCAAAGGCTGATAAAAAAATGGGCCATCAGCAACACACATTGATTGAGTTCTGTCAAATGCACCGACAGTGAGCCGTTGCCCACAATAGAGATTACTCTGTCAAGATATCAATCCTTTGAAAATATTTAGTTCTTAGGCTAACATTTTGAATTTGCGACACGCAGAATTGCTTCTATCAAGCAGTCCGTTACAGTTTGTGCAGGACTACTCTCAATAACTGATCGGGCAGCCATTGGCCGGGTATTGGACTGAGCCGGGGTTGGGCCTCATCCAGATAAGCTAAATACAGCATGAACACACACACACGACCCATCTCGGGTCAACCCCCTCCCCACCCAGGGACAACTGCAGCTGTCCATTTGAGAGCTGCACTGTACCAGAGACGAGTCCATTAAAACCTCAACATGGTATAGGGTTAATGTTGGACACTGCTCACGACAGGGGTCCATGTAGAGCACATGTGAATGTGTGTATGTCAATGTATGTTTGGTGTACACATACTGTAGTGAGAGCAGACCGATCAGGCAGGCAGAGCAAAAGAAAAAAAAAAAGTTAAAAGTTACATGGTTAACTCAAACCGCATGTATTCTTTCACCTGGAGACCAATTTTTTGGCTCATTCTTTTCAAGAGTACAAGACAACCACTTCCCAAAATACAAATGAGTATAAAACCTCAGAATGGGTTTTAACTAGGCAGTACCAGCTGCTTTCTATGCTGTCTCACACTCTCTATTGAGCACCTTTTCCTCCTGACCTGCCTCTGCAAGCCAAAACTATGCATGCCCGACACATCCAGGGAGATAAAAATAACCCATTTAAAAACACTTGACTTAACAGTATAAACACGTTACCCCCCTGGCCCAGCCCCTCTCTTTCCATGACTTTGGGTGTATTTATACCCATAGCACTCACGTCTGTAGCCATGAAATGCTTTCAAAGGCTGATCATGGCTCACAACACCATTATCCCAGAAACCCCAGACCCACTCCAATTTGCATACCACACCAACAGGTCCACAGATTACGCAATCTCTATTGCACTTCACACTGTCCTTTCCCACCTGGACAAAAGGAACACCTACATGAGAATGCTATTCATTGACTACAGCTCAGCGTTCAACACCATAGTGCCCTCAAAGCTCATCACTAAGCTAAGGAACCTGGGACTAAACACCTCCCTCTGCAACTGGATCCTGGATTTCCTGACGGGCCGCCCCCAGGTGGTAAGGGTATGTAACACATCTGTCACACTGATCCTCAACACGGGGGCTCCTCAGGGGTGCGTGCTCAGTCCCTTCCTGTACTCCCTGTTCACGCATGACTGCACGGACAGGCACGACTCCAACACCATCATTAAGTTTGCCGATGACAACAGTGGTAGGCCTGATCACCGACAACAACGAGACAGCCTATAGGGAGGTCAGAGACCTGACCGTGTGGTGCAAGGACATCAACCTTTCCCAACGTGATCAAGACAAAGGAGATGATTGTGGACTACAAGAAAAGGAGGACCGAGCACGCCCCCATTCTCATCAACGGGTCTTTAGTGGAGCAGGTTGAGAGCGCCAAGTTCCTTGGCGTCCACATCACCAACAAACTATCATGGTCCAAACACACCAAGACAGACGTGAAGAGGGCACGACAAAACCTATTCCCCCTCAGGAGACTAAAAAGATTTGGCATGGGTCCTCAGATTCTCAAAAAGGCTCTACGGCTGCACCATCGAGCGCATCCTGACAGGTTGCATCACTGCCTGGCAACTGCTCGGCCTCCGACCGTAAGGCCCAACAGAGGGTAGTGCGTACAGCCCAGTACATCACCGGGGCCAAGCTTCATGCCATTCAGGACCTCTATACCAGGGAAGAGGAAGGCCCTAAAAATTGTCTGACTCCAGCCACCCTAGTCATAGACTGTTCTCTCTGCTACCGCACGGCAAGCGGTAATGGAGCGCCATGTCTAGGTCCAAGAGGCTCCTAAATAGCTTCTACCCCCAATCCATAAGACTCCTGAACAGCTAATCAAATGGCTCCACAGACTATTTGCATTGCCCCCTTCCCAACGCTGCTGCTACTCTCTGTTATTATCTATGCATAGTCACTTAACTCTACCTATGTACATATTACCTCGACACCGGTGCCCCCACACATTGACTTTGTACCGGTACTCCCTGCATACAGCCCCGCTATTGTTATTAACTGCTGCTCTTTAATTATTTGTTTTTTTTCTTCTTACTTTTTTGGTAGGCATTTTCTTAAAAGTGTATTGTTGGTTAAAGGCTTGTAAGTAAGCATTTCACTGTAAGGTCTACACTTATTGTATTCAACGCATGTGACCAATAAAATTTGATTTGTAAATCTCAAGTTGCAATGTAAACGTAATAGCAGCATGCTCAGATTCTGGTTGCATGGCATTTCAGGGACATGTATTTCCTTTGTAGCAGCTAGTGTAGGTGTGACCAATCAAAGCTAGTGTAACAGTGTAGGTTCCGTCCCTCTCTTCGCCCCAACCTGGGCTCGAACCAGGGACCCTTGCACGCATCAACAACTGACACCCACTGAAGCATCGTTACCCATCGCGCCACAAAAGCCGCGGCCCTTGCACGCATCAACAACTGACACCCACTGAAGCATCGTTACCCATCGCGCCACAAAAGCCGCGGCCCTTGCAACGCAAGGGGAAACCCTACTTCAAGTCTCAGAGCAAGTGACGTCACCGATTGAAACGCTATTAGCGCACACCACCGCTAACTAACTAGCCATTTCACATCGGTTATACTAGGTTCTCAGAATTAGGCTACTTTGCCAAAACAAGTGCAGTAATCCTTCAAACACCGATTTAATACTTCTTCAAAATCAACTGTATTAGCAAAATTAGGATTAGAAAACTTTGTTTTGATGGAAAATATATTCAGTGGAGCGGCCGGCTACCAATGTTCTCCAACAAAATACCCATTAACAGATGGCACTCAAAAAGTCACCATCAACTGAATTCTCATAAATATACTGGCTGGCTAAAGAAAACACCCCCCAAAAATATACAGCCCATTTCACATGAAAGGAATCGGGTATTGGGCTCCATCAATAATGCATCCAAACATGAATCATTCCATTCTCTGGCCTCAGAGATGAATCCTATGTGGAAGTGCACCTGTGATGGTGTATGACATTACCAGAAACCACAGGGTTAATTAAAAGAGTGAATGTTCATGCCACAAACACTTAACTGGTGCCGCTACAGCAAACTGGTTTCACAAAGAACTGTCTGAAAGCTGTCTAGAAAAGTGAGTTCGCTGACCCAATGGTCTTAACTACTAGGCTACCTGTTGCCACTGGTATGAGCACTCAGCTCTGAAAAGAAATCAATAGCGCAGCACACCTAATGAGAACCGACACCTGGACAACATGTCACTCTCATGGATAGGACTCATTAACTGCCTTGGCTCTCTTGAACAGGTGTAACATCACCGTGGTGATGACTTGTACCTAAAACTAAAATTGGACTGAGGTCAGACAAGAGGAGTCAAGCTGTTACAGTCAATGTCTCCTGAAGTCCATCTGACCTTTGAGACAAATGAATCTGGGGTACAGTTTGGGATCCATATAATGTATCAACTTTGTTTAAACTCTGATGTCTTTATTCTGTCTCTGTTGTCTATCACTAGCAGCACCATATCACCAAGTACATTTCTGAAGGTGTAAATGTACTTAACTAATAAAGCTGATTCTGATCCACAGTCATCTGAATTGTACAATAATGAATCCATTTGTTTCTCAGGTGAATTGTTTAAATTATTTGACTGGCACTTTCCACATGGACCATCCATATTAAAGCACTCACTTACTATCCACAAAGATGGAAAGAAAACCAAATGGAAAAGGTCCACTAAGGAGGAATAACTATCATAGCACCACCTGGCAGTAACATCTTTTTGGTAATTATGTTTTTAAAAGGTGTGGAAAAAGGGGAATATTGATATTTAGCCAAGAATTGTGTAGTGCCCTGCTACGAATATCCCAGGCAATGCAGGAAACATTCCCCTCCGACATCTTTGAGTCTTAACACAAGCTCCGCAGAAATAACAAAAAAAAATCTAAATAAGACCACTTCTTGTGACTCTTACCGACTTCCTTCCAACACATTCCAGATTTTCCTGGAGACGTTAAACGGATTTCCCAAGTAGCATTGATCCAAAACCCTGACTCCAACGAAAAACGAGTCTAGTGGTTTCCTATTTTCCAAAATAGCTTACTTCTCGTTTCCCTTTTTATTTGAGAACGAGTGGGTTACAGTGGCACTTTCTGTACAATTAGCTTCACTCGACTCACTAGCAGTTTCAAGCAAAACCTCAGTTTCCGCCATCTTCTGTCCCGCGCCTTCTTCTCATCATCCCAAGACCTCCTGGCAGAGCCGACGTATCGCTACACTTGTTTCACATACAGCAAAATCTAACCACCCCGCTAATATGGTTTCTGACAGTTTGATGAAATTCTCTTCGTCACTAACGCCCCCACAGGTGAAGAAGCTGGATGTGGAGGTCCTGGGCTGCGGTTGTGAGGCCGGTTGGACATACTGCCAAATTCTCTAAAATGACGTTTGAGGCAAATTGCCGTAGAGAAATTAACATTAAATTCTCTGGAAACAGGTCTGGTGATCAATCATGGAGTCAGCATGCCAATAGTACACTTCCTCAAAACATCCTCAAAACATCTGTGGCATTGTGTTGTGTGACAAAACTGTACATTTTAGAGTGGCCTATTATTGTCCCCAGCACAAGGTGAACCTGTGTAATTGTCAAATCATTTATTCCGCTTCTTGCTATTTCACACCTGTCAGATGGATGGATTATCTTGGCAAAGGAGAAATGCTCACTAACAGGGACCTAAACAAATTTGTGCACAACATTTGAGAGAAAGAAGCTTTTTGTGAGTATGAAACATTTCTGGGATGTTTTATTTCAGCTCATGAAACATGGGACCAACACTTTGCATGTTGCGATTATATTTTTGTTCAGTATATTTACCTTGGGCAAATTACAGACTTCCAAAGCAGTTCTTACACAGCCTCCTATTAAAAGCATGCTAAATAAACGACTCCATCGCACGCCCTCCCCAAAACGACATTGACACACGACAGTGGCACCCTGAATTTGATGTAGCCAGCAAGTTGACGAGCTTTCGGCTTGTTGTTTAACAGGATCGGTAATAAACATAGCAAATAACGAGTACTAACGTTAGTGAGCTATTGGAGATCAACTCGCGCCACTGTTCCATGTTTTAAAAGTTCACCCTTGCTTATAGAACGAGTAACGTGTTATAGCAGCGAGCTTCAAAACAATATATCTAGCTAACTTAAGTTAACGCGAAGAAATCATATAACAGCAATATGATGCGTCTCATCCTGAGTTGACATAGAGAACGTATATCAACGTTAATAAGCAGATTTTAGAGATGGGTGTTGGTAAAATATTATTGTCCGTCTAATTAATTTGGAATAGCTAGGCTAGCCATTTGCGGTAGGCTAATGCTAACTAGCTACCTGGCCCAGCAGGCTAGCTAACGTTAACTCAATCGGTTAAACTGTGCGTGAAACAGTTTGACTTCTGGTTAGGTTAGCTAATTCGGCGTGCACCATGTGTTATCGAGCTAGCTATCTTAAACTGAGTTAGATAACATTTCAGAAAGTTGTCACAAGTCACATCCACAAGGTAAAATGTAACGATAACATTTCATAACAAATGAGCTAACCTGGCTAACTAGCTACAACCTGTAGCTGGCAAACTTGGCCAGAGTAAGCAAATATGATCGCCGAATAAACGGAACATTCCATTCTGCACACAACCTGGCACAATGTTTAAACCCGTGTATAACAATGGAAACATTACGACAAAAAAATAAACTTAGCTAAATCGCTTTCAATAAGACAGTTCACTTGCTGATAAATGTATGCAAATGACTGACAAGCAATCGTTGGATGGAGTAAACGACGTTAGTTGAACGTTAGCTAGCTGGCGGTCTACGTAACGTTAATGCTTGACAGAAGATTCCTGGGGTGAATGCGACGAAGGGAAAGTAGCAGATAGTGTACAAGAGATTGATGGCGGTATGCATTAAATAGCACAGCATCGTTATGCCAAATCAGAATAAATGTATCGTCTCAACTCTGTAAAGATATAGTCACCTTTGCTTTGTATAAGTTCTGCCCTGGCTGTGTTCTCTTTCCACTCTCAAATCACTTGCTCGTTGTGTTCCAGTTGCTGCTGAGTGTTGCGCCGGTTGGTAAGTAACTGTCTCCACGGCTACAGTCACTATGGCGCGCGGGGTCTCGAAGCAACTGTTGCTACCCTGTACTGCATACGTCATTCGATATAAACGATATATATATATGAGGGCGGGGATACTGCATTGACTCCGCCCAATAAGGCCAATTGATCACTAGAGGGCGCTCTGACCCTATTCCTCAGGTAAGGCCACATACGGCTACGTTTGGCACTGACTCGTCCGTTTTAAATCAAATTGTATTTGTCACGTAAGCCAAATAAATACAACAGGTATACAACCTTACCGTGAAATGCTTACTTACAAGCCCCTAACCAACAATGCAGTTCAAGAAATAAAGTTCAGAAAATATTTACTAAAAACTAAAGTAAGAAATCAAATTAAAGTAACAATCAAATCAAAGTTTATTTGTCACGTGCACCAAATACAACAGGTAGACCTTACAGGTAGACCTTACAGCTTACGTACAGGCTCTAACCAACAGTGCAATTTTTAAGAAAAAAAAAAAAAGTTATTAGGTGAACAATAGATAAGTAAAGAAATAAAAACAACAGTAAAAAAGACAGTGAAAAATAACAGTAACTAGGCTATATAGAGTAGGGAGGCTATATACAAACACTGGTTAGTCGGGCTGATTGAGGTAGTATGTACATGAATGTATAGTTAAAGTGACTATGCATATATGGTAAACAGAGAGTAGCAGTAGCGTAAAAGAGGGGTTGGTGGGTGGCGGGACACAATGCAGATAGTCCGGGTAGCCAATGTGTGGGGGCACTGGTTAGTCGGGCTAATTGAGGTAGTATGTACATGAATGTATAGTTAAAGTGACTATGCATATATGATAAACAGAGAGTAGCAGTACCGTAAAAGAGGGGTTGGCGGGACACAATGCAGATAGTCCAGGGAGCCATTTGATTACCTGTTCAGGAGTCTTGTGACTTGGGGGTAAAAACTGTTGAGAAGCCTTTTGGTCCTAGACTTGGCGCTCCGATACCGCTTGCCATGCAGTACTAGAGAGAACAGTCTATGACTGGGGTGGCTGGGGTCTTTTACAATTTTTAGGGCCTGGATGGCAGGCAGCTCAGCCCCAGTGATGTACTGGGCCGTACGCACTACCCTCTGTAGTGCCTTGCGGTCGGAGGCCGAGCAGTTGCCGTACCAGGCAGTGATGCAACCAGTCAGGATGCTCTCAATGTTGCAGCTGTAGAACCTTTTGAGGATCTGAAGACCCATGCCAAATCTTTTTAGTTTCCTGAGGGGGAATAGGATTTTGTCGTGCCCTCTTCACGACTGTCTTGGTGTGTTTGGACCATTCTAGTTTGTTGGTGATGTGGACACCAAGGAACTTGAAGCTCTCAACCTGCTCCACTACAGCCTCGTCAATGAGAATGGGGGTGTGCTTGGTCCTCCTTTTCCTGTAGTCCACAATCATCTCCTTAGTCTTGGTTACATTGAGGGATAGGTTGTTATTGTGGCACCACCCTATAGGCTGTCTCATCCACCACCCTACAGGCTGTCTGACCTCCTCCCTATAGGCTGTCTCATCGTTGTCGGTGATCAGGCCTACCACTGTTGTGTCATCTGCAAACTTAATGATGGTGTTGGAGTCGTGCCTGGCCACGCAGTCGTGGGCGAACAGGGAGTACAGGAGGGGACTGAGCACGCACCCCTGAGGGGCTCCAGTGTTGAGGATCAGCGTGGCAGATGTGTTGCTACCTACCCTTACCACCTAGAGGCGTACCGTCAGGAAGTCAAGGATCCAGTTGCAGAGGGAGGTGTTTAGTCCCAGGATCCTTAGCTTAGTGATGAGCTTTCAGGGTACTATGGTGTTGAACGCTGAGTTGTAGTCAATGAATAGCATTCTCACGTAGGTGTTCCTTTTGTCCAGGTGGGAATAACGAGGCTATATAGAGGGGGTACCTGTACCGAATCAATGTGCAGGGGTACAGGTTAGTCAAGATAATTTGTACATGTAGGTAGGGGTAAAGTGACTGCATAGATAATAAACAGTGAGTAGCAGCAGTGTTAAAAACAAATGTAAATGGTCCAGGTGGCCATTTGATTAATTGTTCAGCAGTTGTATGGCTTGGGGGTCAAAGCTGTTAAGGATCCTTTTGGACCTAGACTTGGCGCTCTGGTACCGCTTGCTGTGTTGTAGCAGAGAGAACAGTATATGACTTGGGTGACTTTGACAATTTTTGAGGCCTTCCTCTGACATTTCTAGTATATACTGTACACTACCGGTCAAATGTTTTAGAACACCTACTCATTCAAGGGTTTTTCTTTATTTTTACTATTGTCTACATTGTAGAATAATAGTGAAGACATCAAAGCTATGAAATTACACATATGGAATCATGTAGTAACCAAAAAAGTGTTGAACAAATCAAAATATATTTTCTTTTTGAGATTCTTCAAATAGCCCCCCTTTGCCTTGACAGCTTTGCACACACTTGGCATTCTCAACCAGCTTCATGAGGTAGTCACCTGGAATTTCAATTAACAGGTGTGCCTTCTTAAAATTACATTTTTGGAATTTCTTTCCTTCTTAATGCATTTGAGACAATTAGTTGTGTTGTGACAAAGTAGGGATTGTATACATAAGATAGCCCTATTTGGTAAAAGACCAAGTCCATATTATGGCAAGAACAGCTCAAATAAGCAAAGGGAAACAACAGTCCGTCATTACTTTAAGACATGAAGGTCAGTCAATATGGAACATTTCAAGAACTTTGAAAGTTTCTTCAAGTGCAGTCGCAAAAACAATCAAGTACTATGATGAAACTGGCTCTCATGAGGACCGCCACAGGAATGGAAGACCTGCAGCAGAGGATATGTTAATTAGAGTTACCAGCCTCAGAAATTGTATCCCAAATAAATGCTTTAGAGTTCAACAACAGACATCTCAACATCAACTGTTCAGAGGAGACTGGGAATCAGGCCTTCATGGTAGAATTGCTGCAGAGAAACCACTACTAAAGGACAGCAATAAGATGAAGAGACTTGCTTGGGCTAAGAAACACAAGCAATGGACATTAGACCAGTGGAAATTTGTCCTTTGGTCTAGAGTCCAAATTTGAGATTGTTGGTTCCAACTGCCGTGTCTTTGTGAGATGTAGAGTAGGTGAACGGATGATCTCTGCATGTGTGTTTTCCACCGTGAAGCATGGAGGAGGTGGTGTTATGGTGTGGGGGTGATTTGTTGGTGACACTGTGTGATTTATTTAGAATTCAAGGCACACTTAAGCAGCATGGCTACCACAGCATTCTGGAATGATACGCCATCCCATCTGGTTTGCGCTTACTGGGACTATCATTTGTTTTTCAACAGGACAATGACCCAACACACCTCCAGGCTGTGTAAAGGCTATTTTACCAAGAAGATTACCAAGAAGATTACCTGGCCTCCACAATCCCACGACCTCAACCAAATTGAGATGGATTGGGATGAGTCGGACCGCAGAGTGAAGGAAAAGCAGCCAACAAGTGCTCAGCATATGTGGGAACTCCTTCAAGACTGTTGGAAAAGCATTCCAGGTGAAGCTGGTTGAGAGAATGCCAAGAATGTGCAATGCTGTCATCAAGGCAAAGGGTGGCTATTTGAAGAATCTCAAATATAAAATATATTTTGATTTGTTTAACACTTTTTAGGTTACTACATGATTCCATATATGTTATTTAATAGTTTTGATGTCTTCACTATTATTCTACAATGTAGAAAATAGTAAAAATAAAAACCCTTGAATGAGTAGGTGTTCTAAAGCTTTTGACCGGTAGTGTAGGTCCTGGATGGCAGGAAGCTTGGCCCCAGTGATGTACTGGGCTGTACTCACTACCCTCTGTAACGCCTTATGGTCGGATGCCGAGCAGTTGCCATACCAGGCGGTGATGCAACCGGTCAGGATGCTCTCGAAGGTGCAGCTGTAGAACTTTTTGAGGATCTGGGGACACATGCCATATTTTCAGTCTCCTCGGGTTGGGGAAAGGCATTGCCGTGCCCTCTTCACGACTTTCTTGGTGTGTTTGGACTATGATAGTTTGTTGGTGATGTGGTCACCAAGAAACTTGAAACTCTCGACCCGCTCCACTACAGCCCTGTCGATGTGAATGGGGACGTGTTCGGTTCTCCTTTTTCTGTGGTCCATGATCATCTCCTTTGTCTTGCTCACGTTTTTGAGATCTATGTTTGTGAAGGGTCCAGCAATCTGCAGAATTGTGCCATTTGTTCTTGCAACATTTCACAGAATGTATAAAACATCTATGGTAAGTCATTCATAGGGTAATGCCAGAGCGAGAGAGGAGAAGTGGATACCACAGGAAAGTTGATCATGTCAATTAATTTAATGAATTGCTGATGTCAATTAATTGCAGAAGTTTCTCCCTGTCTGTCAGTATCATCGATGCTCTCTCTGTTCAAGCAACTCCTACAGCCTTTCTGAACTGCCTAAAGACATCTGAAGCTGTGTGTGGAAGATGAACCATTGAAATTCTCAATTATCGAGAATTTATCGGTAGTGACAGTGTTTTCTAGCCTCAGTGCAGTGGGCAGCTGGGAGGAGGGGCGTTTATTCTCCATGGACTTTACAGTGTCCCAAAACTTTTTGAAGTTAGAGCTACAGGATGCAAATTTCTGTTTGAAAAAGCTAGCCTTTGCTTTCCTAACTGACTGTGTGTATTGGTTCCTGACTTCCCTGAAAAGTTGCATATCGCGGGGACTATTCAATGCTAGTGCAGTATGCCACAGGATGTTTTTATGCTGGTCGTTGGCAGTCAGGTCTGGAGTGAACCAAGGCTATATCTGTTCTTAGTTCTAAAATGTTTTGAATGGGGCATGCTTATTTAAGATGGAGAGGAAAACACTTTTAAAGACCAACCAGGCATCCTCTACTGACGGGATGAGGTCAATATCCTTCCAGGATACCCGGGCCAGGTCTATTAGAAAGGCCTGCTCGTTGAAGTGTTTTAGGGAGCGTTTGACAGTGATGAGGGGTGGTCATTTGAGCGCGGGCCCATATCAGATGCAGGCAATGAGGCAGTGATCGCTGAGATCCTGATTGAAAACAGCAGAGGTGTATTTGGAGGGCAAGTTGGTCAGGATAATATCTGAGGGTGCCCATGTTTACGGATTTAGGGTTGTACCTGGTGGGTTCCTTGATAATTTGTGTGAGATTGAGGGAATCTAGCTTAGATTGTAGGACGGCCGGGTTGTTAATATATAAAATATATTATTGTTAATGAACTCTTGATGAACATATGAGAACCCATCTGTTGAGTAAAGGTCAACACAAAAGATAAGCTGTAATCAGTAATCAATCAATAAGGCTGTAATCAGTAATCAATTGAGTTACTCATAACCTCTAGTTTAAATAGGTAAATAGGGTCTTGCCAGTGCATAAAATCTCCACCACATGGTGGCAGTACATGTTCATAGTTTTTCCATAGCTGCTATACTGCCATTCAATGTGCTCCTTCTCTTCCACTCATTGCCATTCTTACTATCAACACTAATTTCACCTGGGATTTGAAACCTGAATTTTCTCCAGAGGCCAAGACCTTCACCAGGTGGAAAAACGTTTCTTAAACGGAAGCAAATGGAACTAAACAGGGAGGGACCTACCTGAATTTGTCTAATACAAACTCTTGTTTTAGTTGCAAAACTGTAGTAATGATTACACCACTGAAATACCCTGGGTATACTCGACTTCTTGGGTTTGATAACCTAGACACATTCCTAACCTAGCCCACAATGTCTGTTGTGTGGATCGAGCAGTCAACAAGTTGAACAGTCATTTGAAAGAGTAAGACATTTTCAGTGAGACAACTCAAAGCCGAAATCCATTAACTCCAAGATAATGGAATTAATTTCCCTTGACAGTCAACCGTTCTCTGTCGTGGGTGATGTTGGCTTTCGCGACTGGTCGAGCACCAGTACACACTACCAAGTGCGCTATTTTTCAGATGTTGTCCTACCGGAGTTACACAGTAATAGCGTCACTGCTATTAGTTTCACGGCATACTATGGAACACCGTTTGGGTCTTTTGCGTGTCAAAAATGAAATAAGCTTTACATTTGACACGTCAAATTACACAGTTCTACTATAGAATGTTGTGTGTTCTGAATTTGCACGTTTAAGCCAAGCGCCACCACTACTATCAGTAGCACTGTCAAAGCTGCCCAAAAGTCTGCATACACCGGCCACAAATGATGTGTTTACAATACCGCATTGGTAATAAAGCATTATTTGTTTGACCTCAACTTCTGGGGTAGCTAGCTAGCTTTAGCTTGGTCCCTAGCTAGCACCAATACAACCAGCCTGAAAACAATGGCCAGTAGAAACTAGAAATGCACCGATATCACATTTTTGGCCGATATCCAATATTTTCCTTGCCAAAAAAACGATACCGATATTTTAAAAAATTGCAGCCTTTTAAGCATTCTAGTACAGCTAAATAGTCAACACACATATGGACACAGCGGTCTAAGGCACTGCATCTCAGTGCAAGAGGCGTCACTACAGTCGCTGGTTCGAATCCAGGCTGTATCACACCAGACCACGATTGGGAGTCCCATAAGGCGGCGCACAATTGGCCCAGCGTCGTCCGGGCCGTCATTGTAAATAAGAATTTGTTCTTAACTGACTTGCCTACTGTTATGGATAGGGGGCAGTATTTTCACGGCCGGATAAAAAACGTACCCGATTTAATCTGATTATTACTCCTGCCCAGAAACTAGAATATGCATATAATTATTAGCTTTGGATAGAAAACACTCCAAAGTTTCTAAAACTGTTTGAATGGTGTCTGTGAGTATAACAGAACTCATTTGGCAGGCCAAAACATGAGAAGATTCTGTTCAGGAAGTACCCTGTCTGACCATTTCTTGCCCTTCTTTATTATCTCTATCCATTACAAAGGATCTCTGCTGTTACGTGACACTTCCTACGGCTCCCATGGGCTCTCAGAGCCCGGGAAAAAGCTGAATGACGTAATTCAAAGCCCTGGCTGAAACACACGAGCGCTTTTGCTAAGTGGTCTATCAGCGGACAAAGGGATTCATGCTCGTGCACGATACCACACCATGTTTTTATTCTATCGTCTCTGAACGGATTCAACGACTCCCGGTCGGAATATTATCGCTTTTTTACGAGAAACAGCGGTTGACATGCTTCGAAGTACGGTAATGAAATATTTAGAAATCTTTTGTCACGAAATGTGCCATGCGCATGACCCTTATTTACCATTCGGATAGTGTCTTCAACGCACGAACAAAACGCCGCTGTTGGAACATAACTATGGATTATTTTGGACCAAACCAACATTTGTTATTGAAGTAGAAGTCCTGGGAGTGCATTCTGACGAAGAATACCAAAGGTAATCAAACTTTTCTAATAGTAAATCGGAGTTTGGTGAAGGCTAAACTTGCTGGGTGTCTAAATAGCTAGCCCTGTGATGCCGGGCTATCTACTGAGAATATTGTAAAATGTGCTTTCACCGAAAAGCTATTTTAAAATCGGACATATCGAGTGCATAGAGGAGTTCTGTATCTATAATTCTTAAAATAATTGTTATGTTTTTTGTGAACGTTTATCGTGAGTAATTTAGAGGTAATTCACTGGAGGTTTGCGGGGGGTATGCTAGTTCTGAACGTCACATGCTAATGTAAAAAAGCTGGTTTTTGATATAAATATGAACTTGATTGAACAAAACATGCATGCATTGTATAACATAATGTCCTAGGGTTGTCATCTGATGAAGATCATCAAAGGTTAGTGCTGCATTTAGCTGTGGTTTTGTTTTTTGTGACATTATATGCTAGCTTGAAAAATGGGTGTCTGATTATTTCTGGCTGGGTACTCTGCTGACATAATCTAATGTTTTGCTTTCGCTGTAAAGCCTTTTTGAAATCGGACAGTGTGGTTAGATTAACGAGAGTCTTGTCTTTAAAAGGCTGTAAAATAGTCATATGTTTGAAAAATGGAAGTTTTCGGATTTTAGAGGAGTTTGTATTTCGCGCCACGCCCATCATTGGATATTGGAGCAGGTGTTCCGCTAGTGGAACGTCTAGATGTAAGAGGTTTTAAATAAAGATCACACACACAACACTGGCCAAAAAGTTATTTTGTTGGCATTTATGTATGTTCCCATTACCAGTAAAACATGATCAAAACCTATTTCTTTCACTTACTTGCTGTGCTGTTTCGTTGTTCATTTGTTCAGTCGTTTCATTCTCAACCAGGATTTCTATGGAACATCATTTGAATCTTTGCGTGTCGAAAAAGATACACATCAAATAATACAACATAATCTGTTTCAGTAGCTATAGCTAGGTGTCATCTAAAATAACCCTAATTGATAAGACAGTTCTTATTTGATTAATGGTTGTTGGACCCATCTATGTGAAGCTAGCCACAATAAGGATTAGCCACAAGTGGGCTTTGCAGTTAGCCTTCAAAATAAACGAATGGTAATTCTACCATTTGTATTAATTTGCATCACTGTCAATGACATACTTTTATTTTGAAGGCAAACTGCAAATTCCTCTATTGTGCCTAATCCTTACAGTGGCTAGCTTCACAACACAACTCGGTCCGGTCAAGCCTCACTAACCAGATGAAGCTAATGTTAGCTTTGGGCAACAGGATTAAGTAGCTGGCTAGCTATTTATTTTCATGATCTGAAGTTCAATTTCAATAGGCGAACAACCAGTGGCTACCTAGCTAATACTTACTCACAAGGATTCCTAAATGTTCTTCTCCAACACTGTGTTTTTGCATTATTTAAACCAAATTGAACATGTTTCATTATTTATTTGAGACTAAATAGATTTTATGTATTAAGTTCAAATAAGTTGTTCATTCAATATTGTTGTAATTGTCATTATTACACATTTATTTATTTATTTATATAATAAAATCAGCTGACTTAATCGGTATCTGCTTTTTTTGGTCCTCCAATAATCGGTATCGGCGGTAAAAATCATAATCGGTCGACCTCTAGTGTTAGCCATTTAACTGTACTGCAAACATTTTTAATATTGGTTATCGGTATCGGGTTTTTTGGCAAGGAAAATATTGTATATCGGCCCAAAATTTCATATCGGTGCATCACTAGTAGTTTTACTTTCCTTATCTTGGTCATCCAGTTGGAAAGGAAATTGGGGAGAGAAATGTGTGAAGAAAATGCACATTTTAGTGGCCTTTTATTGTACCCAGACAAGGTGCACCTGTGTAATGAGCATGCTGTTTAATCAGCTTCATGATATGCCACACCTGTCAGGTGGATGAGTTATCTTGGCAAAGGAGAAATGCTCACTAACAGGGATGTGCACACAATTTGAGAGAAATAAGCTTTTTGTGCATATGGAACATTTCTGCAATATTTTATTTCAGCTCATCAAACATGGGACCAACACTTTACATGTTGCATTTTATATTTTTGTTCGGTTTAATTACAAATAATTGGTTGACTGCAAATTGACCGCAAGAAGCCCAAACAACATTTCAAACCTTGCTTACATTTGTCTACGATCACATCTCTCTATGCGTGGGAATACTTTGGAAAAGATTTCCAAAATTAAAATCACTTGGAGCTGATTTGCTGGTATTTTTAGTCTTATGTCCAACAATAAAATACTTTTAAAAATGCCCTGCAGTAGGCTATTGAATAAAGCAGTGTTGGTTGTGTGCATATTTGTTCATAGAGGAGACTGTTTTGATGTTTTAAGTAGCTAGGTTTCCATCCAATTGGCGATAGATTTTTATACAAACATTCTAAAATATGCGCATTTTCCCACCAGTTGTGGTTCCGCCATATTGTTGCAGATTTAAAAAAATAATAATAATAATCTGTGCGTGATGACGTAGTGCACAGAATATACTTTTTCGTTTAAGTTTTCATGTACCAAATAAAAATCTTAAGTTCAATGTGTTTCAATCGCATTTTCAACTCTACCGATAGTTTTGTCACATACTGTTGCGTTAAATAGCAAATGTGCATACTCTGGTCTTGGCACGTGCGCTCTAGCCAACAGCTCGCAGATACAGTGCGGGTAGGCTAGTCTACATGAGTTTTATGAGCAAGAATATTTGTAACCGTCTCTTATGTTCCAAAATTTGAAATTGTGATTTTTACATTGGATAAAAGTAGTTAGAGGAAACATGGGGAAGTAATGCTGCTTTAAAAGGTGGTCAACTTCATACAAAGATGGCGCAGATAGACATGGCCGCCTTGTTTCTCGCTCCTAAGCAACTTTGCAGTATTTATATATATTTTTTTATTTCTCACGCTATTAGCCCAGAACCTTCTTAGCATTATTACATACAGCCGGAAATAACTTTTGGATATCGGAGAGGCAGTCTCTCACCACCATTTCGACAAGGAGTACAACTTTCCTGAATTGGATTCTTTGATCGTACCCTTCAAGGCGATAGAACTTATCCCAGAGGCTCCTCCAAAACGCTGCCGGGGGAGAATAGGTATTCGGAGTGGACTTTTAGCCTGACTCAGGAGGCGTGCACACCATCCACCACTTCCAAGTATATTACTCGCTAATGTTCAGTCCTTGGGCGATAAAGTAGATGAGCTCAAAGCGTGTATCTCCTTCCAGAGAGACATCAGGGACTGTAACCTACTCTGTTTCACGGAATCATGGCTCTCTCCGGATATACTGTCCCCGTTGATACAGCCAGCTGGGTTCTCGGTACATCGTGGTAACATACAGGAACTCAAGTCCTTTTGTTCACCCGACCTAGAATACCTCTATCAAATTCCAACCGTATTACATCACTAGAGAATGTTATTTTTTTGTCACAGCTGTGTATATTCCCCCTCAAGCCGATACCACTACGACTCTCAAGGAACTGGAAACGGCATATACTAAGGCTGCATTTATTGTAGATGGGGACTTTAATATTGTAGATGGGGACTTTAATCAACTCATCGCCTGCAGTACTCTCGCTTCAAAAACAGGAAAAACCTGAAAAATAGCTGTGCAGTGACGCTCCCCCATCCAACCTGACCGCATTTGATTGGATCTGCAGAGATGAATGGGAGAAACTCTCCAAATACAGGTGTGCCAAGCTTGTAGTGTCATACCCAAGAAGACTCAAGGCTGTAATCTCTGCCAAAGCTGCTTCAACAAAGTAGTGAGTAAAGGGTCTGAATACTTATGTAAATGTAATATTTCTATATATTTGTAATACTTTGCAAACATTTCTGAAAAGCAGTTTTTGCTTTGTGATTATGGGGTATTGTGTGTAGATTGATGAGGGGAAAAACAATTTGAGTAAGGCTGTAACGTGACAAAGTCAAGGGGTCTGAGTACTTTCTGAATGCACTGTATGTCATAACTAGGAATAAATGAATGGAAGTGATAGAAGACAATATGATCCAATAGTTCTGGGTGTTTATTTGATGTAGCCTACAGTATATAGGTCAGTAGGATACAGATGTCTGCCTGACAATGTTGGCATGTTTATCTCTGGAACATCATAAAAGCCCAGCTAGCACAGCTGCTATATGCAGTAGCTATAACAAACTGGCCTGAGGAACAGCCCCTTCCTTGTCCTGTAGTAACCCCAGCAGAATATCTGCTTTGTGTGTTTGTGTATGTTGCGGAAGTGTGTGAGGGGGATGGGTTGGGTGGGGGCCTCATCGCATCATCCAAGAGAAGGGGGGAGGAGTATTCCATTCCACCCATTCCCCTCTCTCTTGCATTAATTTAGCTGAAGTGACCATATATGGAGGACAAGTCTTGTGGTGTGAGCCGTTTCAGCCAATGAGAAGGGCTGTAGTGTTGGCATCTTAGTGGCGGAAGTGTGTAAGGATGTCTGCAGGAAAGGGTGGGGTTTCAGAGGAGGGACAAACCAGGCGTTTGAAAATGAATGATGTGTTACACAGAGTAGACTGAGGTGGAGAGGCCAGCATATTTTGAGTCTAGCGGCTGACTGAATAGAGTGCTTAAGCAGTCCAGAGAACCGGCAACCGGAACTGAAATAAGGAATCTAAAGAGTTTGCTTCCAAGGATGCACTGTAAGTTCTTATGCATTGAATTAGATATACATTCAGATGTTGTGATGAGGGCGTTTTCCCTTTCACTTGGGTAGCCTAGATCTGAAAGTTTACATTGATTGTTACATAGAATACATCTTTATATCCATAATCTTCCGACTTTGGCTTGTGGGAAGGCATTTCTCTGGCATCGTGGCATTTTCATTAGGATGTGACTGGTGGTTTCTGTGTACCTTACGTAAAATGCATTTTAAAACTAAATTTGAGTCCCTCTGTGTTCAACGTTTGAATTTGGTTTAGTTCTTACATTGAAGTTAAGTTATTGAATTCAGAACAGCTCATGTACCACAGCTCTGAAGGCTGATTATGTGGTACTGGTTCATCCACCTCATTAGCCCATGTCGACAGCAGATATGTGCCGGCTGGCTGGCTGGGGTGGAGCATCCAGCCCTCCATGTACAGCTGCTCAGACAAGGTTGGGCGAGGCAAAGAAGTCCCAGTTTTAACTGCATTATTGGGGCCAGAAACGGGTGCTGGTTGGCTGGATGGAAACTTGATTCACCCCAGTGGGTTAGCAGCCTTGGAAACAACTCCAGGCAGACGGGTGAGATGGCCATCTGGGATAGAGACAAATACAGGGACAGAAAGAGATTTAATGTAGGAAGTGCTTTCTTTGCAACTAAAATTGTCTACAGTTGGGGTATTTAAATGCTGGGTGTCGGGAGAACCCCTGCTTTGTTTTGGAGACGCCCAGTTTTGGGCAAGGTTTGTTTAGGTTGTAGTTAATGCTGGTTTCTGAAAATGTGTTTAATGTTGCTATTAGAGAAGTGTGCAAGAAAAGCTTCTACTCATAATCAGCCAAACCGTCTATACTTGCAATTTGTTTTTTGAATGGACATTGTGGCAGTTATCCTCTCTTAATTGTGTGCAACGCAGCGGTCAGTTGCTAACGTGATGAAACTCTGCGCAACGCTAAATCCATTTGAGCCGATTCCCTTAATGCTCACTGGGAATCTCCCTGGCAGGCCATCAGCAGGGATGTACAACCCCATTCAGGCATTACAATGAACTGCTCCTCTGGGGACTAGGGGTCGGGAGGTGACCACCAATTCCGGGCTCAATCAACAGGAGAGAAGGAAATGGCTTTTTATCGTACAACAAGGAAGTACCTTGATTTTATTTTTTTCCCCTGGTCTGACTTGTATTGGTGAGCACATTGTGAAGGTAAATACACACAGCCTTGGTCGTCATAGCTGGAGGGGATGAGAATAGAACTTGGTCATTGGTTAGGCATGTGATGATAGCTCTCCATCACATCCAAACATAAATCAGTCCTATAGGGCTTCTGCCTGAGACTCATTCAGTCATGAGAGAGGGACCCCTGAGGATCAGCCCTAAGGCAGCATTCAGAAATATCAAGAATCCCCTTCTCATTAAGGTACATAGTTTGAGCGAGACTTTTCTGAGCTATAGGCTTAGTCTATAGCACCCACCCCCAATGCAGGCATGTCGGCCCCCTCCCAACCAACTCCCACACTAGAATACATTACAGCCATGCAGCGTGAACCCTGGCCACAGCTGTCCTAGTGTGTGAGCATGGGGAATCTGCAGCCGCTCTGTTACTGGGGGAAGAAGGAAGAGTTAAATGGTAGCTGTTGCAGGGGGTTTGTGGTGTAAGCTGTGAGCTCATGATGAGGTGAAGTCTCAAGGTTAACAGCAGTGCCTCTGAGGGAGCAGGGAGGTAGAATCTATCGATCTGCTGAGCTACGGCCCTTGAATGAACCATGAATCAGACACATTGGTTTTTCAGTTTCAGGGTTTTTTCTTGTACAATTATAGCCGTTTCAAAACGCTAGGTTATAATATTGACTGGGTTTTAATGAGGGCTGGCTGCACCCTGCCCCTGGCTCAGGGGAATATTTGTGTTCCTGCTCTGACCCCCATGGCGTCTGTTTTTCTTTCCTCCCGCCCCTGCTCAATTGTCCTCAGCTGGTGAACTATGATAGTCCATTCCACAATAAGCCGAAAGGGCCACTGGTATGTGTTTTCAATGCACCGAGCCAGGCCTAGATAACCAGAAGCCAGGCCGGTATTGGCTTTCTAACAAGGGGTGGAGAGGGCTGGAGTTACGTGCTGGTGGGGCGGTCATGGTTATTGTTCTGACGTGTTTCCTGTGCCATGTTGGGTAACTGTCCACGATGGAACAAGCAGATCATCAACGGGCCGAACTGGGCTCTGGTTGGGTCTGTGTGTCTTTCACACAGATGGAGCCATTGAATTTCAATAACCAGAGGATGAGATGAACCAGCCAACCAAATGAGTCCGTATTATGCAACCTCTACTGTCCCGCCTGTTGTCATGTGTCCACATGGCTTTATATCTCTGAAAGGGAGTTTCATAACACGATAAGGCCCAAATATTCATTTAGGCTTCCTCTGATTTGGGAAAGGACCACACTGAATAAACATGATTCATTTATTTTGGCTGAAAGAAGTTACTTAAAAGGATGCCTCATTATTCAAAAAGAGTGATTTATGGGGAGAAAAACACAGTTCAGTGTACAGGAGCTCTTGGATCTATGTACCTTTTTGAGTCCAGAGCATGACCCTGTGACAGCACAGGCAGCACAGTGGTGGGAGTCTTGTGAGCCGATTGGCAGTCACATGCTACTGACAGTTCCACTGTGTGGCCAAGAAGCAGGTGCTACTGTAAGGAAGGACTAGTGCCATTTGTGTCACATTTGTCACTCTCAAAGCCTGATCAAACCATCACTTACCGCTGGGGAAACTCAGCCCCGAGATTTGCATGTGTAATGTTGTATGAATGAGTCATATGCTGTTTCTTACCCTGTCCCCTATCTAACTCCCCACCAGTGATTGTGTGTGAGCCTGCTGCTATGTCCACAGCCGTGGTGATGGACCCCCCCAGGGACGACAGCAACTTGCAGTCATCCTGTGTCACCGGGGACAGCATTGCCTCACTGGATGAAGTAACTATGGATTCCACAGCCAAGTATGTACCTGGCCTGAAACCATTGTCTCTGGTCTGATTGTGTGACTCATGTTTGGACTGTTGATCGAAAGGCTCTCATCACACAGGAATAACGATGACCTGCAACCTTTCAAGATCTTAATAATACTCCCACATTAAAGGGATACTTCGGGATTTTGGCAATGAGGACCTTTATGTACTTCCCCAGAATCTGTTTTCATACTGAAGAGACATAAAAATGGTATCCACTAGTTCATCTGACTCTGAGGAAGTAGATAAAGGGCCTCATTGCCAAAAGCCCGAAGTACACTACATGACAAAAAGGATGTTCATCGAACATCTCATTCCAAAATTATTAGCATTAATATGGAGATGGTCTTCAGGAAAGGCTTTCCACTAGATAGATGTTGGAACATTGCTGTGGGGACTTACTTCCATTCCGTCACGAGCATTAGTGAGGTCGGGTACTGATGTTGGGCGATTAGGCCTGGCTCCCAGTCGGCTCAAATTGCCGAATTCACAAATTTTGAAGGGGTGTCCACATACTTTTGTGTATATATAGTTTATCCCTAAATGACAGCTCAAATAGATATTTGACCTACTTATATCACTCAAAGATGAGAAACAGTCCTTACATTTTGTCAAGTCGGCAATGTTAACAGGTTTAGAGTCAGTTTGCAAGACAGATTCTTGGGGACGTTGGCCTCTGACACACTGAAAGGCTTCCTCCATCCATCTTAGACGTGGCAGCAGAGTTCACCAGGACAGGACTGGGAATCTACTTAACATTGTTTATAATGTTTTTCCCCTCAGTGAGTCATCAGAGGAGGAGTCAGCTGGTGAGAGGGAAGCGGAGACTGGGGCCAACACTGAGCTCACCAACAATCCCACAGACATCCCTACTGAATGGCCCACACACACACAGACTGGTGAGCTGACCCACACACTCACACATATTTACATGGCAAACACCACAAGGACAGCATTTACATGGGACACAAATACATTTAGGAAACAGGGTTACAACAGTTAGAGCGTACACAAACACAGTGGTTCACACACTTGAGGTTGGCACTTGGCTACAGCAGTTATACCAGTGCATTCATTTTGAGGTAGACCAAATTAATTGTCCCCATTTTGAACTTTGAGGGAATGGGCCTAAGGGAAGGGAAGGGAAGTGAAGTCCACCCTTGGTGCCAGTATGTGCCAACTTCCCTTTCCTGTCTCCTCCGGTTCCTGTCTCCTCCGACTCAAGTCAAGAACATTCAGTCTTCAACATTCCACACACACTCGGTATGACAACCCTTTTTATAAGCTGTATACTGGCATATATCAAACCCCAAATTAGATGAAATAGGGCTATGCCATCCTAAATGAAGGTATTCACAAATTTCATTAAAAGCACATTTCAGTTGAGATTTGTGTCAGTTGGTCAGTAAACCCTATGTTACTGCTAAATCAGTAGGGCATTCTCCTCCTTCATCCATCCACCTGAAGTGCAGTCCAGTAACTGTAGCCTCAGGACCTGGCAGAGTGGCAGCATGACTGTGGCTATGTGCTTCTGTTGACTATTAAAGAAGTGTTTGGTCATAAACAGTCCTGTCTGAACTCCCAGAAGGTTCCACCCACAGCTCAGTCCTGTTGACAGTACACAGAAACACAGCGCTCTTTGGAAATGGGGTCAGCCTAACACAAGGTCACATGACCCCCGCTTCACTCAGTGTTGATCTTTTCGTTTTATAGTGCTTTTCAGAGGCTTCATAGTCAACACGGAACATGGGAGAGAGTAGGTCCCCTTATCTAAATAAAGCTTTCACGCACTTCAAAATAGTGACAGGGATTATCTATAGTTCTAGTCTTTATCATAGTGACATTTGAACAATTGCTGTTAAGACTCAAACATGATTGCTAATAGTACTAGGTGAGTTAGAGCTTCTGTTTGTCTCTGGCTAATGGCCCCCATTAACCCTTGACACTCCTACCTGTATACAGGTTGAAAATGGCAGATTTTGTCATGGATAAGGGCCTACATTGGAATGCAGTGGCTGTACAGTAGCATGTTATGCATGACGTCAGAGCTCAGGATCTCCGCTTCACAGCTCTGTATGGGTTTTGACTGCCAGACGTTCTGAATTTGAGCACTGTGTGTGACGTTGCCCCCATCCCTCCCGATGATTTGGCAACTTTTTGGGGGGGGGAGCAGTGAGGGAAATGCTATAAATTACAAGGACTTGATGTATTTTGAAAGATGAGACGTTGTGGATTATAATAAATACTGCTTTGATGTCATACAAGCAAGTCCAAATGTGCACTTCACATTTCCATGTCATTATACTCTATATATGTAATATAGTGTCAACGTTCATGATCACTGTTTGAGGTATACTGAACAAAAATATAAACACATGTAAAGTGTTGGTTTCATGAGCTGAAATTAAAGATCCCAGAAATGTTCCGTACGCACAAAAAGCTTATTTCAATAAAATGTTGTGCACAAATTTGTCAGTGAGCATTTCTTCTTTGCCAAGATAATCCATCCACCTGACAGGTGTGGCATATCAAGAAGCTGATTAAACAGCATGCTCATTACACAGGTGCATCTTGTGCTGGGCACAATAAGAGGTCACTCTAAAATGTGCAGTTTTGTCACACAACACCACAGATGTCTCAAGTTTTGAGGGAGCATGCAATTGGCATGTTGACTGCAGGAATGTCCACCAGACCTGTTGCCAGATAATTTAATGTTCATTTCTCTACCAAAAACCGCCTCCAACGTCGTTTTAGAGAATTCGGCATTATGTCCAACCGGCCTCACAACTGCAGACCACGTGTGACCAATCCAACCCAGGACCTCCACATCCAGCTTCTTCACCTGCGGGATCATCTGAGACCAGCCACCCGGACAGCCGGTCTGAAATAAAGTCCTTTTGTGGGGAAAAACTAATTCTGATTGGCTGGGCCTGGCTCCCCAGTGGTTGGGCCTGGCTTCCCAGTGGGTGGGCCTATGCACTCCTAGACCCACCCATGGCTGCGCCCCTGCCCAGTCATGTGAAACCCATAGATTGGGGCCTAATTAATTGATTACAATTGACTGATTTCTTCATATGAACTGTAACTCAGTAAAATCTTAATTGTTGCATTTTATTTTTGTTCAGCATAGTTACAAGATGATTAACAGAATGAGCCTACAGTATGTTTGTTGTATTGTGAAGAAATTATGCCCACCTGACCCTGATTTTGATATTTAAAATGGACCGTTTTTGGATTGCGTTAACAATAGTAATTGTGTAAAGCGGAGCTGCAGGGCTGTGTTCCAAGCAAAACTACACGTTTGCTTGCCCTAGTTCCTCGCCGGCACAGCTAGCAGAGCTCAAAAGAAAGGCACCTTTATAGCTGAAGACTCTTTTAGTCATAAAGGTGCATTGAAAATCCTTAAGAACTGTGCACACTTTGGAGAGGTGTGGCCACCTGGAAACACATTTGGACCTCTAACACCTACCCCACATTTTCCTGGAATGTTTTTGTTACTGAATGTATCCAGAGTATTTTCTCATTTCCTAATCAACAAATGAGGCAAAGTACAGTAAATGTGAAATGCACATAAAATCAACAGTGTAATGTTTGGATTCAGTCTGGTCAGGTGAACTGTTGTCCTGACCTTTTTAGTCTAAGAAATTTCCCATAATCTACAAACTGTTCCCTTTTTAATTGCTACCATGGTTACGCATATGCTTTCTATATTTCTTCTGTAAGAAACATTACAATTTAGCCCTATCCATATAGGCCAATATAATAGTTCCTGCTGTCTTGTTAGTCCCTTTTAGTGAGTGCTCTCCTTGTGAGGTCTGTGTTCCTAGGCTTTGTAGGGGCTCCCCATCTGGTGTTTTGTGTGCTGATTGGCATCTCATACGGGACCGGACTCTGTGTGTGTGTGTACTGGTAGAGACTGGGTTTCAGAGCAGCCTCCATCCAGTCCCTAAAGAGTGTCTAAGCTCATTTCTGTGAGTGCTGGTGTAAGCAGGCGGCACGCCGTTGAATGTGATTAGTTTGACTTCGTCACGGGTTCGGGTTCCATCTGACAAATTGCAGACAGGCAAATCAATGTATGCCATTTGCCATAACCAAACTGGCAGGATGGAGCAAGATGGCCCTTAAATCAGCTCACACAATTTATCCCCTCAATATTCCTATTGTCTGAGGTACTATACAAAGTTTTAAGTCTAAGCAAAGCTCACAAATCAAACACACCTTTCCTTCATCTTCTCAACTGACTTGCCTTGGTAAAAAACGAAACCCTTCTCTCTCCTCTCCCCTCAGTGAGTGCCCAGCGGCCAGACTCTCTGTCCCTGGCGGTGGCTAAGCCAGACTTGTGGACATCAAGCGGTGACGGGGAGGTGAAGCTGAGGATGGGGGAGTCAGGCTTTGCCTCTGAGACCCCACTCACCGTAGACCAGATGTTTAAGACTGCTGTGGAGAGGTTTGGCAGCTACACTGCCCTGGGCTGGAAGGAGGGAGAGCAGACCAAGACAATCAACTACCAGGAGTACTACCAGGCCTGCCACACCGCTGCCAAAAGCTTCCTCAAGGTGAGACTAAACACACAGACCAACTCTGCTGACACTTCACTTCTGTATATTGGAGGTCAGAACAATGTGGTAATAGAAAACCCATAACAATACATGTGTATAGTTATCGAATGTTACATACAATATTTTTCTGTTTTCATCTGTATTTTATTAAACACTTTCTTGGTGCTCATGTCTCCAGTCATAAGAATGGCTTATCGACATCAGTTCCTTAAGTGCGACATCGCAACAGAAACTGAGTATGAGAGGTAGTTCTGTTGGCAAGGCAACAATGTATCCTCAAACCAAACAAAAGCAAAAGAGAACCACTGTGGACTTTAAACTTAGGAGCACAACATATAATTTAGGAGCACCAGAAGATATTTGTACATTGATTGAGAGAGCCTATATTGGGCCAATAAGAATTCTAGCTACTTATGAAGCATGTGTTGTTCCCTAGAAACGACTATGTAATCCTGTTAAGACAAGTTTATTATAAAAGCTAGAATATTGATACTAAACGGCAGGTAGCCTAGCGGTGAAGGCGTTGGACTAGTAACCGAAATAAAGGTTTAAAAAAAAAATGTCATTGAAATTACAAAGTCATTTGTGGAATATTAGGTTTCTACTACTTGTAAAAATAACACATTTCTATTTAGATGCATTACATAGAAAATTGTACCCCCTCTTTAAGAGCGTCAAGTTTGTGTGATGACATGCAAGAGATCCAGTGTTTCCCTTATATTCATTTAGCAGCGGTGCGCTAAATCGTGGCAACAAATATTTGAGATGGTAGAATGTTTTCGGTGTGAACTTAAATGACTGAAACCAGATATCAAGTATGTAGAAAAGATAATGGAGTAGGATCATCTTTTGAGAACTAATAACCACCAGACTCAAAACTAGACAGTTATTGAGAATCTATAAAATTCTAACAATGTCGTGGCATTTTGTTATGTTTGAGTCACTCAGATGCCATAAGAACACGGCATAAGCCATGGCAAAATGTGTAGAATTGCAGGAAATTTGCTTTAAAACTGCACATTTTCTCTCTCATGTGAATTTCTTTAGTCGAGCAGTTGCAAATTTTGTTTTTTCATGGCACACGAGACACCTTTCTGATTTGGCACCTGTCTCAGTGGACTAATCCATTGCAGAGGCTGCGGGTCTAGGCTACCTGGCCTATGCGCAAATGTATAAATGTGCCTATTTGGAGATTTCTGATTTGTCTTAACTCACCACCACTAATGAGCTGTGGAGCTTCTCAAAGTAATTTTTTCATAACCTCAAACGGCAAGTAAACAGTCTGTTTTTACATCCATTGACAATAGTTCCTCAATGTAATAGAAAAATCTTTCCAAATCAAAATGTATTTGTCAAATGCTTGAGGCAACAGGTGCAGACTAACAGTGAAATGCTTACTTGCGGGTCCATTTTCAACATTGAATATGAGATAATGAGGAAACAAAAAACAAATGCAAATAGTGACATAAATACACAGTGAATAAATAACATGGCTATATATTTTTAAATAACATGGATATATATATATAGTGAGTACCGGTACCGAGTCGATGTGCAGGGGTACGAGGTAATTGAGGTAGCTATGTACTGTACATACAGGTAGGGGTAAAGTGATTAGGCAACAGGATAGATAATAAACAGTAGCAGCAGCGTATGGTTATGTGTGTGTGTTGTGGGTAGAGTCCAGAGTGTGTGCAAGAGCGGGTCCATTCAGGAAGTCCGGGTAGCCATTTGATTAGCTATTTTGTTTAGAAGTCTTATGGCTTGGGGGTAGAAGATATTAAGGGTCCTGTTTGTTCCAGACATGGTACATTGGTACTGCTTGCTGTGTGGTAGCATAGAGAACAGTCTGTGGCTTGGGTGGCTGGAATCAGAAAATGTTTTGGGCCTTCATCTGACACTGCCTGGTACAGAGGTCCTGGATGGCACGGAGCTCAGCTCCAGTGACATATTGGGCCGTATGCACTACCCTCTAGAGCCTTGCGGTCAGATGCCAAGCAGTTGCCATACCAAGCGGTTACTCATCCAGTCAAGATGCTATCGATGGTGCCGTTGTAGACATTTTTGAGGATCTAAGGGCCCATGCCAAATCTTTTCAGCCTCATGAGGGGGAAGAGGCATTGTCATGCCCTCTTTACGACAGTGTTGGTTTGTTTGAACCATGATAGAGCCTTAGTGATGTGGACACCGAAGAACTTGGAAGCTCTTGACCCGCTCCACTACAGCCCCGTCGATGTGAATGGGGGCCTGCTCGGCCATCTGTTTTCTGTAGTCCCCAATCGGCACCTTTTGACTTACTGACGTTGAGGGAGAGGTGTTGTCCTGGCACTGCCAGCTCTCTGACCTCCCCTATAGGCTGTCTCGTTGTCGGTGATCAGGCCTACCACTGTCGTGTCGTATGCAAACTTAATGAAGGTGTTGGAGTCGTGTGCGGCCACGCAGTCGTGGTTGAACAGGGAGTACAGGAAGGGACTGAGCACGCACCCCTGACGGGCCGCTGTGTTGTTGCCTACCCTCACCACCTGGGGGCGGCCTGTCAGGAAGTCCAGGATCCAGTTGCAGAGGGAGGTGTTCAGTCCCAGGGATCATAGCATAGTGATCAGCTTCCAGGGCACTATGGTGTTGAACACTGAGCTGTAGTCAATGAATAGCATTCTCACGTAGGTGTTCATTTTGTCCAAGTGGGAAAGGGCAGTGTGGAGTGCAATAGAGATTGTGTCATTTGTGGAGCTGTTGGGGCGGCATACGACTTGGAGTGGGTCCATGGTGTCTGGGATGATGGTGTTGATGTGAGCCATGACCAGCCTTTCAAAGCACTTCATGGCTACAGTTGTACGTGCTATGAGGCAATAGTCATTTAGACTGGTTACCTTGGCATTCTTGGACACAGGGACTATGGTTGTCTGCTTGAAACATGTAGGTATTACAGACTGGGTCAGAGGGAGAGGTTGAAAAAAGGGGTAAATTAAAAATAATAATAATAATAATGTCGGTGAAGACACTTGCCAGCTGGTCAGCGCATGCTCTGAGTACACATCCTGGTAATCCGTCTGGCCCTGCGGCCCTGTGAATGTTAACCCGTTTAAAGGTCTTACTCGGCTATGGAGAGCGTGATTACATAGTCGACCGGAACAGCTGGTCCTTTCAAGCATGGTTCAGTGTTGCTTGCCTCGATGCGATCATAAAGGCATTCAGCTCTCTCCCTTTCGATAACCACCGAGCCTTTGTGTGAAAGGGAAAAATGTCATGCTCTGATCCAGTGGAAACTTCATAAAATACCTGATTTACCTCTTATCCCTTGCCTGTCCGGAGCACACTGCACGGGAAACTCTGAGGGGTTTCAGATAGATGTTGCAGATAGATGAATGCGATTGAATGAACATGAACAAACCTCCATGTGTATTTAATGTTATTTATATATGATTTATGAGATATTTTATATCAGAATATTTTCTACCAGCAATGCATTTATTTATTTGAAACTGTTCCATGAAAAATCTAAAAATAGGAAAATCTAAACGGGCACGCAGATCGTTAGAAATGCTAAGGTAAATTGGCACTCTACATGAAAAAGGTTGCCGACCCCTGATGTGCGTTCAACAAGGTGAGATGGTTCGCAAACGCTGGCTAACATTAGCTAACATATTTCATTTGTTTTGTTAGCTGTAACCGTTAGCTAACAGTCTGAGAAGGTAGAAGGCGAGCTAAACACTACTCCAGACAACGCTTGGCAATGCACATGGGGATCTTTGGCTTGTGTGCGGCTGCTCGGCCATGGAAACCCATTTCATGACCATCTCAACAAACCGTTCTTGTGCTGACGTTGCTTCCAGAGGCAGTTTGGAACTCTGTATTGAGTGTTGCAACGGAGGACAGGCTATTTTTACGCACTACGCGCTTCAGCACTTGGAGGTGAGCTTGTGTGGCCTACCACTTCGCAGCTGAGCCTTTGTTGCTCCTAGACGTTTCCACTTCACAATAACAGCTCTTACAGTTGACCAGGACAGCTCTAGCAGAGCAGAAATGTGACACGGTCTTGGAAAGGTGGCATCCTATGATGGTGCCACGTTGAAAGTCACTGAGCTCTTCAGTAAGGTCATTCTACTGCCGATGTTTGTCTATGGAGATTGCATAGCTGTGCGCTCATTTTTTTTTTCTAAACGCCTGTCAACAACGGGTGTGGCTGAAAATAGCCGAATCCACTAATTTGAAGGGGTGTCCACATACACACATACTTTTGTGTATATATCTATATAGAGTGTATCTATTCTCATGCTGTATGTGTGTGTTTGTCCACAGCTTGGCTTGGAGCGCTACCATGGGGTTGGCATTCTGGGCTTCAACTCTGCTGAGTGGTTCATTTCTGACATTGCTGCCATTCTGGCTGGGTGAGTCCCTCTACTCCTGTTTCGGGGGGGGGGGTCTGACACACTCCCTGTTACTCACATGACGGGTTTAGTGTAAGTATGTGTGATGTGCAGAAGGTTTCCTGCTCACTGATATACTGTAGCCCCATCTAGATTGTGTAAGCATCTAATGTGACTACAACCAAAGACATGAGATATGACATATGAGCCTGTCAGAGCAGCATCGGGTATGACCTTGAATTCAGCATGTAGCCTGTTGCACACATTAAAACAGTTTGATAGATCGCTGAGGTATGCCAAACACAATGACTACTCTGTTTTTGCTTTTCAGTTGTATCAGCAAATAGCTATAACCAGAACCCATGATCAGAAATCCAAACTCAATACAGTATGTCAAAACAAATAGAAGTTAATTTAGAGCTTGGAGTGTTTCCCACTGTCAGAACTGGTTTTGTGAGAACATATGTCATGTGTAATTGGCATAGAGATCAGATACAGACTTACAATAACTTACTGTTCTGGGTGGATCAACGTCTCACCTGTTGCATTCTTCTTTCAGGATGATCAGAACTTTCTGAAATACATTCTTACCTAGCAGAGTTGCCAAACCTGTCGGTAGGAAAGGAATCTTTTTTGAGTTTGATGGAACATAAAGGCAACATAACTCGCTGTACTGTTTTCTCTTGTGTTGCCAGTGGGTTTGCAGTGGGCATCTACACCACAAACTCCCCAGATGCTTGCCAGTATGTAGCAGAGAACTGCAAGGCCAACATCATCGTGGTGGAGAATCACAAGCAGCTGCAGAAGATCCTACAGGTAAGCCTAGAGGATGGCAAGGATGTAAGGTGATTTTATTTATTCATTCTCCTGGGATACCTTTTCCGTTTTAGTGTATTCCTCGACTGTGGAATCAGACGCACATATCTAAAAGGACTGTTTTTCCTCCAGGTTCAAGACAAGCTGCCACACCTGAAAGCCATTATCCAGTACAAAGATGCACTTAAAGAGAAGAGACCAAACCTCTACACGGTATGAATGGAGTGTCAACTATTTAGATTGCATTTGAACAATAGAACACAGATCCATGCCTTCTGTCTTTTTAGAAGTGTTCATAACACAGTACGTTTTCTGCAGGTTCATTTCCCCCCCCACTCTATCCTGAATGTGTCTGCCTTGTATTGTCTGCACAGTGGGCTGAGTTTATGGAGCTGGGTCGTGATGAGCCCGACACAAAGCTGGATGACATCATCGCTATCCAGAAGCCCAACCAGTGCTGCACACTGATCTACACTTCTGGTACCACAGGCCAGCCCAAAGGAGTGATGCTCAGCCACGACAATGTGAGTGCCACTGACTACAAACACCCACCACTAACACTAGTCTTTGGTTGCACGTTTGGTTTCCCATGGCCAGTGTAAAGATATCAGAGTGCTATACTTAAGCAATAATATACCACACCCGAGTGCCTGGACACAGCCCTTAGCCGTGGTATATTGGCCATATACCACAAACCCCCGAGGTGCCTTATTGCTATTATAAACTGGTTACCAACGTAATTATTAGCAGTAAAAATGTTGTCATACCCATGGTATACGGTCTGATATACCACGGCTGTCAGCCAATCAGCATTCAGGGCTCTACCACCCAGTTTATAATATCCTTTAAAGGTTGTTTATCAAGATGTAGCCTCATCTATTCAAACTCCCCTTTTGGTCTGAGTTTACCTGCTAATGACCTGTATTGTACTGACTGTCTCTCTCTCTGCAGCTGACATGGACAGCGTTCGCAGTAGGCCGCTATGTCCGGCTGGCAGAAGCCACCAAGTCTCAGGAGATAGTTGTCAGCTACCTGCCCCTCAGCCACATCGCTGCTCAGATGGTGGACATCTGGGTCACCATGAAGGTCGGCGGGGCAACATACTTCGCCCAGCCAGACGCACTGAAGGTGAGGTCTATTCTCATTTATGAGAATCCCAAGAGGGCATTTTTCTAGTTTTTCCATCTCACTGAGAAGACTGTTATTCAGTCCCTTACATCACCTTGTCCTCATCTTCGATAAACCTAGTGTGTAATCCAGTTAAGGGAGGACGATTAAGACAAACCTTTTTTCACAAGTTAAAATGATACCCGGCTTTTCTTCACTAAAGAAGTGCCAGCTTTGCACGTTGCAATTGCAAACTCTTGAACAGTTCTGTGATTCAGCTAGTGTCAGTGACACACACACACACACACACACACACACACACACACACACACACACACACAGTCATACATACTTTGTGCCTACAAACCCCTTTAGTGTGTGTTTATGTTGTGACTGAGCTCCCTTCCTGTCTGTTCTCAGGGTTCCCTGGTTAACACAATGAGAGAGGTGCGTCCCACAGCCTTCATGGGCGTACCACGTGTCTGGGAGAAGATGCAGGAGAAGATGAAGTCCGTCGGGGCCAAGTCGTCCACCGTGCGCAGAAAGGTGGCAGTCTGGGCCAAAGGAGTGGGTCTGCAGACCAACCTCAGCAAGATGAACCAGTATGTGTTATACGTGGGCCTATTTAGTAGGGAGGGGCGGATCTGTATCACCTCTGTGGTTCTGACTTTGCAGTAATTTCCCTCAAGGCGAATACTACTTTGTCACAAAGATGACAGAACAGGATCAGTAGTTGTCTTGCCCACGCACAGTATAATAATGCTAGCACAGTATGTACAGTAGTGAACTATAGCCTGGGGTACGAAGAGAGACATGTTCTGATGTTGTATTAAACTCCTGCTTCCTCTTCTGCCTGCTCAGGAATGGCGCTATGGCGAGGACGCCCATGAACTACCGCTTGGCCAAGAAGCTGGTGTTCAAGAAGGTCCGTAAGGCCCTGGGTCTGGACCGCTGCACCAAGTGTTACACTGGTGCTGCCCCCATCACCAAGGATACCCTGGAGTTCTTCCTCAGCCTGGACATCCCAGTGTACGAGCTGTACGGAATGAGTGAGAGCACTGGACCTCACACCATCTCTCTGCCCGACGCATTCCGCCTCACCAGGTAACTATACCCTCCACATACACCTAAACACACAAGGCCTGAAATGACATATTACCTCATCTTTCAGAAAGTGTTTTTGTTGTATATGCTTCGTGTTTGTGATTTAAGTCTTCTCTCCCCAGCGTTGGGAAGTTGATCCCTGGTTGTGAGACTAAGATTAACAATCCTGACGAGGAGGGCAACGGGGAGATCTGCTTCTGGGGACGCCACGTCTTCATGGGCTACCTCAACCAGGCCGACAAGACCGAGGACGCCCTGGACGCTGAGGGCTGGCTGCACTCTGGAGACCTGGGCAAACACGACGACAACGGCTTCCTCTTCATCACTGGACGCATCAAAGGTACAGTCTTCTCTACACACTCTATAACCGTATCTGTAAAATACCCCCAACCCTATCCCAGTCATCAGAACCCAGCTTTAAACGGAACAGACTGATGTTTTATAAAAGCCTCAGTCGACAGAAGATTGAATTTTATTGTCTGGCTCCACATAGGTTTGCTCTATCCTAAATAAAACTTGCGTTTCAATGTGTGTCCAGAGCTGATCATCACAGCGGGTGGAGAGAACATCCCTCCAGTGCCAATCGAGGATGCTGTGAAGGAGGCCGTGCCGCTGGTTAGCAACGCCATGCTCATTGGAGACAAGAGGAAGTTCCTCGCCATGCTGCTCACCATTAAGGTATGAACCGTTGGCTACAGTACTCTGTTTTATCTTTTTTATTTTATTTTACCAGGTAAGTTGATTAGGAACATATTGTAATTTAAAGCAACGACCTGGGGAATAGTTACAGGGGGGACGAGAGGGGATGAATGAGCCATTTGGAATTGTTTGGGTGTCGGTGTGAAACCAAATCCCCATGCCAACTTCCCCATGCCAATATGACATATCTCAAAGGTCATATTTCAAGTTCTGACAAAACATTTTCTTCAGAACAGGGATGTTATGTTGTGTATCATGGCTATATTACAGCCACTTTAAGAGTATCTAGTAGTTGAGAAATACCATGTGTTATCAGATGCCGCCTGCATTAAAGATTCCACAGTGCTGTATAAACTCCTTATCATGTAATCACAGGATGGGGCAAGACGGTCATAGTGGGTTATTCACAATTCTTCTTTATTGTAAGTTATACAACTTCTGCCCAACCACTGCCACCTGGTGGACATTTTAGCAAACTGCAAGTCTTTGTGGTATCATTGTCAGTTAATAGGATTCATTGACAAAAGAGCCATTATTCATGAGCAAAACAGCCTTCTAAGAAAATGTTCTTTTATTTCAGGACTCCTTCCCGAATAAAACATCTGTCTCTTTACCCCTCAGTGCCAGGTGAACGGAGACACTGGTGCTCCTGAGGATGAGCTGATGCCCGAGGCCATAGAGCTGTGCCGGAAGCTGGGCAGCAACGCCACGCGAGTCTCAGAGATCGCCGGTGGGCGTGACCCGGTCATCCATGCCGCTATCCAGGAGGGTATCAACCGCGTGAACGAGAAAGCCACCTCCAACGCCCAGCGCATCCAGAAGTGGACCATCCTAAACCAGGACTTCTCCATCCCTGGGGGAGAGCTGGGTGAGCGGGGTGGGGAGCAGCCTGGGCAGGGGCCCTGGGTAGGACGATGTGCATGTTTGTTTAGTGCCATGTTCTTCTCTTCTGGCCCTGAAGGACTGCAGTATGTCGTTTTTCCCAGGTCACTATATAAGCTAGACTCAAGTTTTCATAATGTTGCCTCATTTCCATTAATTTCAATAGAATTGTTATTGTTTGACCTTTGTCTACTACAGACCATGTCGTCACTCTGTAGTTTTCCCCACCTATCCAGTGGCGGGTGTTGAGCATAACAGCAGGATTTATATAGCCGACTCAGTCTCATTCTCTCTCTCAGGCCCCACTATGAAGCTGAAGAGGCCGGTGGTCATGAAGATGTACAAAGAGCAAGTAGAGAATTTCTACAAAGAGGTGGTGACTCCAAGCACCCCTGATAACTCCATGCCCCCCAAATAGCCCCGGGACAATAGCCCCCTGCAGAGCAATTCAGAGAAACACTACAAAAGACATGCAGACAGAACAGTCTCTTAGACAACCACTCCTTGTTCAGTTCCTGTTTCTCTCCTGTGAACATTTTTTGCTAGCTTCCTCCTTTCATTATTGGGTTTTGTTTACATTTGTGGGTGTTGTAAAGAAAGAAAACAAGAACATCCATGAGAAGCCATTGTAAGCCTTTAGGATTTTTTTAAAGATGAGTTGTTAAGCTGATTTCAACTATTTATTTTGTATTATTGTGATGAAGAATAATAATATATGATAGATGAAGTACAGTTGTATGTGATGAGGCATTGTTCATTTACTGTGATACTTGCAAATAAATTGCATAGAATCCAAAAAGTCCATAGGACATGGTAGTAGAATTTTTGGGGAAAGTGTTACTATTTTTCTTTTTGTCAAAGTCAGAAATTACTTGGCCCAAATACACACATTGGATGATTAATTATTACATCCAGTGATCCCTGGTCTGGATTAAAAATAAGACATGAAGTAAAATGACAGGGAAAGAAAACACTGAACATATCATTGTCCTATTTATTATTATATTGTTTTTCTGTGTCTGGTTTTGAGTTTGATGAAAGTGCGTCTATCATTGTGTTGTAGCTCCTAAATCGTGCAATTCTGCAATAAAAACGAGAAGCCCTGGGACGTCCAATGAAAATTAAGTTGTAGATTTAGTTAATTCCTTGGTGCCATAAGCACATGGCACAATGTTGAACTTCTGCACCTACCTTATCTGAAAGAGCATCCAAATCTCTTTCTTCATGCTACAGAACCATATCATTCAAGCCATATTAGTTTAGCCATGTATTATATCCAATGAGTTTTATGCACTCTGATAGTCTACGACACAGCCTATGCAATTGCCTGGTCTTGTTGGAATGTTTTGTATCGATTGTGTAAAATTGCTGTGACCATTTGTTAAATACTGTAAATATGTTTTGCTTACATTTCCTCTTCTCTGGTCTTTATTTGGACCATTTTATTACATAATGTTTTCAGAGAACGTGTTAGTCTACAGATCATCGGTCTTGAAGTGTGACAACCACCACTTTCCTCATGCATACCAGCACAATGCAGACGCGTGTGATGAGAAGATTGGTCCTTGCACCACTGAATGTCTTTCTGAAAACCGGTTCATTACATGTTCTCTGGGGTAACTAATCTAAACAAGACATATAATTTAATAGCATTTCAAAATAAGCATTCATCCTGAAACGTTGTAGATACAATCATACTTAAGACAAGGTATGGATTGGTGTTCTCTTATTACATTGCAAATACTCTCCCTAAACACACACACACACACACACACGCATGCTGAGTGGAATTTCTGCTACCTACTGTACATGTTAGGAGAACTTGGACTTCTGTGTCTTATTGCTGGTTGTGAATTTTGGCCATTTGAGTTAGTACTTGCAAAACATACCCCCCAGGTACATTGGAATAGGAAGAAATTAGTTTGTTTTGTGATTAAGACTTTGGCTTCAGATACCTTTTGAACATTTATCTTTTGATGAAATATTTGAAGAGCTGTTTAAAACAAAGTCATAATACTAATGAAATCCAAAGATCCCATTTGTAAACAATTGCCACTAACATGCCATTGTCTCAGACGAAAGTGAGCAGGTCAAGCCCCTTGCAGTTTGTAGATGTTAGAGGGCTTCCATATTCAGAGAAGCTCAACAACTGGAGACCCATGTTGATGTTCAGGAAGACCTGTAAATAAACTATTAGCTTACCCAGAGTGACATTGTAGTGTGTTTGTCAAATGAAGTTGTGTACAGAATCAAATATAGAGAGAAAATGGTGATGAATCAGTTATTTTTCCAACTGATTTCTGCCTTCTTGCAGAATTCACTGGTGTCAGATTTCTGTTGATGCTTGTACTGGCATAAAGACATACTGAAGAGCTGTAGCTACTGCAACTAGCCAGTCACAGCTCCATACCAAGGAAGCCCCAAGTCAACTTAACACCAGGAGGACTTTGAGCTGTTGGAAAAACCTGTTTTTTTACATGCAAATCAATCGCTTCAAATACAAGACAGTTCATGACTGCCAACTAAAGACATACCGGTTTTACCTGCGCTTCTGAGCTTAAGCGCTTTTCTTGTTTTGGGTGGGGAAGAAACCGGAGTGTTCCGTATGTTACCTAGCTGGGAAATAAGTTATTTATTCTGTAATATCAAGAGCAGTTATGTAGTTCTTTTTGCATAATCTTCAATTAGATGGTAGCTATTTAAGATTATTTTCAGATAGAAACATACAGTACCAGGTAGCCACTTAAGGTATTAAAAACGAGATTGGGGGAGAGAGAGAAACACCCTAATAACTGCAAAAGCTCTTAAAACTACAAAGCATTATTGCATGTATAATTCAATGGAATCTATAAGCCTTGTCAGCATAACCTTTTGAACTCTGCAGTGCCCGATTCACCCCACAATCTGCTTAACATGAACAACTACACCCCTTCCAACAGAGCCCATCCAGAGTTCAGAAGTTCAAACTGGTCAACTAAAAGCCACGAACACAACAGACAGTACTCAATTACTTTATTAATATGATTTCAAAATAAAAAATGACTTGTCCTTATTACAACTTGCATTATATGGCCACATGGTGGCATCGTATGCCAAGTTTAAAATACAACATTGTTGTTGTTCAGCCCAAGGTAGCATTAACCAAATAAATGGAACACATTTTAGCCCCCCCAAGCAAACCCTCCCCTGATAAATAAATACAGCCAACCCCGTCCCCGACACAGGAAACGGCCCTCTGCACATGCCCCCTCAAATTCCTAACAGCATCAGAAGGAACAGCCACCATTTGCTGCTTTTTGTCTTTGTATCTTGTTAAAATCCACAGTAGATGGTCTACCTTTGCTTAATTACACAAACACACACTCCACCGGTCAAAAGTTTTAGAACCTCATTCAAGGGTTTTTCTTTGACTATTTTCTACCTTGTAGAATAATAGTGAAGACATCACAACTATGAAATAACACATATGGAATCATGTAGCAACCAAGGAAGTGTTAAACAAATCAAAATATACTTTATAGTTGAGATTCTTCAAAGTAGCCACCCTTTGCCTTGCACACTCTTGGCATTCTCTCAACCAGCTTCATGAGGTAGTCACCTGGAATGCATTTCAATTAAAAGATGTGCCTTGTTAAAAGTTCATTTGTGGAATTTCTTTCCTTCTTAATGCATTTGAGCCAATCAGTTGTGTTGTGACAAGGTAGCGGTGGTATACAGAAGATAGCCCTATTTGGTAAAAGACCAAGTCCATATTATGGCAAGAACAGCTCAAATAAGCAAAGAAAAACAACAGTCCCTCATTACTTTAAGACATGAAGGTCAGTTAATAAGGAACATTAAGAACTTTGAAAGTTTCTTCAAGTGTAGTCGCAAGAACCATCAAGCGCTATGATGAAACTGGCTCATGAGGACTGACACAGGAATGGAAGACCCAGAGTTACCTCTGCTACAGAGGATATGTTCATTAGAGTTACCAGCCTCAGAAATTGCAGCCCAAATAAACGCTTCAGAGTTCAAGTAACAGACATCTCAACATCAACTGTTCAGAGGAGACTGTGAATCAGACCTTCATGGTCTAATTGCTGCAAAGAAACCACTACGAAAACAACACCAATAAGAAGAGGCTTGGGCCAAGAAACACAAGCAATGGACATTAGACCAGTGGAAATCAGTCCTTTGGTCTGGAGTCCAAATGGGAGATTGTTGGTTCCAACCGCCATGTCTTGTGAGACGCAGAGTAGGTGAACGGATAATCTCTGCACGTGTGGTTCCCACCATGAAGCCTGGAGGTGGTGATATGGTGTGGGGGTGCTTTGCTGGTGACTCTGTCAGTGATTCATTTAGAATTCAAGGCTCACTTAACCAGCACGGCTACCACAGCATTCTGCAGCAATACGCCATCCCATCTGGTTTGGGCTTAGTGGGACTATCATTTGTTTTTCAACAGGACAATGACCCAACACATCTCCAGGCTGTGTAAGGGCTATTTTACCAAGAAGGAGAGTGATGGAGTGCTGCATCAGATGACCTAGCCTCCACAATCCACCTGACCTCAACCAAATTGAGATGGTTTGGGATGAGTCGAACCACAGAGTGAAGGAAAAGCAGCCAACAAGTGCTCAGCATATGTGGGAACTCCTTCAAGACTGTTGGAAAAGCATTCCAAGTGAAGCTGGTTGAGAAAATAACAAGAGTGTGCAAAGCTGTCATCAAGGCAAAGAGTTGCTAAGTGTTTAACACTTTTTTGGTTACTACATGATTCCATATGTGTTATTTCATAGTTTTGATGTCTTCACTATTATTCTACAATGTAGAAAATAGTACAAATAATGAAAATCCTTGAATGAGTAGGTGTTTTAAAACTTTTGACTGGTAGTGTATATTGATATAGATTCAATTGAAATGCTTCCTTCCACTGTAGTATCTTTTCCTATGGTGTTATTGTTTAACAGTTTAAGGGATCGCACTTGGATAAAAATACAGATAAATATTGAACCAATGAGAGGGTGACAGTTTGTGCCTGGGCTTCGTAACCATGCCTCATAGAGTACGGACAAATAGAACACTGCCTCATACCTTTGAGTTAAAAATACTCAAATTATAATAGGACATACACACAAAAATACTTCTCACTGAAAAGTCCACCTTTTCCTCCTTGATGAACATATACTGGATGATATAGACTTGGTTAGCTCATACAAACATATTCCCAACACCTGTTCCATGGTGTTCAACTGTAACAACTATGATACACAATACAACATTCAGGGAAGTTCTCCATGGCGCAACATTAGGCCTAAAAGAACACAATTGACAGCATGTTTCTGTATGTATAATAACACATGCCAACACAAATAAAAACTATTAAATAATTTAAAAAAAGGTTGGCAAAAAAATCTATTCATGTTGTATTGCATGTAAATATTGTATAAAATTCTTAAAAATACAGTTTAGATTATTACTTAAGTACTGAAGTCACCACAGCCAAAAGTGCAGAGGTACATAAATAAAAGATTGACTGTTGGTCGACGGTTGGTGGGGCTTCTCTATGGAAGAGCTGCACAGAGCTGCCTGCCACTCAACCCTTCAGCCCCCACCCACCCACCCTCATATTCACACACACACGAGGACAACAACGTTCCTCTCGCTTGACACACACAACCCATCCCACTCACACAGTTGCAAAGTACATCTTTTAAAAATCACTGGCAGGGATGTTGACATAGGCACAGCCAGACAAAGGAGTGGTGGACAGAGCAGAGTGGATGCAGAGAGGAACTTAAGGCGGTTGTTGTTTCACTCTAAACAGACCCACACATTCAGACCTCAACACCACAGCACCCTCACAGAGGAGAAGAAGGGGCAGAGAGCTGTGTGTGCACTTTGCAGGCCCAGACAACAGAACAGACAACTATTAAAGCTATTATCATCAAAATAAATAGAGCTGTTCACTAGGTGAAACAGAAAGTGAGGGGGAGCACCCGAAGAGAAAACGTTACCGTTAGTCTGAGTGTGAAACCACAGTGGATGTGAAGGCTAGAGGGGCCCCAGTAAGAGAAACATGCCTAGCTGGCTGACTGACTGCGGCCTGGTCTGGCACTGACCCTATCCATAGAAAACTAAACCTCAGACAACACAATATCAGCTATACACCCATTCATATTAGGATCTGGAAAGAAACAAGGCATAGTACCACTGCTGATGAACAGATGAGTCTTAGGATTTCTGGAAGGCTTGTGTTCCTAATAATAGCAGAGATAGAGCACTGGAAGAAGCCTCCAATTTGCAGAGAAACCCCACTGGGAGGATCAACTGATTTTAAGAGAGGGCACTTATGACAAATGGAGTTTCAGGCTTCCCAATTAACACTTAGTCAGGAGAGGGACTTTGCTCTTTAACCAGTGTCAGTGGGCCCTCACACTGGCCAACACATAAAGGCACTGAGAGGATAATAGGTTTGTTGCTAGCCCTAGAAAATGAACAGTAATACATTCATAGCTCACAGGTATCTGAATCGCAATCCCCCAATACTCCAAACTTATCAGTACAATAATAAAATGTAAAAAAGTGTGGACCCTTTTTTTGTGGGGGGGGTCTATGGCTACGGCTTTTTACCCCCCACCACTTAAAAGGCCATTCAGAAGTGATCCTCCACAGCTATTTCCGCTAGCTGTTGAGCCCTTTCATGCACATCGAGATGGAAGGAGGGAGGGACGTTTGAACTGACAAGAGCTGAACCCCATCCAGAACACTACCACCAACAGGCACATACACAACTTAGTGCCGGCGTGTGTAGAGACACCCTGGCATGGGACCCAAATGCCTCTCACTGTGTGTGTGTGTGTGTGTGTGTGTGTGTGTGTGTGTGTGTGTGTAAGGGCTGTAGCTTGTGCTCAAGCTAGCTTAAAGAACACTGAAAAAGTGACTAACCAAAGACATCCCCCCTAAAGCCTCTGAAATGCTCACACAGACACACTCTCCCTCACACACACACACACACGAATGCATGCATAGACAGGAATATTCCTACAGAGAAATTAACTCCAGCAGAGATGAGGGGGAGGGGAGGAGTGTTGTGCCGGGTAAGAGAGTGTGAGTGGGGAGGAATGAGAGGAGGAGGGAAGTATTGGGTTTGCAATGGCTAGAAGTGAGGCGAGAGGGGGAGGGAGAGGAGAGTGGTCGCATTCCACAGTTCTGCACACAGGCTGCTCTGCTGCTCTCCATAAGAAACATATATAATACATCTCTTGCCAGTCCCAGGCCAGCTCCTCTAGTCTGGTCCTCCAGTCCAGGTTAGAGGGACAGTGGCATAGCTGCTCTGACCTCATCCTCTACTCCCTCGTCCTGTTCCTCCATTCTCCAGCAAATAGTGAAAGTGTGTTCTGTTGTTATTCTATGGTTCTTCTCTGTAGCTCTGCTACAGCTCCACCTCCCCAGTGGGGGTCCAGGGGCTGAGGAGAGACAGCAGCCCAGCACCAGCCCCGCCGCGGTCCTCTGCGCTGCAGGCTTCCTGTCACGTGGCCGTGGTCTCCAGGCAGCTCTGTAGTTTGCGGACGGTCAACTCGTCCAGAGAGAACAGGTCAAAGTCAAAGGTGGTGTTGGTCACGTTGAAGTGGCCCGTCTCCTCGATCAGATTCACTATCTGGGGAGGAGAGGAGAGTAATACCCGGTCTTAGATGAACATAAAACCACTATCTGGGGAGGAGAGTAATACCCGGTCTTAGATGAACATAAAACCACTATCTGGGGAGGAGAGTAATACCCGGTCTTAGATGAACATAAAACCACTATCTGGGGAGGAGAGTAATACCCGGTCTTAGATTAACATAAAACCACTATCTGGGGAGGAGAGGAGAGTAATACCCGGTCTTAGATGAACATAAAACCCCTATCTGGGGAGGAGAGTAATACCCGGTCTTAGATGAACATAAAACCACTATCTGGGGAGGAGAGGAGAGTAATACCCGGTCTTAGATGAACATAAAACCCCTATCTGGGGAGGAGAGGAGAGTAATACCCGGTCTTAGATGAACATAAAACCACTATCTGGGGAGGAGAGGAGAGTAATACCCGGTCTTAGATGAACATAAAACCCCTATCTGGGGAGGAGAGGAGAGTAATACCGGGTCTTAGATGAACATAAAACCACTATCTGGGGAGGAGAGTAATACCGGGTCTTAGATGAACATAAAACCACATTGAACAGACAAAACAGTGTGACCTGTGACATGATAAAGGTATGATAACAGCGGACTAAAAAGTTAGTTTTACAACACATGTATACGCCACACACTTACATATGTGAACACAACACAACCACACACATACCTGCTGTAGGACGTTGCGCTCCCTCAGAGCCATTAGTCTGCGGTGGAGGTCCACCAGCTCCTCTGTGTAGGCCTGAAGAGGATAGTGGAGGACTGCTTAGTCAGTTAACTAGTATTAAAACCGCTCCATTCAGTATGTGATTACTGATTAACCAGTGTTGTCTACTGCATCTGAGTGAGTTTTACACCAGGAAGAATGTGGAGTGACAAGCTGGCAGTGATATCTAGAATAGTGGTGATAAAGCAGTACTGTAGAATTTGAACTAGAGTATATTGAACCCTGCACTGGTAATATAATTACTTGATACAGATGTTTGAACACAAGAGAAATAAGAAAAAAGGTAATAAAGTGTGTATATTTACCCTTCCTACCTTGTCGTATCCCTTCTTCAGCACCTTCTCTGGGCGGCTGCAGATGTCTGGGCTCTTCCTGCCCAAGACCTGCTCAGACAACACAGAGAGAGAGGTGGAGGGGCAGGACAGAGGGATAAACAGAGAGAGATGGAAGGGGAGGACAGAGGGATAAACAGATCAGAATGGGAAGGATGGTGCTTTAGGAGAGCAAATATTAATACCACACAGTCTGCGTGTGGTGCTAGGAACACTTCTGGGAATACAGAACCCACTGCTTAGCCATCAATGGTAACTACCGTAAATGACCGAAACGTCAACACAGTACATGTGCAGAAGGTAAAGTTGGTTGCGTGAGTAACAATCCTTAATGATGCCACTTCATCAGAGCGACAATGGAGAAAGCCGTCCTGGGAGAGATCCTCGGAGTCTGTGTTTTACCTTGTTATTGGAGGAGCTGTGTTTCTGTGGAGGCGGCGCCGGGTCTCGACTGGGGCGGTGCGAGCCTTCACTGCTGTCACTCTCGCTGTCCAGGCTCAGTCTGACAGGGAACAGGAGGGCAAAGGTCAGACAGCGCTCATTGTGCCCTGTTTAGCACAGGGAGCCTGGGTTTGTGGGTGGGAACAAATGTTTTGGTGAAGGGATTAGCTTCAAATCTGGGTTTGTGTTCACTCAACTCCGACTATATAAATCTTTACAGATTTCCTTCAAAAACGATGTAACACCTATAAACAACAGCGAACACATGTATGGGCTTATGTGCTACAAATACTGACCCACTGTGTCTCATAACAAACATCCATAGCTAAAGATAACCAGTGAAAAATTATTGGAGAAGCATCATAGGTGAAAAGAATGAGAGCAACAAACTTGGAGATATATGGAGCATTAGAGAGAGAATGAGAGAGGAGACACAGAATCTTACCGAGAGTCACGGTTGGGCGGGTTGGTCTTGACAGGCGTCCCTTCCTCTGAGCTGCTGTCATCATCATCTGACCCCTCTGACTGTAGGTCCTCCACCATAGAGCGCAGCGGGCCTCGAGTAGATTTACACACCAATAGAGAACATTTGCTAAAATGTACATGTATGCATCACAACCATCAACTAAACATCTGGATAGCTTAGTATAAAAGAAAAACAAACAAGAAATCTCCAATGGGTGTAAATCCCAGTCAAGAGATGGTCATAGAGGACTTACCTTGGCCTTGTTTCTGTCCAGGCTCAAAATCAGACTCTGAGCTGGAGTCAGAGCTGGAGCTGGAGTTAGAGGGACTGGAGGGGGCTGACTGCTCTGATTTGGAGGAGGCTTCATCCTCAGAGTTGGAGTCGTCAGACTCAGGCAGTTTCTTGGGCTCCTTGGCCTCCTGAGTGTCGGCCTTGCTGCTCTTGGGCCAGCGGCCTTTCTCCTTGGGGGGTTTCTTCTCTGGGTAGCCTGGGATGACTGAAGATGATGAAGAGACCCGGGGAGAGGTTCCGGTGAAGGGCACTGCAGCTGCCCCCTTAGATCCCTCTGAGCTGCCCTTCTTTGGCTTCTTGGCGCTGGGTTTGGGAGACTCCGCGGTGGAAGGCCGCTTCCCGGGGGCTTTGGGCTCCAGTGGGCCCCCTCCCCCAGCCCCCCCTCCTTTGGGGGACATGCCCTCCATCTTGGCCTCCTTCAGTGTCAGTTTGGGCTCTTTGAAGGCAGCCTTGGGAAGGACCTTGCCCTCGTCTTTCACTTTGATCTCCGCTGGCTTCTTGGAAGAGGAGGATGAGGGCTCACGGGCGCTCTTGCTGCTGCCCCCTCCTCCCCCGTCGCGGTCGCTGTCACCCTTTGACGCCGCCTTGCTCTCAGAGTCTTTGCGGGGGCGTTCGCGGTGCTCCTTGGTCAGCTTGTGGGGCTTGGGTCCCTTACTGCTGCCTCCACTGCCCTCTTTACTGGGCTCCTAAAGACAAGGACAATAGGACGATATTAAACACACAAGCACTTTCAAATGGTGTGCCGGATTAGAATAATACGTAGTAGAGTGAAGTAGGGCCCATACGCTCCACCACATACACATCTTTATTTGTTGACAATCAAGAAAGGTAAGAGCATTTAAGTGTGCTTTACTCTCTCTATATTGTCTACACTGAGAGTACAAAATAGTAAGGACACCTGCTCTTTCTATGACATAGGCTGACCAGGTGAAAGCGATGATCTCTCATTGATGTCACTTGTTTGTTCCACTTCAGATCAGTGTAGATGAAGGGGAGGAGATCGGTTAAAAGAAGGATTTTTAACTTGAGGCAGATTGTGAAAAAGCAAGACAAAAGATTTAAGTGCTATTTAACGGAGTATTGTAGTAGGTGCCAGGCACACCGGTTTGCGTCAAGAGCTGCACGCTGCTGGGTTTTTCACGCTCAACCGTTTCCCATGTGTATCAAGAATGGTCCGCCACCCAAAGAACATCCAGCCAACTTGACAACTGTGCGAAGCGCTGGGGCAGTCTAAAGCACTGCATCTCAGTGCTAGATGAGTCACTACAGACCCTGGTTCGACTCCAGGCTGTATCACAACCGGCCGTGATTGGGAGTCCCATAGGGCGGCGCACAATTGGCCCGGGTTAGGGTTTGGCCGGGGTGGGCCGTCAATGAAAATAAGAATTTGTTCTTCACTGACTTGCCTACTTAAATAAAGGTAACATTTAAAAAATTGGAGTCAACATGGGCCAGCATCCCTGTGGAATGCTTTAGAGACCGTGTAGAGTCCATGTCCTGACGAATTGAGGCTGTTCTGAGAGCGGGGGGGGGGGGGGGTGCAACTCAATATTAGGAAGGTGTCCTTAGTGTTTTGTACACTCAGTGATACAGTATATTCATCAGTGGAGGCTCCATCCTCCTCAGTGAATTTCATAAAAATAAAATTGTAAACCAATATTTTAAAAAATCCTTCTTAGATGAAACTATACTAAATATATTCACGTCACCAAATAATTGATTAAAACACATTGTTTTTCCATGAAGAGCTACAGTAGCCTCAACAGCAGTCTGTACGGTAGCACCATGGTGTAGCCGGTGGACAGGTAGCTTCTTTCCTCCTCTGGGTACATTGACTTCAATACAAAACCTAGTAGGCTCATGGCCCTCACCCTCTTCCATAGACTTACAATGTAATTATGACAACGTCTGGAGGACGTCCTCCAACTTATCAGCGCTCTTGCAGCATGAACTGACATGTTGTCCACCCAATCAAAGGATCAGAGAATGAATCTAGTACTGAAAGCATAAGCTACAGCTTGCTAGTACTGCAGTGCATAAAATGTGGTAGGTAGTTGACTCAGAGAGAAAAATAGTTGAACAGTTTTGAAAAAAATGAATTTCTTCCCAAAAGAGAGAGTAATTTCTTTTCACTTTCTTAGCTAGCAAATGCAGCTAGCTACTTTAGCCTACTGAAAAACCTTGCTCAAACAGAGGAATTCTATGTTAGCTAGCTGGCTATGACTATCCAACACAACACTGAAACGCTTCCAAGTCAAGGTAAGCTTTTGGTTTTACAAATGTATTGCCTCCGGGGCCCGCCGGTGTAACTGCAAAACTGCTTACTGATTGTACATTGTAACGTTATCGCATGATTGTAGCGGGTTTACTAACGCGTTAGTTCTATTAGCTATGTTGACTATGACGTTACTTTAGCTAATATGGTGACAACGATGTAGGCTGTGTGTAGCGGTTATGATATGGTTTGCCTGAAAGGTTTTTTCACCTGGCCACACACAGCTGATGTGCATTGAAGTCCACAAGCGAAGGGAAAAAAAGATAATAAAAGTAGATGCGAGAAGGGATACAATGTGGCTGCTATGAAAGTGAACTGTGTTTATGCGTGATCAGGGGTGTATTCATTCTGCCGATTCTGTTGAAAAAAAGTTTCTTAAAATGGAAGCAAGCATAATGGCGATAAACATACCAGAATTTGAAACTCTCGTTTGTAACTGTTGGACTAATGGTTACACCCTAGATCAGCTAGATGCAGGCAAGAGTGTGCAAGGTGGTATTAAATGTGTCACTATGTTGTGCAATTTCATTCACAGGCTAGGTTGTAGCAACCTCATGATGGGAATAAGGAAAATGTGAGTATCGTATAGTAGCCTAAACCTATCACTGTTACATTGTACTGGGTGAATGGAATATAAATGACAGTCATTCAATATGCTGTAATAGAAATAAGGCCACGTTCATGAAAAAAAAGTGTCATTTTAAAACGACACCGACCACCACTGGCATGCAGTTGAAGTGGGAAGTTAACATACACCTTAGCCAAAAGCATTTAAGCTAATGGCGATAGGATTTTTCGCTGGATGTCCGTCCCGCATAGGCCGCACAGGGGTTAAACTCAGTTTCACAATTCCTGACATTTAATCCTAGTAAAAATTCCCTGTCTTCGGTCAGTTAGGATCACCACTTTATTTAAAAAATGTGAAATGTCAGAATAATAGTAGAGAATTATTTATTTCAGCTTTTATTTCTTTCATCACATTCCCAGTGGGTCAGAAGTTTACATACACTCAATTAGTATTTGGTAGCATTGCCTTTAAATTGTTTAACTTTGGTGAAACGTTTCGGGTAGCCTTCCACAAGCTTCCCACAAAAAGTTGGGTGAATTTTGGCCCATTGCTCCTGACAGAGCTGGTGTAACTGAGTTAGGTTTGTAGGCCTCCTTGCTCACACATGCCTTTTCAGTTCTGCACACACATTTTCTATAGGATTGAGGTCAGGGCTTTGTGATGGCCACTCCAATACCTTGACTTTGTTGTCCTTAAGCCATTTTGCCACAAGTTTGTAAGTATACTTGGGGTCACTGTTCATTTGGAAGACCCATTTGCGACCAAGCTTTAACTTCCTGACTGATGTCTTGAGATGTTGCTTCAATATATCCGCAATTTTCCCTCTTCATGATGCCATCTATTTTGTGAAGTGCACCAGTCCCTCCTGCAGCAAAGCACCCCCACAACATGATGCTGCCACCCCGTGCTTCATGGTTGGGATGGTGTTCTTCAGTTTGCAAGCCTCCCCCTTTTTTCTCCAAACATAACGATGGTCAATACGGCCAAACAGTTATATTTTTGTTTCATCAGACTAGAGGACATTTCTCCAAAAAGTACAATCTGGCCGTAGTCTGGCTTTTTATGGCGGTTTTGGAGCAGTGGCTTCTTCCTTGCCGAGCGGCCTTTCAGGTTATGTCGATATAGGACTCGTTTTACTGTGGATATGGATACTTTTGTACTCGTTTCCTCCAGCATCTTCACAAGGTCCTTTGCTGTTATTGTGGGATTGATTTGCATCTTTTCGCACCAAAGTACATTCATCTCTAGGAGACAGAACGCGTCTCCTTCCTAAGCGGTATGACGGCTGCGTGATCCCATGGTGTTTATACTTGCATACTATTGTTTGTACAGATGAACGTGGTACCTTCAGGTGTTGGGAAATTGCTCCCAAGGATGAACCAGACTTGTGGAGGTCTATAATATTTTTGAGGTCTTGGCTGATTTCTTTTTATTTTCCCATGATGTCAAGCAAAGAGGCACTGAGTTTGAAGGTAGGCCTTGAAATACATCCACAGGTACATAGGCTAATTGACAAAATTTGAGTCAATCAGAAGCTTCTAAAGCCATGGCATCATTTTCTGGAATCTTCCAAGCTGTTTAACCTGTCTGGGCTAGGGGGCAGTATTTTCACGGCTGGATGAAAAACGTACCCAATTTAAACAGGTTACTACTCTGGCCCAGAAACTAGAATATGCATATTATTAGTAGATTTGGATAGAAAACACTGAAGTTTCTAAAACTGTTTTAATGGTGTCTGTGAGTATAACAGAACTCATATGGCAAACCTGAGAAAAATCCAAGCAGGAAGTGGAAAGTCTGAGAATTGTAGTTCTTTTGATTCTCTATCAAAGCTACAGTGTCTGTGGGGTGACGTTGCACTTCCTAAGGCTTCCAATGGCTGTCTAAAGCCTTCAGAAAGTGGTTTGAGCATTCTCCTGTCACTGGGCAGATAATAGGAGCTCAGTTTCTGAGTGGACTGCCTGGCAACAAAGGGATTGGATATGCGCCGTCACGCGAGCGCGCCGTTCCTTCTTTTTCTTCTTGAATGAATATGCTATTGTCCGGTTGGAATATTATTGCAATTTTACGTTAAAAATACCATAAAGATTGATTTTAAACAGCTTCTAAGTACGGTAATGGAACATTTTGACTTTGTCTCTGGTTCCGCGCTCGCGCGTTATGCCTTTGGGTAAGTGATCTGTACGCACGAACAAAATGGTGGTATTTGTACATAGATATGGATTATTTCGAACAAAAACAACATTTCTTGTGGAAGTAGCAGTCCTGGGAGTGCATTCTGACGAAGATCAGCAAAGGTAAGACAATATTTCTAATACTAATTCTGAGTTTAGGTTGCCTCGAACTTGGCGGGTGTCTGAATAGCTCACGTTGATGGCTGAGCTATGTACTCAGAATATTGAAAAATTTGCTTTCTCCGTAAAGCTATTTTAAAATCTGACACAGACTACTCCTGGATGCAACCGCTATCTATAATTCTTCAAATAATTGTTATATATTTTGTCAAAAATGTTTTGAAAATTGATGTGCACATTTACTGGACGTTTTGGTGGGAATACATTTTCTGAACATCACGCGCCAATGTAAAATGCTGTTTTTGGATATAAATATGAACTTTATCGAACAGAACATACATGTATTGTGTAACAATGTCCTAGGAGTGTCATCTGATGAAGGTTAGTGCTTCATTTAGCTGTGTTTTGGGTTTTATTGACACGTCCTTGCTTGGAAAATGGTTGTGTGATTATTTTTGTCTATGTACTCTCCTAACATAATCTAACGTTTTGCTTTCACTGTAAAGCCTTTTTGAAATCGGACAATGTGGTTACATCAAGGAGAAGTGTATCTTTAAAATGGTGTGAAATAGTTGTATGTTTGAGAAAGTTTAATGATGACATTTTGTTGTTTTTGAATTTGCCCCCCTGATATTTCACTGACTGTGTCCCGCAGGTGGGACGCTTCCCACGTAGCCCATAGAAGTTAAAAAGGCACAGTCAACTTAGTGTATGGAAACTTCTGATCCACTAGAATTGTGATACAGTGAATTACAAGTGAAATAATCTGTCTGTAAACAATTGTCGGAAAAATTGTCAGGCACAAAGTAGATGTCCTAACCGACTTGCCAAAACTATAGTTTGTTAACAAGATATTTAAGGAGTGGTTGAAAAACAAGTTAATGACTCCAACCTAAGTGTATGTAAACTTCCGACTTCAACTGTATCTATATTTTTAACCAGGCAAGTCAGTTAAGAACAAATTCTTATTTACAATGACGGCCTACAGGGGAACAGTGGGTTAACTGCCTTGTGCAGGGGCAGATTTTCACCTTGTCAGCTTGGGGATTCAATCCAGCAACCTTCCGGTTACTGGCCCAACGCTCTAACCACTAGGCTACCTGCCACCCCATATATCCTTCAAAGAACCCAGCTGATCCAGCACTACCCTAATCACTCCACTGTCAATGCACTCTTAGCCAAAGGCCCACCGGAGAACTGCCATTCACCTTGTGTCATTCTTATCATTCCACAACATGCATGTACGTATCCAGACGCTAAACATAGATCGTCTACGTTAATACTATGATAATTCAACAGATTTGATGTTTTTAATCATGCCTGTGTATTTGGGATGATCCGTGACCCAGAACATGGAGCAGAAGTCCAGCTGGATTAATGAAAGGATCACATTATATGATTAAAAGCTGGGGGAACAAAAGACACACACACAGGGTTTCCCGTCCCTTATCTCAACTGTACTCTACTCTCCTATCCTCTGCTGTATTGACTGGTTGAGCAATATGTTACACATTCCTACTCCTCCTTATCAGTGTAGTAGGCGAGGCATGGTGCTAACCTTTGACCCGTGGGAGGTCTTGGTCTTCTTGGGGTCTGAGAAGGCAGACAGTGGGATGGTGGGGAGCATGGGGTAGTCTGGACTGGGCCTCGACACCGCCTCCGTCCCTTCCGGCACCACCATGACCTGAGAGACAGAGAGGCAGAAGAGTGAGGACAAACAATAACACGGTACATTCTCTCTTGCCATTCCACTACAACACTCATCCCACATGTATCCCTTTCCCCATCTTACCCCTCCAGCCTTGACCAGCTTGCGTCTGAACTCCCGTGTGGGGTTGTTAAAGGTGAGTTTCTCACAGCGCAGGTGATTGACAGGGGGGTTCCCCTCCAGGTTCAGGAAGAGGTCATAGTTGAAACACACCTTCTTAGGCTCCTCCTGTAAATAATAATGAGTTCACATATCTAGTCAGCCTGCGCCGCCGAGCCCTGTTAAGTCCTTATCAGCAACATATTATCAGCTAACAGTAAGAATAGCCGATACCCTGCCAAGTCAATAAGAGGCATATCTGGAGTGCACACACTGATAAGCGCTAACATTCCACATTGGGAGAGAACAGTAGGACATTCTGGTAAACAAACGGATGCTTTCTGATCACCCGCCACTTTCAGAACATGCCAGGAGTCATAGAGTTACAAATAAAGGACAGACGCCAGTAAAAACAATCCCAGCAGACATACCAAATAAACTGTAGGCCCTTTTAAAACAGGACCTACAGTGACATGAGGTGCAGACAGACAGTACACCAGCCAGACAGACAGTACACCAGCCAGACAGACAGTACACCAGCCAGACAGACAGTACACCAGCCAGACAGACAGTACACCAGCCAGACAGACAGTACACCAGCCAGACCAGCAGCCAAAGGCCCATCACTAGCATGACCAGTGTTGGGTCTGCAGACCAAACACTTAGAAGACACACACTATCCCCTCAGCCCTCAAATTAAGTGGACACTTTTGATGACGTATCATGACATCTGACGATATACAAGGGGCGAGGGAGGAAGGAATGATTTTTAAATGGACCGCCCTTGCCCGGAAATTCGTCACTCGTTCATCCCGCGATGATTGTGTTTTCAGCCACCGGTAGCTTGTGGGTGCTTTATATGCCCTACAGTCAATTATGATTGCATATCTACTAACATTAAATATATAATTATTAATATACGCTTACTGTATGATAGCTAGCAAATTATTTAGCTAACTAGCGTTAGCCTGCCTAGCTGGAACTTCTGAAGGAGGAAAACATTTTACTTCTACAATTTCCAAAACCTAACAAAAACATCTTTACTTTTACGAGACGCGTTTGTGCCGTCATGTGCATTAGTAGCACAATTTAACTTATTTACATTTGTTTTTACACTTGTATATTGACTCCATATTGCCATTGAGGTTTTAAGTTTTGGCTGACTTTTCTTAGCGGATGTACAATCGTCACGAACTGAATTATGGGGAGTTTCAGGCCCCGAAGTGAACACAATTGTACACTCGCAACCGCGACTAAAAACGAGGGCTTATGCTGCAAACTTCCCTTGTTTGGCTAATCATTTGGATTCCACCAAGGGCATAAGGCGAGGGTAAGTGGAAGAGGGTGTGTCTTTTATGAGTTTGAACCGCAGCCCTGGTGTCTCCACACACACTGTCACATGACTAAAAGCAGCAAATGAACCACGTGCGCACATTGAATACCAACCAAACGACATGAATATTGATAGACTCAAAGAAAGAAAAACTATTGAGACTGTGCCAATTAATATAAACAAGCCATTGTAGGAGAACTATATCAGATTTGATTTCAGGAAAAGGCCTAGAGCACCAGAGAAAATCTTATCCATTAGGAATCACATGTAACAGTAGCCCACATTCTGAGGGATAGTGACACTTAACATAGTACCATTAGAGGCTGTGACTGAGCTCTCACCTTGTTCTTGAAGTAGACCTCGATGGGCATGAGGAAACCAGCGTAGCCAGACTCCTCCACTTTGTATGGTGGCTCCTTGCATACTGAAGAGACAACACAAGCACATCAGCCCCATACATTCAGGTGGATAACATCAACGGTCATTGCTAGATAGCTAATGGGGAACTAGCTCCAGCCTCCCTGGGAGAGCCAGTCATTACAACCTAAAGCTTGTGGGAGCCACCATGGGCAGTAACCATAATGATCACCACCATGGGCAGTAACCATAATGATCACCACCATGGGCAGTAACTATAATGATCACCACCATGTGCAGTGACCCTAAGCTTCACAGTGACTTAATGAGGTGAGATGTGCCTGGTCTGGAGAAGACGTTGTTTGGTGAAGTTCAACACTAACGGGGAAAAAAGACAATGCAACGGCACTCACTTGGTAAAATCATACCGAGCAACATGCACGTTAGATGTAGTAGGCAATGCTCTATAGTAGAGGTCGACCGATTAATTAGGGCAGATTTCAAGTTTTCATAACAAAATCGGTAATCTGCATTTTTGGAAGCCGATTACACTGCATTCCATGAGGAAACTGCATGGCAGGTTGACCACCTGTTACGCGAGTGCAGCAAGGAGCCAAGGTAAGTTGCTAGCTAGCATTAAACTTATCTTATAAAAAAAACTTTCACATAATCACTAGTTAACTACACATGGTTGATGATATTACTAGGTTAACTAGCTTGTCCTGTGTTGCGGTGCCTGTTAATTTATCATCGAATCACAGCCTACTTCGCCAAACGGGGGATGATTTAACAAAAGCGAATTCACGAAAATCGTGCCTAACCATAAACATCAATGCCTTTCTTAAAATCAATACACAAAAGTATATTTTTTTTAAACCTGCACGTTTAGTTAAATTCATGTTAGCAGGCAATTTTAAACTAGGGAAATTGTGTCACTTCTCTTGCGTTCATTGCACGCAGAGTCAGGGTACATGCAACAGTTTGGGCCGCCTGGCTCGGTGCGAACTAATTTGCAAGAATTTTACATAATTATGACATAACATTGAAGGTTGTGCAATGTTACAGCAATATTTAGACTTAGGGTTGCCGCCGTTCGATAAAATACGGAACAGTTCGGTATTTCACTGAAAGAATAAACGTTTTGTTTTTTCGAAATGATAGTTTCCGGATTTGACCATATTAATGACCAACGGCTCGTATTTCTGTGATTATTATATTATAATTAAGTCTATGATTTGATTGAGCAGTCTGAGCGGTGGTAGGCGCCAGGAGGCTCATAAGTGATCATTCAAACTTTACTGCGTTTGCCAGCAGCTCTTAGAAATGCTTGCTTCACAGCGCTGTTTATGACTTCAAGCCTATAAACTCCTGAGATTAGGCTGGCAATACTATAGTGCCTATAAGAACATCCAATAGTCAAAGGTATATGAAATACAAATGGTATAGAGAGAAATAGTCGACGCGCCATAATTCCTATAATACCTAGAACTTCTTAACTGGGAATATTGAACCACCAGCTTTCATATGTTCTCACCAAGGAACTTAAACGTTAGCTTTTTTACATGGCACATATTGCACTTTTACCTCCTTCTACAACACTGTGTTTTTGCATTATTTAAACCAAATTGAGCATGTTTCATTATTTATTTGAGACTAAATAGATTTTATTTATATATATTAAGTTAAAATAAAAAGTGTTCATTGTTCATTCAGTATTGTTGTAATTGTTATTATTACACACACACACACACACACACACAGTTGAAGTCGGAAGTTTACATACACTTAGGTTGTCACTTACGAGTCATTAAAACTCGTTTTTCAACCACTCCACAAACTTCTTGTTAAACTATAGTTTTGGCAAGTTGGTTAGGACATCTACTTGGTGCATGACAAGTAATTATTCCAACAATTGTTTACAGACAGATTATTTCACTGTATCACAATTCCAGTGGGTCAGAAGTTCACATACACCAAGTTGACTGTGCCTTTAAACAGCTTACAAAATTCCAGAAAACGAGGTCATGGCTTTAGAAGCCTCTGATAGCCTAATTGACATCATGAGTATATTGGAAGTGTACCTGTGGATGTATTTCAAGGCCTACCTTCAAACTCGGTGTCTCTTTGCTTGATATCATGGGAAAATCAAAAGAAATCAGACAAAAATTGTAGACCTCCACAAGTCTGGTTCATCCTTGGGAGCAATTTCCAAACACCTGAAGGTACCACGTTCATCTGTACAAACAATAGTACGCAAGTATAAACACCATGGGACCACGCAGCCGTCATACCGCTCAGGAAGGAAACGAGTTCTGTCTCCTAGAGATGAACATACTTGGTGCGAAAAGTGCAAATCAATCCCAGAACAGCAGCAAAGGACCTTGAAGATTCTGGATGAAACAGGTACATATGCATCTATAGCCACAGTAAAACGAGTCCTATATCGACATAACCTGAAAGGCCGCTCGGCAAGGAAGAAGCCACTGCTCCAAAACCGCCATACAAAAGCCAGACTACTGTTTGCAACTGCACATGGGGACAAAGATTGTACTTTTTGGAGAAATGTCCTCTGGTCTGATGAAACAAAAATATAACTGTTTGACAATAATGACCATTACATTTTGAGGAAAAAGGGGGAGGCTTGCAAGCCGAAGAACACCATCCCAACCATGAAGGACGGGGGTGGCAGCATCATGTTGTGGAGGTACTTTGCTGCAGGAGGGACTGGGGCACTTCACAAAATAAATGGCATCATGAGGAAGGGAACTTATGTGGATATATTGAAGCAACATCTCAAGACATCAGTCAGGAAGTTAAAGCTTGGTCGTAAATGGGTCTTCCAAATGGACAATGACCCCAAGCATACTTCCAAAGTTGTGGCAAAATGGCTGAAGGACAACAAAGTCAAGGTATTGGAGTGGCCATCACAAATCCCTGAACTCAATCCTATATAAATTTTATGTGCAGAACTGAAAAAGCATGTGCGAGCAAGGAGGCCTACAAACCTGACTCCGTTACACCAGCTCTGTCAGGAGGAATGGGCCAAAATTCACCCAACTTATTGTGGGAAGCTTGTGGAAGGCTACCCGAAACGTTTGATCCAAGTTAAACAATTTAAAGGCAATGCTACCAAATTCTAATTGAGTGTATGTAAACTTCTGACCCACTGCGAATGTGATGAAAGAAATAAAAGCTGAAATAAATCATTCTCTACTATTATTCTGACATTTCACATTCTTAAAATAAAAAGTGGTGATCCTAACTGACCTGAGACAAGGAATTTTTACTAGGATTAAATGTCAGGAATTGTGAAAAACGGAGTTTAAATGTACGTGGCTAAGGTGTATGTAAACTTCTGACTTCAACTGTATATATTTAAAAATTTTGAGGAGAGGATTCACCTTGACAACTTTGTCTTGACATCCTCTCCTCAAAATTATAATATATACAGTTGAAGTCGGAAGTTTACATACACCTTAGCCAAAAAGAGCCGATACCAACACACACACACACATAAAAATCGGCTGGTTAATCGGTATCGGCTTTTTTTGGTCCTCCAATAATTGGTATCGGCGTTGAAAAAAATGTTGTTTTTTTTATTTTTATTAAATCGGTCGACCTCTACTCTATAGGCCTTCTGTGTGTGTGCACATCACACTACCAAAGTTGTCAAGGTGAATCCTCTCTCCGCTCCCCAGACAAAAACAAACAAAGTAATCACAGAACCAGTTTGAGGCAAGTTCATTTGTGTGTGTGTTTGTGTGTGCATGAGTATGCTTTGTCCGACCCACCTCTCTTGGGTTTGGGGAAGCTCTCATGTAGCCGGAAGACAACCTTCTCCACAAAGTGCTGTATGTCCCCAGTCTCAGGCCCTCGCACAAACACCATCCAGTCGTGGGTAAAGCCCTCCGTGGTCACCTTCTTCCTCAACTGGGCTCGGTGTCCTAGCTCCAGCTTCACCTGCACTGTGCACTGCAGACACAAGGTCAGACATACAGTGCCTTCAGAAAGTATTCCCACCCCTTTCCTTTTTCCACATTTTGATGTTAGAGCCCAAATTTAAAATGGATTAAATGTAGATATTTTTTTGTCACTGGCCTACACACAATACCCCATAATGTTAAACTGGAAGTATGTTTACTCAAAATTATTTTATAAATTAAAAATGAAAAGCTGAAATGCCTTGAGTCAATAAGTAAGTATTCAACCTCTTTATTATGGCAAATCTAAATAAGTTCAGGAGTCAAAATGTGCTTAAGGGGATAGGGGGCAGTATTTGCACGGCCGGATAAAAAACGTACCCGATTTAAACTGGTTACTACTCTTGCCCAGAAACGAGAATATACATATAATTAGTAGATTTGGATAGAAAACACTCTAAAGTTTCTAAAACAGTTTGAATGGTGTCTGTGAGTATAACAGAACTCATATGGCAGGCCAAAACCTGAGAAGATTCCATACAGGAAGTGCCCTGTCTGACAATTTGTTCTCCTTCTGTGGCATCTCTATCGAAAATACAGCATCTCTGCTGTAACGTGACATTTTCTAAGGCTTCCATTGGCTCTCAGAAGGCGCCAGAAAGTGGAATGACGTCTCTCCTGTCTCTGGGCGAAAAACAACAGGAGATTTTGTGAGTGGTCAGGCTGAGAACAGTGACACTGGAGATGCGTGTTCATGTGAATTCTCCATTTTTTTCTTTCAGCCTTTGAATTAATACAACGTTGCCCGGTTGGAATATTATCGCTATTTTACAAGAAAAATTGCATTAAAATTTATTTTAAACAGCGTTTGACATGCTTCGAAGTACGGTAATGGAATATTTAGAATTTGTCACGAAATGCGCTCGCACGTCACCCTTCGGATACTGACCTGAACGCACGAACAAAACGGAGATATTTGAATATAACTATGGATTATTTGGAACCAAAACAACATTTGTTGTTGAAGTAGAAGTCCTGGGAGTGCATTCTGACGAAGAACAGCAAAGGTAATCCAATTTTTCTTATAGTAAATCTGAGTTTGGTGAGGGCCAAACTTGGTGGGTGTCAAATTAGCTAGCCGTTATGGCCGGGCTATGTACTCAGAATATTGCAAAATGTGCTTTCACCGAAAAGCTATTTTAAAATCTGACACCGCGATTGCATAAAGGAGTTCTGTATCTATAATTCTTAAAATAATTATGTATTTTGTGAACGTTAATCGTGAGTAATTTAGTAAATTCACCGGAAGTTTGAGGTGGGTATGCTAGTTCAAAAGCATCACATGCTAATGTAAAAAGCTGGTTTTTGATATAAATATGAACTTGATTGAACAAAACATGCATGTATTGTATAACATAATGTCCTAGGAGTGTCATCTGATAAAGATCATCAAAGGTTAGTGCTGCATTTAGCTGTGGTTAGGGTTTTTGTGACATATATGCTTGCTTTGAAAATGGCTGTGTGATTATTTTTGGCAAGGTACTCTCCTGACATAATCTAATGTTTTGCTTTCGCTGTAAAGCCTTTTTGAAATCGGACAATGTGGTTAGATTAACGAGAGTCTTGTCTTTAAAATGGTGTAAAATAGTCATATGTTTGAGAAATTGAAGTTATAGCATTTGAGGTATTTGTATTTCGCGCCACGCGATTCCACTGGCTGTTGACTAGGTGGGACGCAAACGTCCCACCTTGCCCAGGGAGGTTAACAAGTCACATAATAAATTGCATGGACTCACTGTGTGCAATAATAGTGTTCAACATGATTTTTGAATGACTAACCTACCTCATCTCTGTATCCCACACACAATTATCTGTAAGGTCCCTCAGTCGAGCAGTGAATTTCAAACAGATTGAACCACAAAGACCAGGGAGGTTTTCCAATGCCTCGCAAAGAAGGGTACCTATTGAGCAAGGTGAAGTTATTAGTTACACGTTGGTGTATCGTATTGACACCCAGTCACTACAAAGATACAGGCGTCCTTCCTAACTCAGTTGCTGGAGAGGAAGGACAACAGTGGCCAATGGTGACTTTAAAACAGTTAGAGTTTAATAGCTGTGATTGAAGAAAACTGAGGATGGATCAAAAATATTGTAGTAACGCCACAATACTAACCTAATTGACAGCGTGAAAAGAAGGAAGTCTGTACTAGAGGTCGACCGATTAATCGGAATGGCTGATTAATTAGGGCAGATTTCAAGTTTTCATAACAATCAGTAATCGGCATTTTTGGACACAGATCATGGCCGATTACATTGCACTACAAGAGGAGACTGCGTGGCAGGCTGACTACCTGTTATGCGAGTGCAGCAAGGAGCCAAGGTAAGGTGCTAGCTAGCATTAAACTTATCTTCACATAATCACTAGTTAACTACACATGGTTGATATTACTAGTTTATCTAGCTTGTCCTGCGTTGCATATAATCGATGCTGTGCCTGTTAACCTCTCTTGGGTAGGGGGCAGTATTTTCACGTCCGGATGAAAAGCGTGCCCAAAGTAAACTGCCTGTTACTCAGGCCCAGAAGCTAGGATGCATATAATTGCATATAATTGGTAGATTTGGATAGAAAACACTCTAAAGTTTCTAAAACTGTTAAAATTATGTCTGTGTGTATAACAGAATTGATATGGCAGGCGAAACCCCCCAAAAAAGCCTACCGCTGTTTTCAATGGCTGTCACTTCAATTATAAGGCAAAATCCTCCCAGATTGCAGTTCCGAGGGCTTCCACTAGATGTCAGTCTTTAGAAAGAGTTTCATACTGGTTTTTGGAAAAATTAGCCAGAAATTGTCTTTTTTTTTTAGGTGGCTCCCATTTTGGCTGTAGTGTTTCCAAGCGCGTGGAAGAGAGCGTCTTCTTTAGTATTTTTCTCCGGTAAAGACAACAATGATTCTCAGTCTTAGAATTTGATCGTTTATTTACGTATTAGGGTACCTAAGGTTTGATTATAAACGTTGTTTGACTTGTTTGGAAAATTTTATTAGTAACGTTTGGGATTCATTTTGTATGCATTTTGATGGAGGGAAACTGGGTGGATTATTGACTGAAGCGCGCCAGCAAAACTGAGTTTTTATGGATATAAAGAAGGACATTATCGAACAAAAGGACCATTTGTGATGTACCTGGGACCTTTGAGTGCCAACAGAAGAGCAAAGGTAAGGCATTTATTATATTGCTATTTCTGACATTCGTAGCGCACCTGCCTGGTTGAAATATGTTTTTCATGCTTTTGTATGCGGGGTGCTGTGGTTAGATTAACGAGAGTCGTCTTTAAAATGGTGTAAAATAGTCATATGTTTGAGAAATTGAAGTAATAGCATTTCTAAGGTATTTGAATAACGCGCCACAGCCGACCCTAGAGAGGTTAACAAGCGCATTCGCGAAAAAAAGCACTATCGTAGCACCAATTTGTACCTAATCATTTACATCAACGCCTTTCTTAAAATCAATACACAAGTATATATTTTTAAACCTGCATATTTTGTTAATATTGCCTGCAACATGAATTTCTTTTAACTAGGGAAATTGTGTCACTTCTCTTGCGATCTGTGCAACAGAGTCAGGGTATATGCAGCAGTTTGGGCCGCCTGGCTCGTTGCGAACTGTGAAGACCATTTCTTCCTAACAAAGACAGCCAACTTCGCCAAACGGGGGATGATTTATCAAAAGCGCATTTGCGAAAAAAAGCACAATCGTTGCACGAATGTACCTAACCATAAACATCAATGCCTTTATTAAAATCAATACACAGAAGTATATATTTTTTTAAACCTGCATATTTAGTTAAAATAAATTCATGTTAGCAGGCAATTTTAAACTAGGGAAATTGTGTCACTTCTCTTGCGTTCATTGCACGCAGAGTCAGGGTATATGCAACAGTTTGGGCCGCCTGGCTCGTTGCAAACTAATTTGCCAGAATTGTACGTAATTATAACATAACATTGAAGGTTGTGCAATGTAACAGCAATATTTAGACTTAGGGTTGCCGCCCATTCGATAAAATACGGAACGGTTCCGTATTTCACTGAAAGAATAAACGTTTTGTTTTCCAAATGATCGTTTCCGGATTTGACCATATTAATGACCTAAGGCTCGTATTTCTGTGTGTTATTATAATTAAGTCTATGATTTGATAGAGCAGTCTGACTGAGCGGTGGTAGGCAGCAGCAGGCTCGTAAGCATTCATTCAAACAGCACTTTACTGTGTTTGCCTGCAGCTCTTCACAATGCTTCAAGCAATGGGCTGTTTATGACTTCAAGCCTATCACTCCCGAGATTAGGCAGGCAATACTAAAGTACCTATAAGAACATCCAATAGTCAAAGGTATATGAAATACAAATGGTAGAGAGAGAAATAGTCCTATAATAACTACACCCTAAAACTTCTTACCTGGGAATATTGAAGACTCATTTTAAAGGAACCACCAGCTTTCATATGTTCTCATGTTCTGAGCAAGGAACTTAAGTTAGCTTTTTTACATGGCACATATTGCACTTTTACTTTCTTCTCCAACACTTTGTTTTTGCATTATTTAAACCAAATTGAACATGTTTCATTATTTATTTGAGACTAAATAGATTTGATTGATGTAATATATTAAGTTAAAATAAGTGTTCATTGTTCATTCAGTATTGTTGTAATTGTCATTATCACAAAAAAGAAAAAAAAAATGTTTTAAATGTTTTAAATAAATAAATTTATTTATTTATGTATTTTATTCGTTTTTTTTTCCTTTTTTCTTTCATTTTTATTTTTGTATTTTATTATTTTATTTTTAAAAATCGGCAGATTAATCTGGATCTGCTTTTTTGCGTCCTCCAATAAATCGGTTTCGTCGTTGAAAAAGAGTAAAATCGGTCAACCTCTAGACTGTAAAGAATACAAATATTCCAAAACATGCATCCTGTTTGTAACAAGGCACTAAAGTAATACTTAAAAAATTGTGGCAAAGCAATTCACTTTTTGTCCTGAATACAAAGTGCAACGTTTGGGGCAAATCCAATACAACACATTACTGAGAACCAAGCATTGTGGTGACTGCTGTTATGGGTATGCTTGTAAATGGTAAGGACTGGGAAGTATTTCAGGATAACAAACAAACGGAATGGAGCTAAGCAAAGGCAAAATCCTGGAGGAAAACCTGGTTCAGTCTGCATTCCACTAGACACTGGGAGATTAATTCACCTTTCAGCAGGACAATAACCTAAAACAAGGCCAAATCGATACTGGAGTTGCTTACCAAGAAGACAGTAAATATTCCGGAGTGGCCAAGGAAGTTTTAACTTAAATCTGCTTGAAAATCTATGGTAAGACTTGAAAATGGTTGTCCAGCAGTGATCAACAACCAATTTGACAGAACTTGAAGAATTATGAAAATAATAAAATTGGCAAATATTGTACAATCCAGGTGTGCAAAGCTCTTAGAGACTTACCCAGAAAGACTCACAGCTGTAATTTGCTGCCAAAGTTGAATTTAACATGTATTGACTGGGGGTGTGAATACTAACGTAAATGAGATCTTTTGTTTTTAATTTTCAATACATTTGTTAAAATGTCTAAAAAAATGTTTTCACTTTGTCAATATGGGGTATTGTGTTTAGATGGATGAGGAAATGTTTTTATCAAGTTTGAATTCAGGCTGTAACAACAAAATGTGGAATAAGTCAAGACGTAGGAATACTTTCTGAAGGCACTGTAGCAAAGAAAAAAATAAAAATCAGTAGGCCTAGCATTTATTTATTTCACCAGGTAGGCTAGTTGAGAACAAGTTCTCATTTACAACTGCGACCTGGCCAAGATAAAGCAAAGCAGTGCAACAAACAGAGTTACACATGGAATAAACAAACATACAGTCAATAATACAATAGAAAAAAGTCTATATACAGTGTGTGCAAATGAGTTAGGATAACGGAAGTAAGGCAATAAATAGGCCATAGTCGCGAAATAATTACAATATAGCAATTAAACACTGGAGTGATAGATGTGCAGAAGATGACTGTGCAAGTAGAGATACTGGGGTGCAGAGGAGCAAAATAAATAGAATAAATAAAAGTATGGGGATGAGGTAGTTGGATGGGCTATTTACAGATGGGCTATGTACAGGTGCAGTGACCTGCTCTGACAGCTGGTGCTTAAAGCTAGTGAGGGAGATGAGTCTCCAGCTTCAGTGATTTTTGCAGTTTGTTCCAGTCATTGGCAGCAGAGAACTGGAAGAAAATGCGGCCGAAGGAGGAATTGACTTTGGGGGTGACCAGTGAAATATACCTGCTGGAGTGCGTGCTACGTGTGGGTGCTGTTATGGTGACAAGTGAGCTGAGATAAGGCGGGGCTTTACCTAGCAAAAACGTAGAGATGACTTGGAGCCAGTGGGTTTGGCGACGAATATGAAGCGAGGGCCAGCCAACGAGAGCATACAAGTCGCAGTGGTGGGTAGTATATGGGGCTTTGGTGACAAAACAGATGGCACTGTGATAACTGGATGCAGTTTCCTGAGTAGAGTGTTGGAGGATATTTTGTAAATGACGTCGCCGAAGTCAAGTATCGGTAGGATAGTCAGTTTTACGAAGGTATGTTTGGCAGCATGAGTGAAGAATGCTTTGGTGCGAAATAGGAAGCCGATTCTAGATTTCATTTTGGATTGGAGATGTTTAATGTGAGTCTGGAAGGAGAGTTTACAGTCTAACCAGACACCTAGGTATTTGTAGTTGTCCACATATTCTAAGTCAGAACCGTCCAGAGTAGTGATGCTGGACGGGTGGGCAGGTGTGGGCAGCGATCGGTTGAAGAGCATGCGTTTAGTTTTACTTGCATTTAAGTGCAGTTGGAGGCCACGGAAGAAGTTGTATGGCATTGAAGCTCGTCTGGAGGTTAGTTAACACAGTGTCCAAAGAAGGGCCAGAGGTATACAGAATGGTGTCGTCTGCGTAGAGGTGGATCAGAGAATCACCAGCAGCAAGAGCGACATTGATGTATACAGAGAAAAGAGTCGGCCCGATGATTGAACCCTGTGGCACCCCCATAGAGACTGCCATAGGTCAGGACAACAGGCACTCCGATTTGACACAGTGAACTCTGTCTGATAAGTAGTTGGTGAACCAGGCGAGGCAGTCATTTGAGAAACCGAGGCTGTTTAGTCTGCCGATAAGAATGTGGTCGATGAACACAGGTCGATGAACACAGCTGCACAGTATTGTCTCTTATCGATGGCGGTATTGATATTGTTTAGGACCTTGAGCGTGGCTGAGGTGCACCCATGACCAGCTCGGAAACCAGATTGCATAGCGGAGAAGGTACGTTGGGATTCAAAATGGTCGGTAATCTGTTTGTTAACTTGGCTTTCGAAGACCTTAGAAAGGCAGGGTAGGATAGATATAGGTCTGTAGCAGTTTGGGTCTAGAGTGTCTCCCCCTTTGAAGAGGGGGATGACCGCTGCAGATTTCCAATCTTTGGGGATCTCAGACAATACGAAAGAGAGGTTGAACAGGCTAGTAATAGTGGTTACAACAATGGCGGCGGATAATTTTAGAAAGAGAGGGTCCAGATTGTCTAGTCCTGCTAATTTGTAGGGATCCAGATTCTGCAGGTCTTTCAGAACATCAGCTATCTGGATTTGCGTGAAGAAGAAATGGGGGAGGCTTGGGCAAGTTGCTGTGGGTGGTGTAAGGCTGTTGACCGGGGTAGGGGTAGCCAAGTGGAAAGCATGGCCAGCCGTAGAAAAATGCTTATTGAAATTCTCGATTATCGCAGATTTATCGGTGGTGACAGTGTTTCCTAGCCTCAGTGCAGTGGGCAGCTGGGAGGAGGTGCTCTTATTCTCCATGGACTTCACAGTGTCCCAGAACTTTGGAGTTTGTGCTACAGGATGCAAATTTATGTTTGAAAAAGCTAGCCTTGGCTTTTCTAACTGCCTGTGTATATTGGTTCCTAACGTCCCTGAAAAGTTGCATATCGCGGGGGCTATTCGATGCTAATGCAGTACGCCACAGGATGTTTTTGTGCTGGTCAAGGGCAGTCAGGTCTGGAGTGAACCAAGGGCTATATCTGTTCCTGGTCCTACATTTTTGGAATGGGGCATGCTTATTTAAGATGGTGAGGAAAGCACTTTTAAAGAATAACCAGGTGGAGGTGAATATCCTTCCAGGATACCCGGGCCAGGTCGATTAGAAAGGCCTGCTCGCTGAAGTGTTTTAGGGAGCGTTTGACAGTGATGAGGGGTGGTCGTTAGACCGGATATGCTCTAGACAGCTAGCGGGCATGGCCAGCAGATGGGTACTCAGGGGACGTTGTGACAGAGGAGCCAGCTGATAAACCCCCTTGTGCGAATTATGTCGGTAGTCCAGTCGTGATGGGTCGGCGGGGGTCCAGGCCAATTGTCAAAATAGGTATTGTGGCTGATGGACCTCTTCGGCTAACAGGGAGATGGGCCTAGCAAAGGTTAGCTCCAGGCTAATTGCGTCGGGACAGAGACATTAGCCAGGAGTGGCCACTCGGATAGCAGCTAGCTAGCTGTGATGGTCCAGGTGAAACGGTTCAGAGCTTGCGTAGGAATCCGGAGATATGGAGGAAAATAAGTGCGATTTGCTCTGGTTTGAGTCGCGCTGTGCAGACTGGCAAGAGTTGTCCGGGCTAATGGTAGCTGATGACCGCTAGCAGTGGCTAGCTGACTACTAGCTAGTTATCTGGCTTGCTTCTGTTGAGGGTTCTGGTTGAAAAGTAAAGAAAATAGCAGATCCATACCACATTGGGTGAAGCGGCTTGCAGGAGAGTATGTTGAAGTTGAGGTTAAGAAAAATATATGCGAAGATATAAAAAAAGACATACACGGGACACGACGAGGACAAAAGACATCTGACTGCTACGCCATCTTGGTTATCGCATCTAAAATTCATCACAAGTTATTTGTTTCTTTCTGACCATTTTATTGAAAACAATCACAGTAAGTTACTTAATTGTTACCGACAAATTATATGACATTGAGTAAAAACAGCTGCATTGGACTTTCAAGAAAAGGCAAATAATTCTATACTACAATTTCAAAAAGTTTGTTGTTCTGAGATGACAGGCTACATGGACTGTGATTCGTTTCCAAGAAAAATTACAGTTGGACGGACATCCAAATGACATGCTGCAGTGACCAGGACAGCTACTAAAGAGGAATTATGGGGGGGAGGGACAGAAAAGGCATTTTATGTCCATGCCTGAAGAATGCGGGGATTTGGCCCCTTCTTTCCGCAGTGCTCATGAGCTGTGACTGAGTGGAGAGATTAGGGGACAGGATTGAGATGAGCTGAGCTGGTCTGGCACTCTCAGCCTCACACACACCCTCCCTGGCGTCTCGCCCAGCCATTCTGTGGCAGTAATGCCCTTTAACTCCAGACGCTACCACACCCTGGGTCAGTGCAGCAGCCATGGAGCCCCTCCACATCAACCAACCAGCTCCCCAGGATCACTGGCCATCACCAAATAGAGCTAAGAGACAACACGTAATTCATACACTGACCCTCACAGATCAGAGATCATAACAAACAAAATAGGTCTGAGATGGTTGACATTGACAAAGACTCAAGGAAAAAGACAAGAGCACCGTTACCCTGATGCTTATGCAATAAAGGTTCTTTATTCATGGCAAAAAAATTTACGGAGGCTGAATGACATTCCATAATATGGTTTACTTCCCACTTCCCAGCAAGAACAAGATAACAAAATACATTCAGCCGCCATCACTGTGGCAAGGAAATGAACTCCTTGGCAGACAAACAGGCTCTTACAACAATGAACCCCAACGTGCCATGAAAATAACATGACCAAGGAAAAATAATCTTAAAGTCTCCTTTGATGAGGCACACAGACAATGAAAACAGACTACTCTATGAAAACAGACTACTCCATCAACTGAACAGACACACCTGCAGAACTTTGAGCTCTGTATGGGTGGACAGGATCCACAGCCATTACAGAGATCATACTCTAGTCTACTCGAATTACAAAGCATGCAACTATCCCACCACTATGTGGTTTGAACATGACCATCTCTGGCGTATTATTGTGAATTGAACTGTGATTTTGATAATAGCACAAATCGTACAATGACAGAGCACAGACGTTATGATGCACAACATTTCCTGAAATAAAGAATGTAGCCAGAGGGCAGTTTTAGCAAAACCAAATCATTGTGGTGGTCTAGATTTCAGACTATAGAGACAAAACTTGAAAAGAACAAAAATACAATGACTATCTTCTTAGATGTTTCATGGTTGTTGATGGATCGTTTTATATTTTTTTGCCACTATGGGTAATCAGGCTAAAAATATGAGTCCTTGTCACGGAATTCCATTTTTCAAAGGGGTAACACCGGACAGTGACATGTTCCCACAAGTTCATGCCATGAGTCACCGACTTTGATATGGAAATAGAGTTTGCATTCTCATGATCAGCATGCATTCCAACTCCTACCTAGAGTAACAGCGGAATTACTGACTTGATATTTTGAAAAAATAAGATGGACTGCTAAGGTCTGTCAATGGACATCGATGTGGACATAGTTCATGGATGTTCTTTCATGTTTTCACCCAACCAACGACAGTATCCAGCTAGCTGTTACACACGCAATTTGTATCTACGATACTCAAATATCTTCATTCGTGGACAATCTTTGCCTTTAAACTGGTGATGTGATTCCCGCTTTTCAATTCCTCGCCGCTAGATACACACCCCTCCACCCAGACCTGGAAACATCAATTATTTCCACCGGTGCCTTGTAGCCGCTATTTACGTAGCGAAGGGCCGCGAGAGCGTCCCTAACAGGCAGTAGCTCGAGCTAAATTAGGTTACGAACCGGGTAAGGAGTAAGTATGTCTTACTTTCACAATATATTATACCATAATACACAAGCAAGCAAGAAATCCCTTTGTATGCCCGTCTGATTGTGTGGCTAGCTAGCAATGCTGAGTGAGGCTAACGTTAGCCAGCTCGCTATGTCAAATAAAGATGTATGCGAGTGTGGCTAGCTAGCAAAGCGCATGAGCCAACTATGAGTTCGATTAGCAGGATTTTCTTTTAGCACCAGGCATTCATTTCTGTCCCGGGCGCAGCCTTCTAGCATTCTTTCGGTTAAAAGTTCAGGATTCACGAGGGGACATAAAAGTCACTTTACCTGATTCTCCATGATTCTGTGGCTTCAGTGATTGTTCTATTTATTTACAGCGGCGTTTCGCGATAGGTTGTTCCCTGCACCTCATTGTGTGTCAAATTCAGCCTAAAACCGGAAGCCAGACAGCACCCCTCCCCTTCCAGACGGCTGCTGGCAAGCAACCAAAACAGAAAGCTTCCTTATCCAATCAGATAGGCAAAAGTTTAAGTCGTTTGTATTGAACCAACCATAGCACTTCAGAGGTGGGACTTCTCACGAGCGACAAATACATTCCAAGTATTTTCTGTAGCGTCTAAGAGTGACAGGGGAGGCTGGTCTCATAGACTAGACGTAGCATAGTAAATGAAAATCTGGGACGCTGAAATTAGTGTGATACTACAGGCTGACAAAAACAAAAGGAGGATGGCTGTTCGGGGTGGGTGTATAATGCGAATGTTTAACAACCCAAAGGACAACTTTAGCATTTTAGCTAATTAGCAACTTTGCAACTACTTAGGCCTACTACTTTTTAGCTACTTTGCAACTACTTAGCATGTTAGCTAACCCTTCCCCTAACCATAACATTAATCATTAACCTAACTCCTAACCTTAACCCCTAACCCATAGCCTAGCTAATGATAGCCACCTAGCTAACGTTAGCATTAGCCACAACAAATTGGAATTTGTAACATCAAATCAAATTTTATTGGTTACATAAACGTGATTAGTAGATGTTATTGCGAGTGTAGTGAAATGCTTGTGCTTCTAGCTCCAACAGTGCAGTAATATCTAACAAGTAATATCTAACAAATTACAGAACATATACCCAATACACACAAATCTAAGTAGGAATGAATTAAGACTATATACATATGGACGAGCGATGTCAGAGTGGAAAGGACTAAGATACCGTAGAATAGTATAGAATACAGTATATACACATGAGATGCGTAATGCTAGATATGTAAACATTAAGTGACTAAGATACTAAGGTAGTTTGCCCCGGTAATGGACTGGGCAGACTGCACCGCATATCATATGTATTGCAAATTCAGAACATATTGTACGAATTGCAATTCGTACAATATCATAAAAATTGTTATTCGTAACATATCATACGAAATGGATGATGGACATCCACAAATTAATACATACCATACCAAACATAACATATTGTATCATACTAATTTGAGTGTCCCTAATTTTAGTTTACTATATTACGTCTACCTCTGAGTCCAGGTTGGACAGGGAGCTTGTCTTAATAAATAAAGCAATAAGGACGTGGGTCCAGATGTGAAAGGCACATTGGATAAATCAATGTAAAAGCAGTGATCTGATATATTCACCGATAAAAAATAAATAAAATGTGTGAATATCTCATAAAACTGACGTTAATTTAGCCTATAACAGTCTATTGAATCACAAATGAAAATCATATTCCCAAAGGAGTTCTTGTCCCTAATTGCAAGTACCTAGGTGGATGCATGCCAATTTGGGATATATGAGGAACATTATTGAAACTGAAACATAATCGAAATTGAAACATTTAAATTGCAATACATACCACTCATTGGTGACATTGACATTGATCGTAGAAATGAAGGACATTGATTTCTAGTAATGGACATTTAAAAACAGATTTGATTTGCTTCGAGGCAATACTGAATATTGCATAGCATAGCATTACATTGGCCCGCAGGATATTGCATACAGGCCTATATCAGAACACCCAAATATGTCTGTGTTTGCTTTGATACCATAACTTTAGATGCTCAATCGAGAGCATCCTGTCGGGCTGTATCGCCGCCTGGTACGGCAACTGCCCCACCCATAACCGTAAGGCTCTCCAGAGGGTAGTGAGGTCTGCACAACGCATCACCGGGGGCAAACTACCTGCCCTCCAGGACACCTACACCACCCGATGTCACAGGAAGGCCAGAAAGATCATCAGGGACAACAACCACCCGAGCCACTGCCTGTTCACCCAGAAGGTGAGGTCAGTACAGGTGCATCAAAGCTGGGACCGAGAGACTGAAAAACAGCTTCTATCTCAAGGCCATCAGACTGTTAAACAGCCATCACTAACATTGAGTGGCTGCTGCCAACATACTGACTCATCTCTAGACACTTTAATAATAAAAATGGGATGTAATAAATGTATCACTAGCCACTTTAAACAATGCCACTTTATATAATGTTTACATACCCTACATTACTCATCTCATATGTATATGCTGTACTCTATACCATCTACTGCATCTTGCCTATGCCGTTCGGCCATCGCTCATCCATATATTTTTATGTACATATTCTTATTCATTCCTTTACACTTGTGTATATAAGGTAGTGTTGTGAATTTGTTAGATTACTTGTTAGATATTACTGCATGGTCGGAACTAGAAGCACAAGCATTTCCCTACACTCGTGTTAACATCTGCTAACCATGTGTATGTGACAAATAAAATTTGATTTGATTTGAACTTCCACTGCTTTACGTTCAGGAACAAGTGCTGAATAAAAACAACAGTGAGATCCCACCTGCCACAGATTGAGTAGGAGTCCATCCCTAACGCTGACCCCTTGACTTGAGCTGAGCTGCATTTCTTTCAGCAGAGTGTGATGCAAAGATTACAAAAGACAGTCTCAATCTTCTTTCTCTAGTGCCTCAAATGTGGTGGTGTACCATTTCCAATGGGTAATCTGAATAGAGAGCAGCATAGCTCCTAATAGAAGACGTCCACAGCTTCACAGGGACAAGAGGCAATCCGCAGTGGGCCTGTAGCGGGGGACACTTTGATGTGTGATGACCAGGCCACTGCTGTTGGACAGAGGGTCAGAGCTTTCTATCAGCCCTGGCCTCTCTGTGTCACTCACACTGATCCAGTCTTTGAGGCATGGATCAGTCTTTATGAAACTCCCATCTGGCTGTCAGAGACATATAAATGTTATAACTTAGTCAATCCCTGTTTTGCGTCTCCACGATTGAAGTGGTTACCATGTTTGATTGAGTCATCACTGAACGGGGTTTATCAATAAAATTGTATAAAATGTACAAACACACACACACACACACATACTGTATATACACTGAAGGTGAATGGGCAAGACAAAATATTTAAGTGCCTTTAAATTGAGTGTGTCAAGAACTGCAACGCTTTCCTGTGTGTATCAATAATGGTCCACCACCCAAAGGACATCCAGCCAACTTGACACAACTGTGGGAAGCATTGGAGTCAACATAAGCCAGCATCCCTGTGGATCGCTTTTAACACCTTGAAGAATCCATGCCGTGACAAATTGAGGCTGTTCTGAGGTCAAAAAGGGGTGCAATGCAAAATTAGGAAGGTGTTCCTAATGTTTTGTCACTCAGCGTAGCTCATTCATAGGGGTTGTTGTTAGCCATATGGAAGTCAATGGTTGTTACATATTTACAACTTTACAGAGCTTACAAAATAAAATGTTAGAAATACTGTACCCACTGGACACAGACGTCAGTTTAACGTCTAGTTTAGATTTACATTCAGTTGAGTTGTCAACTAACATGAATTCAACATGAAATCAACACAAAATGTCACTATGCCATTGGATCTAGGTTAACAGTTGGGTAAAAAAAAATAAAAAAGACAAAATACCCTTACATGGATTACTTTTTGCAAAACCAATCAGTTTCCACATTGATTCAACATCATGTGGAAACAATGTTAATTCAACCAGTTTTTGCCCAATGGGTAGTCTGTACACTAGACGTCACTGTTGCTTCTGACAGTTTATGAATATCATGTGCATGCCAATTTCTTTGTGTCAGACCAGTTAGGAATAGGACTTTGAAAACATGTCTACAATGTACCAAATGATTTAACATCTTTAGGAGGGATTTCTGGTGGGTTTCCAAAATATGTGTTACAAAACATAGCAGTAAAAAGAGGTAGGTAAAAAATATATATACAGTTGAAGTTGGAAGTTTACATACACTTAGGTTGGAGTCATTAAAACTAGTTTTTCAACCACTCCACAAATTTCTTGTTAACAAACTATAGTTTTGGCAAGTCGGTTAGGACATCTACTTTGTGTATGACACAAGTCATTTTTCCAACAATTGTTTACAGACAGATTATTTCACTTATAATTCACTGTATCACAATTCCAGTGGGTCAGAAGTTTACATACACTAAGTTGACTGTGCCTGTAAACAGCTTGGAAAATTCCAGAAAATGATGTCATGGCGTTAGAAGCTTCTGATAGGCTAGTTGACATACTTTGATTCAATTGGAGGTGTACCTGTGGATGTATTTCAAGGCCTACCTTCAAACTCAGTGCCTCTTTGCTTGACATCATGGGAAAATCTAAAGAAATCAGCCAAGACCTCAGAAAACAAATAGTAGACCTCCACAAGTCTGGTTCATCCTTGGGAGAAATTTCCAAATGCCTGAAGGTACCACATTCATCTGTACAAACAATAATACGCAAGTATAAACACCATGGGACCACGCAGCCGTCATACCGCACAGGAAGGAGACGCGTTCTGTCTCCTAGAGATGAACGTACTTTGGTGCGAAAAGTGCAAATCAATCCCAGAATAACAGCAAAGGACCTTGTGAAGATGCAGGAGGAAACAGGTACAAAAGTATCCATATCCACAGTAAAACAAGTCCTAAATCGACATAACCTGAAAGGCCGCTCGGCAAGGAAGAAGCCACTGCTCCAAAACCGTCATAAAAAAGCCAGACTACGGTTTGCAACTGCACATGGGGACAAAGATTGTACTTTTTGGAGAAATGTCCTCTGGTCTGATGAAACAAAAATATAACTGTTTGTCCATAATGACCGTCGTTATATTCGTAGGAAAAAGGGGGAGGCTTGCAAGCCGAAGAACACCATCCCACCTGTGAAGCACGGGGGTGGCAGCATCATGTTGTGGGGGTGCTTTGCTGCAGGAGGGACTGGTGCCCTTCACAAAATAGATGGCATCATGAGGCAGGAAAATTATGAGGATATATTGAAGCAACATCTCAAGACATTAGTCAGGAAGTTAAAGCTTGCTCGCAAATGGGTCTTCCAAATGGACAACGACCCCAAGCATACTTCCAAAGTTGAGGCGAAATGGCTGAAGGACAACAAAGTCAAGGTGTTGGAGTGGCCATCACAAATCCCTGACCTCAATCCTATAGAAGTTTTTTGGGCAGAGCAGAAAAAGTGTGTGCGAGCAAGGAGGCCTACATACCTGACGCAGTTACACCAGCTCTGTTATGAGGAAAGGGCCAAAATTCATCCAACTTATTGTGGGAAGCTTGTTGAAGGCTACCCAAAACGTTTGACCCAAGTTAAACAATTTAAAGGCAATACTACCAAATACTAGTTGAGTGTATGTAAACTTCTGACCCACTGGGAATGTGATGAAAGAAATAAAAGCTGAAATAAATCATTCTCTCTACTATTATTCTGACATTTCACATTCTTAAAATAAAGTGGTGATCCTAACTGACCTAAAACAGGGAATTTTTACTAGGATTAATTGTCAGGGATTGTGAAAAACTGAGTTTAAATGTATTTGGCTAAGGTATATGTAAACTTCCGACTTCAACTGTATCTATGTCTAATGCTCAATACATTGTTCATAGCAACTTTTCTTTTTTTCAATATAAAGAGAAAACTACATTCTGTTAAATGTCTCAAATTCGTCAGTGCATTTATTTCAGTAATGCACAAACTGTTAATCTTATTCATATAAAAATGTAATTGCTCTCATAGAGGTAGAACCCCACACATAACAAAACTTGACATGTTCCTAACAGTTTCTGTAATAACATTGTAATACTCTTTGAAAAACCTGAGAGAGATTCAATTAATACATGTATGTTATAAAATGACTTAGTTTAGTTCAGTTCACACACAATGTGATATTTATCCCTGAAAAGGGTGTAGGCTATGTAAACAAACTCTACAAGCCCCCTGAAATGTGGTTGTGATTCAGCCCCACATTTAATCAAAGCTGTCTTTTTTGTTGAAAGTATCTCAGTACTCGTCACTACAAAGACAAGCATGTAATCATACCAAAACACAGCTAAATATAAAAACGTGTTGTTTTTTTACAAACATGATGTGCAGAGAATATCCATGCGCATACAGATGTAGGATCTTAATTTGACCTATATTGTAACAGCAAAATAATCCTGCAGCAATAGGATTTTAACGTTTAGTCCGTAATGTTGCTTGATCGGTGGTTAGGCTATTAACATTTACATTTACATTTAAGTCCTTTAGCAGACGCTCTTATCCAGAGCGACTTACAAATTGGTGTATTCACCTTATGATATCCAGTGGAACAACCACTTTACAATAGTGCATCTATTAAGCTGGCCAAAAGTATGCTACATGAAAAGCAAAATACTGTTGATATAACCGTTGGTTTTCAGTGAATTTATGTAAACCAATAAGCTCATCTGCATTTCCTGCAGTGCAGGAAAATTCTCAGCAAAAAAAAGAGTGATCAAATTAAGATCCTACATCTGTATGAATGCAAATAACAGATGGGTGAATTGATCAAAATTCCCACACAATGCATACAAACATACACACATTAATGACCTGAGTGGCATTGATTCTATTATCATATAAAATAAGAAGCAAACCAATGGATTGCAGCCATTTCTCAAACTGAGTCACTGCTAAGTAAAAAGAAAGGCACTGCATTTTACACCTTCTCTGCATGGCACTACAGACCACATTTAATCACCAAAGCCTTCAAGTTGTCTCTTGCAGAAGTTGAATGTTCTTTAGAATCTTTTATGAGTCTTGGTGGTTCCTTTCAGAACAATGTAAGGCAACCCCAGGACCCAGTTGTCATTGGGCCAGTACTGAAGGCTTGGCAGGGAGTAGGGTATCTCATAGTTGGCATCCAAGTAGGCTATCAGGGTGCTTGCGTAGGCTACAGCCATCACAATCAGAATGTGCCTAGAGAGTGAATAGACAAGTGTCAGTCATACATGGATCTGTTTGTGATTCACAAAATCAAAAAGAAAATTGTTCTATCTAACTTCTATTAACATCATTGTTGTCATCTCCCCTACTCTTACCAGATGCCATGCAGGTAGCAGAAATTAAGCTTTTGCCAGAAGCTGCATCCGAAACGATCACTGATCCAGCAGGAGATGGCCAGCACCCACAGGCCAACAGCAGACCAACATAACCGCAGCACCTTCGGGTCAGTACAGCTGTGTGTGAGGAAAATAAAGGGGAAGAAAGAGGGACAGAAAGCAGTTATTTGATAGCAGTTATCAGACAGTGAACTGATGGAGTGATAGGCAGTAATGTACAGTACAATAATGGGAGTTATTGCCTTACGTCCTCATCTCCAGACCCAATGAGTAGATGATGTGGAGGGCAAAGCAGTTGAGGAGGTAGGCATTGGCAGTGGGTTTGACAAAGGAGCATAGGGTGGTGACGACAGTTATCATCATGACCAGCCGGGAGAAAGTCGTCCTGCAGGGGGCGAGAGAGAGAGGGTTAGGGGTGGATAGGAGACATAAAATGAACTTGAAAACAGTTGACAGGTATCACACGGCAGCACAGAAAACACTGGAAGGTAAATAAATGGGGACTATTGAACCAGGGGCTAGTTTTATAATTAAATTGGGATTATCTTCACACTGTCTGTTTGGTCCATGTTAATGGGAGAGTCATTCAGAATGCCAGGGAGCCCCTCTCTCCCACTGGCTGGTGAATATAGCACACTGCAGGCTGCTCCTGGCCTGGTTGTCAGGCTCCTGGCTTAATATGGCTTCTGTTTCAACCTGGCGTGCCCTGTAAAAAGATCCTGTCATTGTCTCCTGCCTTATTAAAAGCCTACAGTACGTACTGCTGTTTGGTCCATACAGAAAGAACAGCTGCATGATCCTGTAGCAGGGAGATCTAAACACACGTGGATGCTGCTCCATGGTTACATTAAATAGAGACAGGAAGGCAGCATGCGGTACCCTACTTCCAGTATTCACAGACAACATTTTGTCTGCAGAAGCCTCGACCAGGAGCAATGGTGACCAACCTGTCCTTGATGAAGGAGGGGAAGAGCCTGCGTGGGAACCAGAGACCATAGCAGAGCCCCAGGACCCACAGGATGGACAGCTCATCCAGCATCTGGCCCATGAAGCTCAGGGTCATGTGGAAGTAGGCAGAGAAGAGACCTGTAGGGAGGGGACACACGTTAATTCCCCGTTCCTAAATGGCCCCCAGCCCCTACCCAGTATCTATTGGGAAGAGGTTAAGAGCTATTATTGAATTCTGAATGAACTGAAAGCACCCTGATGAGGCCACCCTTGGAGTGGAGTTATAACCGAATGAAGGTTGGCCTGCTGTTTGGAAAGGAGAGTGGAGACACACCCACAAAGATCATCATGATCCAGACCAGGTGTACAGCCAGGTTCCTCTCCCTGGCGTAGGGGTGCAGCAGGTACAGCATGATGGGGGAGATCACGAAGAAGAACAGGCTGCTCATCTGGAGAAACAGAAAGGACTGTTCTAAAAGAAGGATTCACAATGTAATGTAGTGAGTGATGCACCTGTCCACTATATCTATCATCATTGTGGCCATACAGGATGGTCCACAACAGTTGCAGTGTAGTTTCAGAAAGGTACATTTCTCAGCTGGATATTGTAAGAAATAAATAATGTACACTTACAGTGTTGAAGTACTCCACTATGTGTTCAGAGTGCCTGTAGTTATCCTCACACCAGTCCAAATCGGAGCTTTCATAGGCGAACAGGCCTGTCATCTTCTCACTAGAATAGAACCCTGTGGGGGAGAAAGAAAGAGGCCGTTATTTTCTGTTGCTTCCAGCATAGAGCACAGTATGACTAACCATGTGGATGATTTTTCAAAGACTCCACATGCTGATCTACTTTTTGAAGACGCCATATGAGGGACTGGCTTTAGTGAAATGTCGGTTGTCAGTTTTTCCCCTTTTTGAAAACATAAGCAAATATCCAGGAGTGGATGCCTTAGCATGGGCTTCTTCAATCACAGCCACCAAAATGGTTGCTTCAGTGTTGCTTATGTTGTACTGAATTATAGTACTACATCCAGCCGGCCTGTTGGATTGTTAGCAGCATGAGTAAAATGACACAATATTCAATGATAATAAATATAATTGAAATCTACTATGTTGTTCAAATATTACATTTAAATGGGTTACAAACAGAGTAGGATGGACTGTCAATGCTAAATGTTCTCAGCTGGATATCCATCCATGTTTTATCCATCCATACTGCAATCATGACATGCTTTAAAATAATTGTCTTTGAACCAAAGCAAATATTATCTTAACATCGTGTATGCAAGTAGGTTGCAAGTAGGTTGCAAGTAGGTTGCAAGTAGGTTGCATAAGACCTTGCATTAAAAGACAAATCATCATCATGAAATAGTGTCATCATCAAAACACCTGTCACCTGTTGTTATATATTGTCGACAAAACAGCACGCGTTCATATGGAATGTTTGTAGACACTATATGACCACCATCTCAGGAGACTAGGTAACATAGATATAGAGCTTACCTCCCATGTTGTAATCCAACCACAACTACTCAACTACTTTCCTCTCCGAGTGGCAGGTGGATTTTAAGTAGGGGACAAATGCTCCCGATCCTGTTGCACGAGTCTTTACTGTGACGTCACGCCCCGGTGTGGCAAGAAAAACTACTGTGAAACTGAAATTCCCGGTGCCTTTGTTATAGTATAACCTGTCAGTTCAGAATTTGGATTAAAGTTGAAATGGAACCAAATGCACATGGGTGCATTTTACGCATGAACGTAAAACCTGATACCCAACCTCAGCAACACGCAGCGCGTGATCAAACACATTTAACTAAAACCTACCATATTACATTACCATCATTACATTATTCCTTATTCGCCATCCTTTGTTTGAAATTATAGTTTTAGAATAGAACGAATACACACCTAATGGCAAAAGCTGTGGCTATTCATATTCTCTATAGCCAGGTGTACCAACAGGCATGGCACAAGCACACGAGCGTGAGGCCACATTGGTCATATGTCACATCAATGCCCTTTGCTTTTGACGGACGGCATAGGTAGCCAATCGTTCCTTACCCGCTGTTTGCCATTGTATTATTTATGTATTCTAGAAGCAAGAACATTCCTGACAATGTTAATTGAAACAATTGTGCTATTATGCCATTTTACAAGGAGGTGAGTTAGCAAAACTACAAGTCAGTCAAACAGCACAGACACCTGGTATATATATTAGAAATCAAATCAAATATGTAAGTCATTACTTCAACATTGATTAAACTACATGTTTAATCCCCACACAATTGCCATTCATTAAACAATAAATCTAGGCCTATGCTGGTTTGGAATAGGATGAGGGCCAAAGAGCCCAGACAATTATACAGCTGTATTTCCATTTTAAGAAGTCAGGTTGGTGATATAAAGCTCCATGGGGAATGAGGTCATAGTTGAGACCAGCTCTACTGGTCTGTCTGTGGATCATCAGAATAAGCAGGGGATCCTGCTCAGCAACTACACCGTCTCCACAGGTACTAATGACAATACTCAATTATTAAAGCAGTAGTCTACCATGTATGTTTAACATGTACCTCATATTATGGCTGTATTCATTGAGTATGTAGTCTGCTCATATGATTTCTTTATTCAGACGAAGGGTACTGCTATGGGATACCCTATGGCTCCTAACTATGCTCATTTGAATGTGGGTTACATTGAGAAACAGTCAATTCTTAATCCTCTCAAAAATGTTTTCTGCCTAACATTACAATTTAGAAACCGTACATTGATGATATTTTTGTTCTATGGAGGGGTGATGCAAAACAGCTCCAGGCATTCCATGCTTTTCTAAACTCTTCTTCTGAGCACCTGAGATTTACTATGTAATCTGACACGTGTCAATCAGTTTCCTTGATGTTCTGATTTTGTGTGAGGATAATGTTCCATACACTGATCTTTACAGGAAACCTACTGATCCTAATCGATTGTTGAGGGTTGATAGTTGTCACCCGCTTCCCTTGAAAAACAGTTACAGCCAATTCTGTCGAATCAAACGAATTTGCAAAGATTTCGACAGAAATATGGCTGAGACGCAAAGAAAATTCAAGAAGAGGGGGTACAAAAATGGTCAGATTAATACTGCCATTGAGAAAACTCAAAACAAATCGAGACATGATCTCTTTCAAGCAGTGGCGGTTCTAGACCATTTCAACTGGGGGGGCCAAGCTGGGGCCAGTTGTACTGTTAGAGGGGCCAGTTACATTAGACGTTATTGTTGTCATGTCATTTTCTTCACTGCATTGCAGGCATTAGCAGGCAAAAGACCATGTTCCGCGTTGCCACTGTCTAATAACGGATGTAAAAAAAGAACGATAGCAAAAATTTGTTATGTAAAAATTATTTCATACTCCACATTTAGCGGGGCCACAAGGGGGTCCAAAATTGTTGTCACAGGGGCACTGCCCCTGCTAAATTCACAATCTGGCCCTCATACCATCATGGCCTTCTAATCATCCCAAGTTTACGATTGGCTCATTCATCCCCCTTCCTCTCCCCTGGAACTATTTCCCAGGTCGTTGCTGTAAATGAGAATGTGTTCTCAGTCAATTTACCTGGTAAAATAAGGGTTAAATAAGATCTGGGGAAAGGTACCAAAACATTTCTGCAGCATTGAAGGTCGCCAAGAACACAGTGGCCTCCATCATTCTTAAATGGAAGAAGTTTGGAACCCTCAAGACTCTTCCTAGAGCTGGCCGCCCAGCCAAACTGAGCAATAGGGGTAGAAGGGCCTTGGTCAGGGAGGTGACCAAGAACCCGATAGTCACTCTGACAGAGCTCCAGAGTTCCTCTGTGGAGATGGGAGAACCTTCCAGAAGGACAACCATCTCTGTAGCACTCCACCAATCAGGCTTTTATGGTAGAGTGGCGAGACGGAAGCTACTCAGTAAAAGGCACATGACAGCCCACTTGGAGTTTGCCAAAAGGCACCTAAAGACTCTCAGACCAAGAGAAACAAGATTCTCTGGTCTGATGAAACCAAGATTGAATTCTTTGGCATGAATGCCAAGCGTCACGTCTGGAGGAAACCTGGTACCATCCCTACGGTGAAGCATGGTGGTGGCAGCATCATGCTGTGGGGATGTTTTTCAGCGGCAGGGACTGGGAGACTAGTCAAGATCGAGGGAAAGATGAACGGAGCAAAGTACAGAGAGATCATTGATGAAAACCTGCTCCAGAGCACTCATGACCTCAGACTGGGGCGAAGGTACACATTCCAACAGGACAATGATCCTAAGCAGACAGCCAAGACAACGCAGGAGGGGCTTTCGGGTCGCTGAATGTCCTTGAGTGGGCCAGCCAGAGCCCGGACTTGAACCCGGTCGAACATCTCTGGAGAGACCTGAAAATAGCTGTGCAGCGAAGCTCCCCATCCAACCTGACAGAGCTTGAGAGAATCTGCAGAGAAGAATGGGAGAAACTCTCCAAATAAAGGTGTGCCAAGCTTGTAGCGTCATACCCAAGAATACTGCAGGCTGTAATCACTGCCAAAGGTGCTTCAACAAAGTACTGAGTAAAAGGTTTGAATACTTAGGTAAATGTGATATTTAATTTTTTATTTGTAATAAATCTGCAAAATTTTCTAAAAACCTGTTTTTGCTTTGTCCTTATTGGGTATTGTGTGTAGATTAATGAGTGGGGAAAAACTATTTAATCCATTTTAGAATAAGGCTGTAATGTAACAACATGTGGAAATAGTCAAGAGGTCTGAATACTTTCTGAATACACTGTATGCACTTTTCTACTATGCATATTCAACACTTCATATTGTCAAGACATGTTTTTATAACATAATTGGTCAAAGATGGAACCATCACCTGCTGCGTGCTTCAGTAACTGTTCCAAAAACGACTATAAACTGCATCCACACATTGAACATTGTAATGGATTAGCATTTCCATTCTTAACGTGTAAAGCTCCCAGTTTCAGTCAGAGCTCACCTGCTGGACCAGTCCTCCCAGCTGAAGAAGAATCTACTGTGCTGCACTCTCTCCTGACAACACATCATTCATAGCCATAATGAAGACAGCATTCTTCAAGGGTTACGAGACTTTGAAAAACAAGGGTGCATTCCAGGGATCATTATTGATAGCTAAACATGATATAAGAATGAGGTGGCCTTCAAGCATTCAATTTCATTTAGTTACACATTGCGTCAAGGAGACAAAAACAGTATATCAGTCATTTCTGTATCTATAATAATTGTCTTTATTATGACCACTGCCACTTCACAAAAATAGAAATTCAAATTTTACAACACATAAACTAGTTTTGTAATGAATTCAACATAGCAGAACTATTATTTGTAATTACAAGTTTATAACATAAAATAACCATGCATATTATCATACACCAGTCAAACTTTTATGCTCAGTGCACATTGACTTGCAAGAATTGAAGACAAGGAAATGGTGCAGCGGTACCTCCCAGTGGTTGCTTAAAGCAGCAATCATAAGTAGACTATCAACGCAGCCTCCACACCCCTGGTTCAGTAAAAAGCTGACGGATCAGGCTGGAGAAATGTAATCACTCCAATTCATAGACAGAACTATGGGTGCAAGGAATGACCATCCAAGATAGCAAAATGATCGTTTTAACCGTATTTTGAGGCTGTATAGTGTTTGTTTGCATTTTCTTTGTTTCCAAACATTGGGGTTAAACAAGCTTACATTTTGGGATCTGATGGGGTATGACAGTTGAACTAAGCTCATGAGGCATTTATAAGTCATTTTTTTCAGGAATCAATGGGTGCATATCATTCATTTATTAGTCCAAAAAATGGATGTAGAAACTGTTGATTGCCCCTTTAAATTTCTGGGATGCTTTTTTTTCTACACTTGATAGCATTACATTTGTTACACGGTTCTCACAAAGCAATTTTTTTAATGATATGCATAAAATCATTGCGTCCGATTTTGAGTTAGCACCTCAAAGCTGTCCTCTTTTGTGAAACTGGAAAAAGAAAGTCACGGTTCCGGGTTTCAGCTAGCTTTCCAACATGCATCTTACTTATATTGTTGTGCAGATATTATAAAGAACTGGTGTCAACATGATGATTCTGTTGATACGCTTGTAAATCAGATATCTCTTGTAATTACTGTTAGGCTTACATGCAATTCACCGTTGCTTTACAGTGGATAGTCATGTCTGTTGTATACATAGTTTGTTGGGCCACAGGACAGGCAGTAATCAGATCTTCTCCACATAGTTCCCAGGGAAGAGTCCTTCCTTGCCACAAAACCTGCCTCTCCACCAGCCTGATGCATCTGCAGGGGAACACAGAGATATGGACAGCTGTGGACTCCATACACAGTACAGTCTTAGAATTCATCCAATACAGGTCTGAGCATGAATTGATGCTGTGAGCTTATTCGGGATCAGCACTTAAAGCATAACAGCACTGGTGTAGTAGTGCCAAGCATCAAACAAGTTCTCTAGTCTCTTCTGCCTCTTTCTTCACACCCTTTTCCGTTGTTGAGATGGACACAGGTTTTTAACAAATAGAGAATTGAGTACTATTCTATTCCTTCCCTACGTGTTCCTCACCTTCATTGAGCAGGTCGATGATATCATTGGTGTCGAAGCTAAGCTCGTCTGTGTCCTGGCCAGCATACTGGTACAGCGCCCGGCAACGCGGGCCGGTGGGGGCGTGGCTGGGCCTTGGGCCGGCTGGACGGGGCCGGGGGGGGGCCCGCTGGCTGCTGATACTCCTCTTCCTCTGCATTCTGGAGGAGAGAGGGGGGGATGAGAGAGGGAGAGAGAGGGGAGGATGAGAGAGAGAGAGAGAGGGGGATGAGAGAGAGAGAGAGAGAAGGGGGGATGAGAGAGAGAGAGGGGGGGGGTGAGAGAGAGGGGGATGAGAGAGTGAGAGAGAGGGGGGGGTGAGAGAGAGAGAGAGAGGGGGATGAGAGAGAGAGAGAGGGATGAGAGAGACACGAGAGAGAGAGAGAGAGAGAGAGAGAGGGATGAGAGAGATGAGAGAGAGAGAGAGAGAGAGAGAGAGAGATAGAGAGAGAGAGAGGGGGATGAGAGAGAGAGAGAGAGGGGGATGAGAGAGAGAGAGAGAGAGGGGG